>NC_136067.1:1584737175-1585304675 GCF_964261635.1 Lissotriton helveticus | reverse complement strand
TCTGCGGCTAGATGTCTATCAGATACAATTCAAGATTTTCAGCAGATCTTCATTTGCCTCAACAGCTGTAAATCAAAAACAATTCTGTCCCTGAAAGTTCGACAGATTTCTACAAAATATCATTTGGTGCCTCCAAAAACGCAGGTATAGGCTCGTACTGTTCACACAACTAAATGTAGTATTTCCAAGTTCTGTCTATAAGGTCTTGGGTCTATTTCTATTCAACACCATGGAATCTGCGCTGCTGGGTGCTAAGAGGTATGCAAATCTTTCTTTTAACTCTCTCAGTGCGGAGATGTAAGTGTTGATCTTTAGTGATTAGACCTCTTTTTATGTTACTTACCAGGCCAAACAAAGGATTCAGAATAGCACGAGAGAGTGCAGGACTCAGTGCAGAATTGACCTGACTTACAAGACTGGGGCCAGGAGTACCTTCATATTCCATTTAACAAGGCATATATCATTTATATTGGCAACACTGACTCTACTTTTACTGTGCTTGGTATCATTGCATCACAGAGGAAACCTAGTTGTCGTTTGATAGAAGCCATTTTAATTTTTAAGCTGTATAGAGTTTCTTTGTAGGAAGGTGGCCGGTGAGACTTGACATGTACATCACATTGTACATTGGGTACAAACCAAAGTCAAAAAAATATTGCTAGTGTAGACACTTTCCAAAGAACTCTCTAAAGCAAAGAGTCTCCCAGGTTCTCAAGAAGTATTGAGTCCACATAGCCCGTACAATTTTTATTATGCTGTGAAGTGGGTTGAATAGGGATCAGCTGGGTGGAGTTATTTGTGGACGTTTTTCTTCTCATCGAAGGTATTCGGGAAAAAAACAGCCATACAAGGTCTGCAGAGGCTGCCCTTCACTCCGAGTGTTCTCTGGTGTCTGTAATTGGCACTCTAGGTCCCAGATGTGGAAAACTGTACACTTGTGTGAAAGTGGCAGACAGAGTACTGGGTATGGGCAGAGCATAAAGATAGTGCATAAATGTGTTTTCTCAACAACTCTCATCGTACACACAGCAGATATAAGAATGGAGATAAAGAAAGAAAATGCAGGTTTATTGATGGTTACTCAACTAAGGCACCTCTCACCTCCATCACAGAACTGACACTAGAGCCTGGTTTGAAGCTCATTCTATGGACTATCCCCTAAGAAATAGGATGCATATTGTAGCCTGAGGAGACCCCCAACCAGTGGTGCCAGAGCCAATATCACAGCAACCGTAGGGCACCTAAGCTTACAGGTTTGGTCATCCCATTCTTAAAAAAAAAAACGGCTGAAAGTTCCACTACTCTGGATCACATGGCGAGGACTGCATAACCCACACCGAGTCAAACATATTTTGTCACTGTCATTGCCCATGCACCATCCCAAGAATCCTTATATCCTGCAAAGAGCCGGTAGATTAGCATCACTGAGGTACGCTAGGCATTTCCTACCCTTAACATGGCCAAATATCACAGCTGTGGGAAAGTAGGATCTGCTTCTTATTGTTACCCCCTCTTTTTGTTTTATGCGATACTGTGTTTGACTAGTCTGACTGGGATCCTGCTAATCAGGACCCTAGTTATCTCATTTCTCCTAAAACGGTTTCAACACTATACTAAAGGGATTAAATGAATACGAGGAGATAGCCAGGCAGGCAGCTAGTCTCCGCCTTTAGCCAATCCACGCCACTAGTCTCCGCCTCCCATGGTCATTAGCCAGTCTACGCCACCACTAGGCTAGCGCGCTCAGCCACTGGGAGTGACCCATTGGCTAATGGGCTACTCTCCTTTGACTGACCAGCAACAATGGGGTTGCCCTCACTCTGGTCCAGGTTGGACCACAAGCCCAATTAGGCTGTATTGTACATATGTATATTATATAGGTTCTTAAATTGTCCTCTGTGTATATAATTTTCTGTATATACCGCCTAGTCTACTCAATCCTGATTATAGTTTGCTTCAACACGACTGACTCACGTTACAGAATGCCTCAACACTAACTGTGAGGCTTAATTGTATGTCTGTATATATGTATATATTTGTCTTCATGATCTCTTCACTGTATATACTGCGCTCTAGCAATCCCTATTGTAGACTGTTTAGAAAATGTTTAAGGTTTCACCCATGTCACATGATTCTCCTCACAATGTGTTTGAGCCCACGTTTATTCTTCATTGCAATGGATCTATACAGACCGTCGCTCTCCTTGTTTTAAATGTTTGATGTAATCCAATCAATGTTCACTGTTATTAATATTTTATACAATCATGCACGATACTTTGCATAATTCTCATGTGTAGTTCGGGTTCCCTCCACTGCACCAACACCATCCCCGGATCTAGCCCATCCCTTTGAACACAGATTACATTGATCGGATTCCCGGGCTTCTGACATCCCGCTAATACCCGGATGCCGGCCTGATCCTCGGCGATCGATCGTCGAATAGCAACGTGCACGCCTCGCACGTTGGCCGGGCGACGTTAATTACCGATCCAACGCGCGCTCTCAGTCTCTGCAAAGCTGAACGCCGAGCAGGATGGATTGAGCCGCAACCCAGATTCAAGGTAAATGGCACTAGCAACCGACCTTAACCTTGCTCCCCGCTCCATGGTACATGGTATGGCTGTACTTCTAGATGGGTAACACTCGGGCGAGCTTTACTCTCCTGGGGACATTTAATAATTCAAGGGTCTTTCACTAGCGCAACACATCCGCGTGGCAATCCATTAGCAATATTAACCACTTGCCCTCCATGGGTCATTTAACTGCATTCTGGAACCCCCCCCCCCCGTACGTAACACGATGGCACTACATCGCATATCTCCACTGCCTTGCGCGCTGCCATTCATTACCTGGGTCCTGTTCTTTCTCTCTCCTTAGGAAGTGGGCCCCTCTCCCTTCTTCACCAGTAGCTGAAGAGGAGGATATAAGTTGTGAACTGACGACACAACCACAGAAATATTAAATTCTGGCGAGTATTGGGCCATCCTCATTACCGGATCCATCACCAGTGTAGCCAGGCCTGGCACCAGGTGTAGGTCAGTAGTCTTGCCACACTGCCCCTATATGTTCACACACACACAGACAGCGCTCAGTCTAACTTTACATTTCACTCATAGGTTGCCACGTATTGTCCTGATGAAGACTCGCAGCGGAGGCCGCAATCACCCCTCTTTGCCTTAAGTCGAGTCGAAACGTCGACGCTCTCCCCACACAGACCTGTACCAATTATTAAAAATGCATTGAGTGCCTATAATAATTTGCAGATTACATGTAAATTAGAGTTCATCTGTGGACAGGTCTACTTTGTCTGGTCTTGAGTTGCCCGTGTAACCAAAATATTTAATTGTTCTCCCTTTACTCTATGATTTACACGTTCCACTACTCACCACCACCACTTTACTATCCCCTTTCCCCTTCTGCGCGCAACCTATGTTCATTGTAAATAATTACGTGTATATTCAAAATAAATGTGGATATATGTTTTGAATTGAATTGGGCTAAAGTAATTATTTTAGTCTGTGTGCTCAGTTTAGTTTTTTTTAAACATACATGCATAAAGAGGTATTTAATGCATGGATTTAGCAATACACGAGTATTGGATACTAGTGTTGTTGAACCAGATACAACACACATTGTGAAATTGAATTGTTTTCTGGATTAAGCGTTCGTAACGGGCCATCTATGTATTCCCGCATTGTACCCAGGTCCGGTTGACTTTTGGGCTACCCCTTTATAAAAAATTTTTTAAAAAAACATTAAGAAATAATCAACAGCAACTACTGCAAGTATAAGTTCTGCTAGCATGTTATACTCTAGGTAAACAAAAACGACACCAATTTCCGCCTACAGTTTAACTGCCAACAAAACCATTTTCAAGGGTGCAAAATGAATACATAACCTCTATTCTGCCACTTTACACATTACACCTTTCTCGCCACTTCTCCTTGTAGGTATCCACCTTTGCACACTACAAATAATCTTGAAATCTGATTTAGTAGTGATGGACATCCTTTTTAATATGTCACGACCCATATCAAACCATTTACCAATTCTTGCAATTCCTAATCAATCAGAACCACAAACCAGTCATTTCCCAAGCATCAGTTGCTTCCACTGTTATGTGAATTATTAGTTTTATTAAGATATTCATTAACTAGCAGGCTATTATCAGACACAAATGTAAAATGTTGCTGGAACTTAATTATATGACACACACTACCTTCTTTTGGAAGTAAAATATTGAAATGTATTGGTTTTGTATAAGTACAGCATGAGTGGCTACCACTTGCACATTGTCAGTTAATGCACCTGCAGTATTAGTAGCAAAACAATCCACTGAAGATTTTATTTTTCACATCATTTAAAGCCGAAACAATATGAGTTATAGACATACCAAATATATATATATATATAAGCACTTCACCAAACTAACAAGTTACTTACCTTCGGTAACGCTTTTTCTGGTGGATACAGTATCTGCCTGTGGATTCCTCACCTTATGAATATCCCCCTGCGCCAGCATTCCGGAAATTTTTCATAGCTCTCTGCGCCGACGAGGTAGTCATGGATTCGCACGCGACTCCGCATGACGTCACCGGAGCCATAAGAAGACCACGTCGGCGTGATGACGTCAGTTCCACCCATTTTTTCTGTGCCACCAAGGAGAAACAGGCTTTCTCAGTGTATAAAGAAAGAAGACAGTTTTCACTTCAAACAAGACAATAGCAAATAAATAGAGGTAAAGTCTTGAATATACATAATACATCAAAAAACGAATACCTCAGCTTTTATGGTATAAAAGGGGTGGACAACGGGGAGGTGGGTGGGTCTGTGAGGAATCCACAGGCTGATACTGTATACACCAGAAAAAGCGTTACTGAAGGTAAGTAACTTGTTCTTCTGATGGATACATCTGCCTGTGGATTCCTCACCTTATGAATAGAATCCCATAGCAGTACCTCTCCCAGAGGAGGGTGTCCACCCTTCCATACCAAAAAGTCCTGCAAAACGGAACGCGCAAAATGGCCATCCCTCCTCACTTCGGAATCTAAGCAGTAATGCTTCGCGAAAGTGTGGTGGGAGGTCCCAGTTGCGGCCTTACAGATCTCCAATACAGAAACACCTCTAGACAATGCAGAAGTAGATGACTTAAGACCTGGTGGAATTAGCTTGAATGCCTACAGGAGGCTTCTTACCAGCCAGGGAGTAGCATATCTTGATGCACAAGATGATCCATCGTGATAAAGTGCGCTTGTGCACCGCTTTGCCCTTCATACGACCAACATATCCAACAAAGAGCTGGTCATCCTGACGGAAGTCCTTTGTTCTGTCCAAAAAGAAGCTAATCGCCCTCTTTGGATCTAAACGATGAAGTCTCTCCTCCTCTTTGGATGGATGAGGGGGAGGATAGAAATTGGGAAAGGTAATGGACTGACCTAGGCGGAAGGGAGTCACCACCTTAGGAAGAAAAGCAGCCCTGCTCCCGACTACCAACCTTTCAGCAGGCATGGTCAGAAAAGAAGGCTTGATCTCAAAGACGGAAGCTCACTCACCCTCCTGGCCGAAGCAATAGCAACCAGGAAGACCGTTTTGAAAGTTAAAAGTCTTAACGGATAACTATGCATAGGTTCAAACCTGGAACCCATTAAAAAAGTTAACACCAGATTCAAATCCCACTGGGGCATAATGAAAGGAGTGGGAGGAAACATGTTTTTCAGCCCATTAATGAATCTTAAGTCTATAGGAGACTTAAATAAAGGCTGAGCAGGTAAACACAAAAATGCTGACAACGCCGACAGATACCCTTTTACAGTGGCCACAGAACAACCCTGCTGAGCCAAATGCAGGGAAAAACAAAGAACATCAGAAAGATGTGCTTTTTAAGGGTTCAATAGATTTCTCTCCGCACCACTTAACAAATTTAGACCACCTGTATGAATAGACAGACGTGGTGGAGTGTCATCTGGCCGATAATATAACCTCCACCACGTCAGGCGGAAGAGAAAAAGAATTCAAGCTGCCCCTCTCAATCTCCAGGCATGAAGGTGCAGACTCTGGAAGTGGGGGGTTTAGAACTTGCCCCTTCATCATAGAGGAGGTCTGCCCTGAGAGGGAGACAGAGCGGAGGGTGCAATGAGAGGTGAAGAAGATCGGTGTACCACACCCTTCTCGGCCAATCCGGGTCGATCAATATAACTTGGGCCCGGTCTTGGTGAATCTTCCTCAGAACCAGAGGAATCAAGGGTATGGGAGGAAACGCGTAAAGGAGTTGTGAGCTCCAACTCAACTGAAACGCGTCCCCCAACGCTCCCTGCCTCAGAAACTGGAGACTGCAGAATGACAGGCAGTGCGCATTTTCGAGAGTGGCAAACAGGTCCACCCGAGGAGTTCCTCACATCTGAAAGATGTGATGAACTACCTCTCGATGAAGCCTCGATGAAGCCTCCACTCGTGGTGCCGACGGAGACTGTCCGCACGCATGTTCAACGTCCCGGCCAGATGATTTGCCATCAAGCAAATCCGATGGACCTGAGCCCAGGACCAGAGTCACAATGCCTCTCTGAAGAGACGATAGAACCCTACTCCTACCTGTTTGTTGACATACCACATCGTGGCAGTGTTGTCCATCAGGACCTGAACCGACTGACCGCGAAGGGAAGGGAGAAAGGCCTTTAGCGCCAAACGTATCGACCGCAATTCCAGAAGGTTGATGTGAAATAACCTTTCCTCTGGAGACTAAAGACCCTTGATCTCCAGATCCCCCTGATGTGCACCCCACCCTAGGGTAGAGGCATCCGTTATCACTGTGGCCACCGATGGAGGAAGATGGAAGGGCTTTCCTTGAGACAGATTGCCCTCCACACTCCACCAAGACAGATCCGCTGCAGCTTCTCTGGAGATCTTAACAAGACTCCCTGAGATCTCCGTTGTGCTGGTACCACTGCCTGCGGAGACACCACTGGAGCGCCCTCATTTGCCAGCGTGCATGGTGGACCAACAGGATGCAGGAAGCGAATAGACCGAGCAGGCGAAGGACCTTCAGAACTGGAACAACCGCTCCATTGTAAAACAAGGGAATCATTTCCTGTATGTCGAGAATCCTTTGAGGTGGAGGGAATGCTAGACACACAGTGGTATCCAGTACGGCCCCTATGAACAGGCTGCGCTGTGAGGGCACCAGGTGAGACTTGGGTACATTTATTGAAAACCCCAATTTGCACAACAGCTGGGTTGTAACCTGCATGATGACTCACCATTCCTGGGGACTCTGCCTTCACACGCCAGTCGTCCAAGTAAGGGAAACCGGAATCCCCAACCTCCTGAGATGGCCTGCCGCCACTGCCATCACCTTGGTGAAGACTCGAGGTGCAGTAGGACCGCAAACTGGTAATGTTGCGACCCAACCATGAAATGGAGATACTTCCTGAGCAACTTCAGGATTGGGATGTGAAAATATGCATCCAGCAAGTCGATGGACACCATCCAGTCCTCTTGTTGCAGCGCCTGAAGAACCTGAGCTTGTGTGAGCATCTTGTCCTTCTCCTGCTTGAGAAATAGATTCAAGATTCTGAGATCCAGGATGGGGCGTAACCTGCCATACTTCGTGGAATCAGGAAATAACGGGAGTGGCATCCCTGACCCCTTTCCTGCTCCAGAACCACCTCTATCGCACCTTTGTCCAACAGGGTAAGAACCTCCTTCTGAAGGAGAAGCAAATGATCCTCCGTGCAAAACCCTTAGCAAGGAGGGTAAGGAGGAGGGAATTTCCTGAAGAGAAGGGCATACCCATTTTCTACAGGATCTAGAACCCTAAGGTCCGAAGTTATCAATTTCCAGTCTTGTAGAAAACTGGTACGCCGGCCTCCCACAGGACCCACATGATCCAGGATGGCGGATCTAGGGCTGCTTTGCTGCATTACTGGGAGGGGAGGTAGAGGAGGAGGACGAGGGATGTCGTCCAGCTCCACGACGACCTCTGCCTTTACCTCTGTAGGATTTATAGAGAGGGTTCTGCTGCTGCTGTTGTTGCTGAGGCTGACAGGAACGAAAGGAAGATTTCCCAAAACCACTGTATCTTCTGTAACAATACAAAAGGGAAGATCCAAAAGAGCAGCTTGCACATCCGGTGAAAATCCTGAAGATCTTAACCATGTATGCCTCTTAGTAGCAACAGATGAACCCATCACCCTTGCCACTGAATCTGCAGTGTCAAGACCTGACGATTACTTGTCGAGCAGCCACCTGAGAGTCCGTCAAGACCTCACTTAAATTGTTCCGAAAACTTTGGGAGAATCTGCTTGGCAGAGTCCATAAGGGCATGAATAGGTCTACCCAATAGACAGTTGCATTGGTGGATTTCAAGGCCATACTGGCTGAAGAAAAAACATTCTTTGCAGATTGCTCAAGCTTTTTCAAGTCTCTATCAGCCGGTGCTTGAGGAAAAGAGCCTACCGACTGCTTGGAGCATGAAGCCTGAACCACCAAACTTTGAGGTGACGGGTGAGAAGTAAGAAATTCAGGGTCCCCTGGTGCTGGTCTATATCTTCTAGACACAGATCTAGAAACTGCAGGAGCAGAAAGAGGATTACTGCAGGCATCTAATATCGGCTTAGTCAGGGCATCATTGAAGGGTAAAAGAGGTTCCACCACAGAGGAAGGAGAATGAAGAACTTCTGTTAGAAGATTAGGCTTATATTCAGCCATAGGAAGCTGCAGGTCCAATAGTTCAGCTGCCTTCTTAATGACAACATGATAAGGAGCTACATCCTTCGAAGAAGAAGCCTTCTGCGATGCAAAATCCCCTTCTGAAGAGATATCCAAACCACTTGCCTCACTCAAGTCTTCAAATAAGTACTCAGACTCATAAATTTCGCCCTCCTCCATGTCATCAGCTTGATATTGCTCCTCTTCAAACAGTCTTTGAGCTTCCCTTCTAGAATGCATCCTCGGCAGCGGCGCCATCTTTGGCGTCGAGGACTCCGGCAATGGCGTCAAAGGAGGCTCCGTGACAGCAACCCGCGTCAAACAAACACAGGAAGAGGGGACTGCTCATACGGTGTCGACACCCTCGGCGCCGGAAACTGCCATGACGGCGCCATCGGCATATATGGCATAAAGGGGGCCGGAGGATAATGCTGAGGCACACCCAAATTAAATGCCAAAGGGCCCATGGGACCCGAAGGTGCTCCAGAGGGGCATGTTGCTCTGGTAAAAATACCATACATCGCATTCATGAAGTGCGATAGATCCGAACCCGGGAACCATGAATACTGCGCTGGTTCGACTTCCTTACAAGTAGTCTCCGGAGTCGGATCCGCTGGAGTCACATGTGGAGCCACAGGAGCAGCAGGAGACTCTTCTTCCACTGGATTCAAATCTCTAACCGAAGCCGGAAAATCAACAGGCGCCAGAGACTGTGCTGGAGTACCCACATAAGGAGACCGTACCGGAGACGCATGCGGAGACTCAGAAGGCGAAGGAGAAACAAAGTCCTTGACACGACGTCAAGGAGCAGGATAAGTCGACTTAGAAGCTCGAGACTTCGACGAACGAAGTCGAGACCCATGCCTCTACTTCTTCTTGTGCCTTCTCTTGGATCCATGCGAAGTCGACAACCTCCACTTCGATCTTTTACAACCTCTTTTCTCCTTGCTCACCTTAGACATGTACAGCTTAGCCTCTCTTTCCTTCAGCGCCTTAGGGTTCATCTTCCTGCAAGATTAACAACCTTCGACGTCGTGATCACTCGAAAGACAACAAAGGCAGTCATCATGCAGGTCAGTGATCGACATGTGACCTCCGCATTCCTTGCAGGGCTTGAAACCAGACTACCTAGGAACAGTAAGAAATACATTCTTGAAACAAAGTAGTAGTAGAAAGATAGGAGAGTCCCAGAAAATCTGTTAGCTTCGTAGGGCGGAAAAAAGGGAACTGGCGTCATCACGCAAACGTGGTCTTCTTATGGCTCCGGTGACGTCATGCGGAGTTGCGTGTGGAGCTATGACGCTGCGCCGACCTCGTCGGCGCAGAAAGCTACGAAAATTTCCGGAATGCTGGCGCAGGGGGCTATTCATAAGGTGAGGAATCCACAGGCAGATGTATCCATCAGAAACACGATTACCTCTCAAGACTTAATCTCATGTACATGACACACTCTTAGAAACACTGCCGCAAGATAGTAGGAACCTACCCAATTACTTGGAAAGCTAAAATAAGCAATTTTACCACAGGCATGATAAAGGTCCCTAAATATAGGATCATTACCCAAAATATAAAACTATCAACTACATAATTATTATTGCACTCTCGTCCCAATCTCTGTAGTTTCCTATTCATCTTGTTTCTCTGGTATAACGCATTAGTTCTCCTGATTATTTCTAACTTTAGGATGTATTCCTAAATCGCTCCTCAGCTTCTTCCTCGAATTGAATCTATTTCGCTTCTTCAACATTATTACTGATTTTCTCAATCCATTCAATACATTTTATGATAAAAGTTATGCTCTACATAAGTCAAGTTGCACGCACTCTTATTAGTTTTAGTAAAACGGTTATGTTGTGTAATAGGTCTATTGTATTTGGTAGCAGAAGCCAAATTCTCAAGGATACCTTCCTTACCCCTTCTCAATTTGGTGTTCCATATAAATAATTTCCTCCTGACAACGCTAATTGTGCAGGGGACACTTTATGGCCATTTTCAGCTAACTGATCCAACAAAGTAATTATGTCAAGTCTACAGCCCCCTTTCGTTTTGGCTGCATTCAACAGGTCGCCAATGTATTGGACTACTGCTGAGGTACAAGGTAAATTTAAGTTTTCCAGATCCTTCGTCAGGATTTACGAAAAGTTTGAAGGACTTTCCATAAACCTTTGTGGAATCCTATACCAAACCAGAATTCTACTGCAGAATCGGAGTGCAAAAAGATACTACCTTCACGAAAAGGGATTGAGAAAAACGTCTGACATCGACCACAGTGAAACATTGGTTTTCTGCTGGAATCTGAAAAAACACTACAACAGGTTTTGGTACCAAGAAAAACAAGGAAACACTATATTATATATTTTTTACACATCCTGTACTATCTGATATTTTCCAATAGGGTTTCTTATTCTCATGATCGGACGGCACGTCTGAATACAGGCACCATCTGGTGTACAGCAAATTTCACTATTGAGTTTACAGAGGAGATTTCGTCCCAACAAATTAACTGTATTTGCTTCACCGATTATTAATTCATTATCATTTACAATTGAACTAACATTAGCTAAGAACATATTAGTTACTTGTTGTTAGACCTGGCACCATTGGCGTGGGTCTCCCTTCCATTTTTTGCTGTCGCCTCATGTGTTTTTGCTGGTGTTAGATGCTTTGGGCACTGTGCCACTGCTGTCCAATGCCACAGTGCAAGTGTTCCCTATTGTAAATTGATGTATTAATCAGTGGTTCCATGTTTGGCTATTTGGTTTACTTGTCAGACCCTTGTCTAGTGCACTGAGTGTGCCCAGGGCGTGTAAATCCAAATGCTGCTGGTGGGCTTGCAGCACTGGTTGTGCCACCCACAGAAGCAGCCTTGTAAAATGTGTCTAAGGTCTGCCACTGCAGAGCCTGTGTGCAGTCTGGTACTGTCACACTGACTGGGTACGTGCACCCTCTTGCCAGTCCCTAAACCTTCCCTTTTCTTCATATCAAATGTAAAATGTAAATGTAAAGGAATTTATATAGCGCAAATCACCAAGCGGTTTCTAAGCGCTTGCTTAGGGAACCCGTCCTGGTATTCCCCTGTGAGATAACCCCGGCAGGGTATCCGCAAGGTGAAAGCCAGGCATCCCGCCGCGAGGGGCCGTTGTGGAGATTAAGCAAGCTATTGCCCAGAGTCGCAGAGTGTGAACCCGTGAATCGAGTAGGCACCGGAGCGAGAATTGTCGAGTCCATGGACATTTTAGGACTCAAGACCCCGCCGAGCCGGGAATTGAACCCTGGTCCCGGGCTGACCTCTGCTTCCAGGTCTGCCTCCTCTAACCAGTGAGCCACACTTCTCTTCATATCAGTCACCGCTATTGAAGGCCCAAGGGCATAGTGCATTGTACGTATATGGTAGGACAAGCCCTGATGTGTGTGGCATGTCCTAATAGTGAATTACAGACATTTTCGTTTTTCACTATTGCAAGGCTACCTGTTCCCAATAGGCCAGAATGGGCTGTTAGATTATTACATATTTATAATCCTAACGGACTCAGAGAACATGGTAGAAATTCGAGTTTAGTATGCCTGGACTCAGAATAATAAAATACATCTTTTAGTGGTTTATTTTAATATTCTGTGTTTGCAAATACCACTTTTAGAAAGTAGTTTCTCTGGTTTTGTGAGTGACAGGGCTGGGGGATTCCAAGAGACAGGATGAGTCACCCAGTGGTGAATAGAGAGATCTGCATCTAGATGGGCGGGAGGAGTGGCACCTGAACCTTGAATAGGGCTGGGCCTGCCTTCCACAATGCTGGCTCCACCCCCAGGGGAGCGGCTGATGTCTCTGCCCTGCACACTGAAAGAAGAGAAGGAGTCCTGTAAACAAAGTGCTCCAGGACTGTACTTGCCTTCCACAATGCAGGCTCCACCTCCTGTGGGGCGTCTGATGTGCCTGCCCTGCACTGTGAAAGGAAAGGAGAAGTCTGGTAAACAGAGTGCTTCAGAACTGGTTTGGACTGGGAGAAGGCCCCTCTCCCCTTAGAGAACAAAGGATTTTGGGGTATAAATATTGGGACCAATGATCCAATGAAACTAGATCACTTTTGGGCTACAATAAGAAACCTTTACTGAGGAGAGGAACCTGAATAAACTGAGGAGAGACTATTCCCAAGCTGAAGTGCTGCTTGGGGGATTGGCCTGCAGTGGTTGCCTTACTGCCAAAGGAAGGAGAAAGGTACTTTGTGTACTTTACTTTCAACTTGTGAAGGATCTCCAAGGGTTTGGAAAAGAGCTTGCCTCCTGCTGAAGTCTCAGGGACAACAGACTTAAACCCCCAGCTCCCCAGAGTTCTTGTGGAAGTGCCTGCTGCAGTTTTGGGCCTTCTGAGGAACTGCGTGTCGCAAGGAGCTGGAAGCACGACTTAACGAGAAGAAGCGCGTCGCCGCCGCTGGGCCTGCCGTCGCAACTCCGAAGGAGGGTGTCGCTGCTGGTACTGTCGCCCTGCACCGCATCGGAGAGAAGCGTGCCGCAACGGAGGAAGCGTGTCGCCGTCGCTGCTGCTGCCGTCGCAACTCTGAAGGAGATTGTCGCCGCTGTAGTTGTCGCACTACACCGCATCAGGAGAAGAATCTCGCAACGAGGTCGGAGCATGTCGCCGTTGCTGTGCCTGCCGTCACAACTCCGAAGGAGGGTGTCGCCGCTGGAACTGTCGCACTGCACCGATGAAGAGCACCTCGCATCCCCGAGAGGCGCGCCGCCGTTGGCGCTGCTGCCGTCGCATCTTGGATGTCGCCGCTGTAGTTGTCGCATCGAGCAGATGCTTCACGCATCGTGGGAGAAGACCGTCGCCACTGGAGCGGTCGCTGTCGCATCGTCAGGGTGTCACCGCTGCAGTCCACGCATCGAACCGAGATTCTCTTGCATCCTCGAGAAGCGTGCCACATCTGGAAGATCTTCACTTCTTTATTTCTTTGCATCTGAACTTTGCCGCATTTCCTATCGCTGCGACATAGCTTGTCGTGGAAGCGCAACGCAACCTAAGGTACATTGACGCAAAGTGTTGCATCTTAAGAACTGAACTGAACTAAGCTTAATCTACCATCTTAAAGTAATAGTATTGTGTATTTTTGTCGTTTATGGTCTTGTGGTAACTCTATATAAAGAATACTTATTTTTTATATAAAACCTTGTGTGGTGTCTATCTGTAGTGTTGTCACTGGGTACTGTATGTGGTCACAAATGCTTAACACACAATGCCTCTGAGATAAAGCCTGTCTGCTCGTGCCAAGCTACAAAGGGGGTGAGCAGGGGTTACTTTAGGAGTGTAATCCCCTTATCCTGACTGGAGGCGAGGGTTCCCATTTGTCACAAGTACCTACCTTTGCCAACTAGAGGCCCCCAAATCTAACACTTGTTAATTTTAAAGTGCTCCAACTTGGAATTCTTTTCCTGATAGGGATAGGTTGAAAACTCGAACAGTCTAACAGTCTAACCGCGGAGTGGTCACCTGTATCGATCAATTATACTGGATGGCCCTTCTGGCACACCTCTGGAAAAACACCAAGAATGCCTTCCTCCTCCTCTCTCAGGCACGGTCATTGTGACAATCCCTGTCCTGTAGAACTCTAAATGTAGCTGCAAATTGTGGAAAAATATTATTAATTTTTAAAGGTTTTGCTGAAATATGAACCACTGCATATTATTTTGCCTATTGTATTACAATGGGGTAACCCTGTGTCCCTCAGAACCTGGGTATCTTATCAAAGAAGCTACAGTGGTTCTGTCGGAGGAACACAATTTCTTTGCCAAGAGTATATAAATTATAGGGTATCATACAAATATAATACAGTTGGAACACAGAGAAAACAGACATGTACTTCTCCAAATGTGATTTTACTTCTCATTAAGTAAAGCAATCATAGTATGCATTTACAAGGCTGTCGGTCATTAATACAAACACATAGTGACATATAATACAGTGCAAGAGAAGTGCTCAGTGACTGCGGTGCCTTGATTGTCTTACATACAAGTGTGAGGGTGGATTATGTACAAGTACCAGGACCACAATTTCCACCTTGCACAAACTGCGCACCATTGTCTTCTGCATTAACACCTTGCACGCTAGCAACAAAACCAAAGCGAGGTAGGTGTCTGAAAATCACACTGACCACCCTTTCAAAAAAAACTTTGCTTAATCCACAGTAAAGTACTCCTGCTGTTTTAGGTCTCGACTAGTGACGCAGCGTGTGTGCTGTACGCCTTGGCGAGACCTATAGTCGCCGGTTTCTCTGTCGAAGGGAGACAGGAGGTGGCACGCACAGACAGATGTGCACTCCCTACGCGTGCACATCTCCTGTCCCTGCGTGAACACAGCGCGCACATTGCGCTTTCACTTTAACACCGTGCTTTATCTTTAACTCATGCCTCTCTGTTATTGTACACGGGCGCACACTCTGTCAACAATGGCGCCCGCAGTTTAAAGACCCTCATCCCCATCCCGCCCCAGGTGCAGCACTTTAATTTTTTTCTCTGACAAGCGCAGTATCATGGGGTTTTCGGGCGTGTTCACATCTTTTTTTACCCTGAATGCTTGTTCCTTCCTTTTCACAAAACCTCAGGTTCCCCTCCCCTCACTCTGGAATGTTGCACAAAAATCAGGAAGTGGCCATGGAGATTTTACACTGAATACTCTGTCTTGGGGACACAGAACTCCTCATCTCCTTCACGTATAGGTCAAGACATTTTTTATATTTACATACATACAGGTTTCTGTGTATTCAGGTACATTGATATATAGCCATATAATGCAGGGCTCGACAAATCCCAAAAAATTGTACTAGTCCTGCAGGTCTAGTACCATGGAAAATCCTCTTGACCTGACTGCAACCCACTTGACCTCCGTCTCTGAAAACGGAGCAAAAGTGACAAGATAACAAGATTTAAAGGCATCTTTATTGCTCATTCCCTTTGTGAGCAATAAAATTGCCTTTAAATCGTGTTATCTTGTCACTTTTGCTCTGTTTTCAAAGACAGAGGACAAAAGTTTGTTTGACTTCCTACTCGCCAGAAAGGGCGAGTAGGACCTAAAAGTAGCTCGTCCTCATCCATTCACCCTCGCAAATGCGAGCGGGCGAGTGGATTTGTCGAGCCCTGTAATGTATATGTAAATGCGTGCATACATACTGTATTTACATAAGCTTCTTACACACATTCAAAAATACACTGACGCGCTGCAGACACAAGCATAAATATGCCGATCTCTTAATATTTAGCATGTATAAACATTCACAGGTCGGTGGATCATTAGGCACCACTACAATTCTCTCACAAAGGAACCTTTTTTATATATTTTCAAATCTCAAAAAAAAAATGTAACTTTACATATTATTTTTGTTAACAAACCCTCTAGGTGAAGTTGTGATCCTTCCTGGAAGGATTTTGCTATTGTGAAGTAAAATTTAGTGTGTCCGAAATTAGCATACTTTGTTTTTGCATAATTTCAGACAAAATATTCTGTGCGATTACTGACACAAATCCTGCGCTATATTTAAGCAAAAAAATGCGACGTCACATCCGTTTTAGACGTGACAAGGGTATTTAGCATGCGCGCAAATAAAATAATACCCCAAATAACTACCCCAAACAGCAGGTGTTTGTATTCTGGGTGTCAACATTGTTCCTGTGCCCTCTTGCTAAATATGCGATGTGGCATATAGAGTAATTTCGGTAATGTTACATAAGAAGCATAACACGGAATTACGCAGCAAATTGAAAATTTCACTTGGGCCTCGTAAAATGAAGGAGTATGCCTATACTATATACCGCCTGCTGCACTGCTAAAGTCCAGTTCTGAGTGGAAAGATGGAAAATATTCTGTTTTTAATGAATCTCATTCCAGTTAAGTTATTTACTCAGAAGAGCGGACTAGTGTGAAAACTGGTTACCAACTCATGTAGATGCTGACTGGGTATTTTTCGCCATGCATGTTGTTCTTAATGCACATGTTTAGTTGTTTGTCAGTCTTTCTTTTTTCCATCAGTTACCCTGGTAGGCCACCTACGGTCTGCCTGATCCCCTAGCTGCAAACATGCCTGTTTCCCCCCCCTAATTTGCCTACATACCTCCCTACCTGTGTCCCTGCCTCTGCTTTCAGTCTGCCCCAGGCCTGCCTACTTGCAGACCTCCCTGCCGGTCTCCCCATAGAATCTTGCAGGCATAACTATCTGCCTACGTACACCTACCTCTACCTACCTAGTGTCCTGCCTGCCAGTCTCCCCCATTTCTATCTACCCACCTGTCTGCCTGCGTGCACTAATTGTTTATGTCCTCATCTAACTACCTTCCCATCAGTATGTGCCTCCCTACCAGCCACCCTGCCTACCCATCTACCGGTTTGACTGCCTTTCTGCCCAAGTCCCACCTACCTTCCTGTCGTTATCTCTAGCTATCAGCCTGCATATCTGCCCACTTACCTTCAGAGTTGTGTACAATGTATATTTGTATACAAGCTCACGGGATGGGGTGGGAGAGGGGATGGGGTGGGAGAGGGGATGGGGTGGGAGAGGGGATGGGGTGGGAGAGGGGATGGGGTGGGAGAGGGGATGGGGTGGGGTGGGAGAGGGGATGGGGTGGGAGAGGGGATGGGGTGGGAGAGGGGATGGGGTGGGAGAGGGATGGGGTGGGAGAGGGATGGGGTGGGAGAGGGATGGGGTGGGAGAGGGGAGAGGGATGGGGGGGGGAGGCAGGGAGGGCTGTGTGCGTGTGTGAGCCAGGATTCCGCTCGGCTTTCCCCTCTCTGCAAACTCACCGGATCCGTCAGCTGGAGAAACAAGCATTTGCAATGCAACAGGTCTCGCATTTGCGAGAGTTAAAGCTATTGGCAATGTAAATGACATTAACTATGTGTTAATTAGCAAAACAGATAAAAGGCTTGTCATTTACTTTGCCAATAACTTTAACTCTCGCAAATGCGAGACCTGTTGCATTGCAAATGCTTGTTCTAAGCATTGCAATGTTCACTATAAAACTTCGCATATGCCAGAATCTCATTCAATGAATTAGCATGTGAGCACATCACACTTTGCTGAATATGCAAACTAATTTGCAGACGCTATCTCAAAAGAAAAGCTGAAACAAATACAGAAATAACTTCCATCGTAGGGACAACTCCACTATACTCTTTGTAAACCTGCATCAATCTCTCACAGTATGCCTGCAATGATTTGTCGGGATCTCTCGTCGCTCTCGTGATCTTGGACCAATTTAAACATTTCTGCAGAACCTGTATGTTTAAGCGCTCCATAACCCACTTTCATTTTTCTATGACAATTGGATCAGGCTTATTTTTAGCAGTTTCTGTCTGTGGTTCTTCAACTGGCCACTGACTCCATACATCTTGAGGCACAACAATTGAAAATAAACCATCCAAATCTGTCCAACACACATTTGAAATGGTCACAATCCTTTCCACTTCTCTATGCCATTTCTCAGGCTCTTTTCCGAGCTGTGGGAAAAACTTTGTAAATGTATAAAGATCATTACTCCCTGACCATGGTACATGCACAAATGTTCCTCCCTGCACTTCCTTCATCAGAAACTCGTTCAAAAACCACTTCATATTTAGAAACGCTCACACTTTTCTCTGGTTTACTCTTTTTCAAAACCCCATGCTCATCAGGTGGGTCCTTCCCTTCTTTTGTATACTATGTCAGGTCCTCCTATTTTCTGTCTCTATGAGAGTATCATGCAAAGTTTTAGAATAAGAAATAATTAATTTGCAGACAACCCTACGGTGTAAGACTCACAAATTATCTTGTTTCAAAACAACTTTTTATTCTCAAGCCAATTCCTGAAGTTTCTCAAATGCACGATGTGCATGTCTTGCACTCAAAAACGCCAATCTGTATTAGAAGTTGAAATTTTGTCTTTATAGGTTCCATTGGAGTCATTATTTTCAAATATCCTGCGAGTTTACAAGTATCAATCACCACCACTTTCTTTATTCAGTCCAAGTGAAGACAAAATAGTAAAAAGTAAGGCCGGTGACGTAGTACACAGCATCAATAATGTTGCAGTTTCAGACAACACACTCATGAGCAGCATAAAACTCACTATGAAAGACAACTCTTTTTTTAATAAGTCATAGTTATACTCACGTAACGCAACTTCCAATAGCCTCAATGGGTAATACTAATAAGGTACTAGAGCTGGTATACCCGCATTAATGTAGGTGATTCCAGAATTCTTAAACTCCTGACAACTTTTGGAGTGCAAATGTAATTACTTTTTGCACCAAACTTCTTACCAATTGCCCTAGGTATTCTGGACTAAACTTCTGTATGCACCTTGTACCAATAAATTCAAATAAGCATTAATATAATAGAGGAGGAGCTTGGCGGGCATCCGAGATGGCCGCTTGAGCACAGCGCTCTCCGGACCCTCGCCGCTCCCGACATTTTATCCTGGCTGAATCCTGATTTCTTGCAAGAATTCGTGTAGGGGACGTTTGGCTGATTACCCTGGCACTTTTCAGAAATCGATTTGGATCTCGTATTCCTGAGATATGGTGCTCTGAACTTTTGGGCTCCGCCCTTGAGGTGCGCCCGGGACAGGGTGCGGTACTGTAGCCGTCCTGCAATTGAACAACAACGGCAGGAGATCTGGCCTTGTGGGTCCCCCCTTCCTAAGTTTCGGTTTCGATTCCGTTCCGACTTGGGCCACGGCTGTGGATGTCGTGTTGCGACTGAGACTTGGAGGCAGATCGGCTGTTGGGCTTTCATGTGACCTATTTGCTGGTTTGGCGACCTCTACCCGAGTTGTGCCCCCTTTTTCTGTACTTTTGATCCTGTACTTTGGGTGTCGGGCCCGTCGGACCTGGTGGCTTGTCCTGTGACGCATCTTCAAAATGGCGGGCAGAGGGGACAGAGAGACGCGCAAGACGAAAACACCTCTGCGCGGAGCTCCAGTTCAATCAAATGTCATGGACCGTTATACCCATTCTAAGGGGTCCCCCGGAGCTGCCCTGCCTGGTTCTAGTATTGCGTCTGAACGAATTTTGGAAGAGTCGGCGGAGCCCTCCTTACAGGATATCATGGGCGCCATCTCGGGTGTGAGGGAATCCATCGGCCTACAGTACGAGGCCTTGGCCCACAAACTTGACACCGTGGCTATCGAGGTGAATCTGATTCGTGCTGACCTCGGCAAGACGAATGAGAGGGTGCAATCACTGGATATTAAATCCTCTAGCCTTACGAATGACGTCTCGGAGCTCCAAACAGAGATTGGAAATCTCCGTCGGGGGAACGACTTCATGACCCGTCGCCTGGAGGACTTTGAAAATAGGGCGCGTCGCTGCAATGTTCGCCTGGTTGGTGTACCGGAAAACCCTGAACCCCACTCGGTGGATCTCCTGGTTGAGGATCTGGTCTTGAACCATTTGGCCCCTTCTGGTCTCACAAAATTTTTCACGGTGGAACGTGCACATCGTGTTCCAGGGGGCAAAGTCAAGCCGGGAGCCCCGCCGAGACCCATTGTGGCGAAGCTTTTTCATTATAGAGACCGGGACGCTATCCTGCAGGCCTCGCGGGTGAAGGGCCCGGTGGCCTTTGAGAATGCTACGGTGAACTTTTACCCGGACTTTTCCCAACAGGTTCAGAGACAACGTATGGAGTTTCGTGGTGCCAAGAAACGTCTCCGGGATCGGGGCCTACGTTACGCCATGCTCTTTCCCACTAGACTCCGGGTTGAATACAATGAACGTACCCTTTTCTTTGATCGGCCAGATGCTGTTAATGACTGGCTGGACTCATTGCCTGACTGTCCTCCTGAGACAGACTCCGCCGCTCACCCTGGCGGTGCCGAAGGTGGTGTGGAGATCTAACTGTTCGGCTCTTATGTCTTATTTTGAATACATTCTCAGGAGTGTTGGCCGGCGTCCCTCTACATTGTGATCATTCTGTCTTTTCGTTTGTTATTTTTGTTCTTGCTGAGGTCGGGGGGTGGATGGAACGGAGACCTTTCCTCCTCCGGGGTCTTTGTGTAGAATAGGGGTTCTTGGGCGACAGGCACACTGCAGGTTGGGGTGGCTCTTTAGCTTTTTGCAGGGGTGCAGGGTGGGGGGTGTTTCTCTTCAGTTTGGGGGAGGGGGGTTGGGAAGTTTTTTCTTTTCTGTGTGTTGTTTTCAAGGCGAGTTGCTCCTGTGTTTGCTGCTGTTTCTGATGTCTAGCTCATGGACGAGGGGTCTTGGCTCGGGTGGTTGGGATGGGGGGTAGAGGGTTGAAATTTCTTTCCTGGAACGTTAATGGCCTGGGAGATCGTATTAAGCGCAGTGTGGTCTTAAAATGTATACGACGTTTGTCACCGGACATTGTTTTCATGCAAGAAACCCATTTGATTGGTAATGTTTGTTATGCGATGAATAGATGGGGCTACCGCCTTGTGGCGCACTCAGGGTTTACCTCCGGATCTAGGGGTGTGGGTATTCTTGTTCGAACCTCCCTCCCCCTGGCTATCGATGAGGTGATTCATGATGACCGTGGGAGATATACTGTCCTGGTGGGTAGATATGAAGGCCGCACCCTATCTCTCTTCAATGTTTATGTTCCCCCGGGTTTGCAGGCCTCTACTTTTACTGACTTGGGCCGTGTTCTGTTGGATCTCCCTGATAGCACTCTCTTTCTTGCCGGTGATTTTAATTCGGTGCTTTCCGGCCTTCACGATCGCCATCCCCCTAGAGATACCCCGCAGGCTCAGCAGTGGTTGGGTGGGTTTTTAGATACCTTTGGCCTTGTGGACTGCTGGCGACTGTTGCATCCTACTCAGCTCCAATACACCTTTCATTCTGGGGCCCATGGCAGTCTGTCCCGGCTGGATTATTTCCTGATGCCCGCAGCCCAATCATCGGCGGTTCGTGAGATTTTACACTTGCCGAGGGGTATTTCTGATCACTCGCCGCTCTGGCTCCGTTTCGAGGTTGGGGTAGAGGCGGCGGTCCGAGTGGCTCCCATTAACCCTTGGTATCTTTCCTCCCCTGAGACTCGTACCCTCTTGCTCAAGTCCATGGATGCATATTTCCTGGAAAATGAGGGGTCGGTCTCTTCGGCTGTGTCCCTGTGGGAAGCTTTTAAAACTGTGATTCGTGGACAGGCCCTTTCCTTGATTGTTGAAGCTAAGAGGGCAGGGAGGAAGGAGGTGGTGGACCTTGAGGGGGAGATCTCTGCTTTGGAGGACGAGTTGGAATCTGGTGTCACGCCTGACAAACTTCATGCCCTGGGTCTAAAACAGTTTGCATATAAATCTCTGGTCACTGACGCTGCAAAGGTGATGTTTCGTGAGCAGCAGGGCAGATTGTACGATGTGGGTGACAAGGCGGGCAAACTCCTAGCGTGGTTGGACAAGAAAGAAAGAGTTAATCGTGTGGTGCCCGTGATTCAGTCTGCGAGTGGTGAGAATGTGATTGATCCGACCGCCATTGTTGATCGTTTTGCAGAATATTTCCGTGTGGTATATGCTCCCGTGTCTGTGAGGGATGTTGCCGACTCCCGCCTTCTTCTGCGTGATATCACTTTGCCCTGTGTCACCGACTTGGACCGTATTGCTTTGGACTCCCCTTTTACGAATGATGAGATAGCCAATGCAGTTCGATCGCTCCGTTCGGGCAAAGCACTGGGCCCGAACGGTTTGCCTATTGAGTTGTACAAATTATGCCCCGATATGGTGGCGCCGTATCTCCGCGCCATGTTTCTAGAATCTCGTGAGCGGAACATGCTTCCCTATGATCAGCGTCTGGCGACAATCGTCGTCATTCCCAAAGAGGGTAAACCGCGTGACCTCTGTTCCTCGTATAGGCCCATATCCCTATTAAATGTTGAACCTAAGGTGTTGGCTAAACTTTTGGCGACCCGTCTCCTTTCGGTTCTTGGGGAGTTGGTCCATCCGGATCAGTCTGGCTTTATCCCGCATCGCAACACTGCTCTGAATTTACGTCGCCTCCACGGCGCGCTGGCGAGGGCGGGGCTTTTGACTGAACCGGCCATTTTGGCGTCCCTGGATGCCTCCATGGCCTTTGATACTGTGGAGTGGCCCTATTTATGGGCGACACTTGAGAAATTTGGATTCGGGTGCGAGTTTATTAGTTGGGTTAGACTGTTGTACGCGGAACCTCTGGCGCAAGTTGTAGTGAACGGTAGAGTGTCGACCCCCTTCTCCTTGGGCAGGGGTACCCGTCAGGGTTGCCCCTTGTCCCCTCTGTTGTTCGCGCTCGCTCTTGAACCGTTGGCGGCCTGGCTCCGTTGGGAACCGTCCCTTAAAGGTATTCGATGGGCCCCGGACTTCGAAGACCGCGTCTCGCTTTATGCGGACGACATCCTCTTGTATCTTACTTCCCCTCGCAAGTCTTTATCTGTTTTATTTGACGTTCTTGCGTCCTTTGGTGCTAACTCAGGCCTCGTCATCAACTGGTCTAAATCCTGTGTATACGTTTTATCTGGTATCTTGCCTCCGTTGCCGAGTAGACTTCCTCTTCAGGTGGTCCGGGATGGTTTCAAATACTTGGGGGTTTTCGTTACCCTGGATCCGTCCCTTCGTTTTGATCGTAATCTCCTTCCCCCGTTGCTTAGGCTCCGTTTGGACGTTGCCCGCTGGCGCAAACTTCCCCTGTCTCCACTGGGTCGGGCGGCCCTGTTTAAGATGATGTCACTACTGCGGTTTCTCTACGCTCTCCAGAATTATTATGATCCTATCCCCAAGACCTATTTTCGGGAGATTGAGAGCCTTCAGAGGCAACTTATTTGGGATGGGCGACCGCGCATTGCTCTCGCGAAACTTTCTATCCCGTGGTACGATGGGGGCATGGCGCTCCCCGATATTAAGAGATACTACTGGGCTTCCCATCTGTCCGCTATTAATCACGCTATGTTCTCTCCGGGTCGTAATCCGGCGTTTGAGATGGATAAACTTCAGCTTCCGGGAGGTGACTTTAATAGAGTACTCTATTCTCGCTCCGCTGGGCGCCATCTTGTGGGACCTACTTTGATTGCTTCGACAGTGTGGCGTGCTGCGAATGTGAGCCTGGGCTGGGAGGATCGCTTGACGTTGGCGACGCCTCTTTATGCTTCGGAACGTCTGGGCGGTCTTTGGTCTTCCAAGGGTTTTGACCGTTGGGACTTGATTGGGATCTCTAAAGTGGGGGATGTATATTCTAAGGGTTCTGTGCGCCCGTTTCAGGCCCTCCAGGCTGACTATGGCCTGAGTAGTCGGGAATTCTTTCGTTATTTGCAGATCAGGCACGCTTTGGTTTCGGTGTTTGCTCCTGGTGAGATTCCGCCTGACTCTTCCCCACTTGAAGACCGTATCCTTGACGGACATCTTCCTGATAGCACTATCTCCCTGATCTATAAAAAGTTGATCAACAATCGGACTGACTTATTGGCCCGACTTCGGGAACAGTGGATGGGAGATGGGTTGGAACTTGATGATGAGGATTGGCAATCGGCCCTCTCCTCTCCGAAGGAGGTGGCTATACCGGCTCGACTCCGTCTGGTCCAATTGAAGATCCTTCATCGGGTGTACGTGACGGGACCGCGACTGATGGTGATGGGCTTTTCCTCTGATGGACTGTGTAAGCGTGGATGTGGTTTGCGTGCTACTTTCCTGCATATTCTTTGGGAGTGCCCGATGGTGGCTGCTTATTGGGTGGCCGTGCTTGATCTGATGACTGTGGTGACGGGGATATCCTTGCGACCGGAACCTCGTCGCTGTCTTTTGAATGTTTGGGAGCCCACGGACTATTCGGTGGCACAGACTAGATGGGCCACCCTGGGCTATATGATTGCGAAGCGAGATATTGCGCAACTCTGGGGGGCCTCCAGGCCCCCTGCCCTCGCGCAATGGGAGGATAATATGGACTGGTCCATGTTCCGTGAGAAAACTGTTTATGTGGCCAGGGGTAGACCCAGGGCATGGGTGAAGGTGTGGGGTCAATGGAACGAATACCGTGGCGACATTTGTACTCCTCCCCTTGTGGACACTATCGAGATTACCCTATCTCCCTAGGCTAGCGTTCCCGGAATCTTCATATAGGGACTGAGCTGGTGTCACCGGCTCTTCCCCCCCTTCTTCTTCCTGATATCTGCCCCCCTCCCCCCCCCCCCCGCTCCATACTCCTTAGTGCTTAGGAT
This sequence comes from Lissotriton helveticus, assembly GCF_964261635.1. Taxonomy (NCBI): domain Eukaryota; kingdom Metazoa; phylum Chordata; class Amphibia; order Caudata; family Salamandridae; genus Lissotriton; species Lissotriton helveticus. Next base: position 1,585,279,818 of record NC_136067.1, on the reverse strand, counting down.
ATTATTACTGCACCTTCGCTGCTGTCCCCCCCTTGCGTCCCTTGGGCTGACCTTCAGTGATACACTCTCGCCTTTTTGTATGTTTGTTCTCTCATATATATAAAACCTGTTTTGGTCCTGTATTTAATGTGGAGTATTGCATTGTTGATTGACGGTTACCTCTGCGGGCTAATGTGATATGTGTCTACTCCTTTTTAGCGGCTGGCCCGTGTGGTTGTAGGCCCATCCTTGTACGTTTCTGCTTGCTCAAATAAAGGTTTTTAAAAAAAAAAAAAAAAAAAAAAAAAATAAGCATTAATAATACATAAAAACAAAAGCATATTACATCATGACATAAGGGAATACGCGATAATCAAAGAAGAGTTCAATAATCAACAAGCACAAATCTACTCAGTTTGCAAGTCAAGGGAAAGAGATAAATTAAAATCTATCTTTGGATCAATAGCACATGGCTACCCCCAAAGGGGTATCCTAGAGCTAGTTAAGAGACCTAGTGGCAGTTAGAGGAACTACGTCTTCAGCAGCATACGAAATTCCAAAAAGGAAGCAGACTGCTGCAACTTTAAAAAGCAGAGAGTTCCATACAGTGGAACCAAGTAAGAAAATAGACCAGACACCTAGCCTAGATCTTTTCACATGTGGAGTCATGGCAAAATGCAAACTGCTGTAACAAAGGGTGGGATTAGGTGCAAAATGATGCACCAGTGAGCTCAGATAACTGGGGCCACAGCCGAGCTGAGCCTGGTGCTTGTAGCACAGTGCTTTGAACTGAATAAGCTTGACAATAGACAACCAGTTGCGAGTGCGTAAGTGAATGGCGATTGAAACAGATTTGGGAACATGTCAAGTAGAAGGGATGCTGCATTTTGCACAATCCGAAGGCTACTCACCAACATTTTCTTGACCCAAATAACTGAATATTTCCATAGTCCTGGACAGAGATACTCAAGGACTGTATATTGGTTATTTGAGCAAGGGACGGAAGGAGCCAGAGAATTTTCCCTAAACATTTAAGCAACATACCACAGTCTTATTAATGTGCTCATCAACAGCGAGTCTTGCTTTTAGACAGAATCCCAGATTACTAACCACAGAGCTGGGGATGGGTAATGGCCCTAGATCAGCCGGCCACCATTGTGGGCTCCATAATTGAGCAAGATTGCCAACCACCAGTACTTCGGTCTTATTTCTGTTCAATTTGAGGTCATTCTTCGTCCAACCAGCTACCTCAGTAAGAAAGGCTGAAATTATGTGGTTTTGATCCATCATGTGGTGTAGGGCCACAATCATTTGAGTGTCACCAGCATAAGAAAAGAGAGTGAAGCCATGCGCCTTTATATTATCGGCTGTGGGGGTAAGGGGGCAAAGTGTCGAACATAAATATTAAAAAGAGTAGGGCTCAAGGATGAGCACGGCTGCACCCCGCATAGCAACTGTAATAAATCAGAAACACCTGGAATGAGCAATCTTGGAGAAAGAAACAGACTAGAGCAGTGGCCGGAATGCCAATGTCAGTTAACCTCTGAAGTAAAGAAGATTGAGACTATTAAAAGCCATGCTTAAATGCAATAAGATCAGGACAGCAGTACCTCCACTATCCAGCTGCCACCTTAGATGCTCTACAGCACCGAGAAACATAGTTTTGGTGCTAAATCCAGAACAGAAGCCTGATTGGGAGGAATGTAGTGGATCATTGTCTTCCAAAAATACAGACAGTTGATGGTTGACGTGCTTTTCTAAGATCTTTGCACAGATGGGCAAAAGCAAGATAGGGCAATAATTAGCCCAGTTTGTGGCCTCCGAAACAGATTTTAACAGAGGAGAAACCATTGTATGTTTCCATGCTGCTGAGACCTTAGCTGCCCCATAGAGGCATTCAGCAGCCGAAGCAGGTGAGGAGGGTCCAGCAGAGGACAAACCTTACTGATGATACCTGGTGGAAGAGGATATCATGGAGAAACAAGCTTTATGGACGCAAGCATATTTAATAGAGTGGATTCATCGAAGAGGCTGCAGTCGGCTAATCTGGGTTTTTGAGAAATGCTAGAGGCTCTACTTAGCCCCATAGCTCCAGAATTAGTCAGAGAAGCATAGGTCTTAGCAACCTTATTGTAAAAGAAATAAGCAAGGTCATTACAATTTTGCTGTGAAAGAGAAGGAGATGAGGTAACTCATGTAGGATGCAAGTGAGATTAGACAATAATAAAAATCTCTTTAGAGGAGTTCTGAGCATTTTCAATCTTCTCAGCATAGTAGGCTGCCCAAGCAGAACAGCAGTCCCTGTTTAATAACTTGGAGGCAACTTTGAGCTTGGCTTTATCCTCCTAAGTATAGGACTTACGCCAGGAGCAGTCTAACTGCGTGCATCTCTTCTTTAAACCACTGAGCTGGAATGCAAGTGATATTTTTTTTTGCCCGATTTAAATAGCAAAGCACTGGCAAGGGAATTTCAAATTCATAATTTCATAGCACTTGTGTCCTCTTCCAGAGTGCCTTAAAGCTCATGACCCTTTGTCTGTAATAAGGAGCCTAAGACTTCGAGTTGAATTTAGATCAAGGTCTCTAAACTGCTAAATGGCCTACAGCTAATGGTTCTTCTGATCTGATATGAGCCTTCAGATGGACTCCAAAGTGATCAAACCAGAAAAGCAGAACAGGAGCCTCTACTGTGAGAGACGACAAGTTGGAGAAAACAGGGTCCAAAATACAACCAGCCTTGTGTGTAGGAGTGTGCATTATAGGAGGAAAGCAGAGAAAGAGTCCGCAGTGGACGAAGTCAAACTACAGTTGGCTTCAAAGTGAAAACTGAAAATTCCCAAAATGGTAAAAGTAGAACTGTTAAGTACAAAATTAGAAATGGCCTCCACTACAATCGAACTCCAGCAACCTATAGGGCCAGGAAAACAATAAATTAGAGTGCTGGCTAGCATCAAGTCCTTAGCTTATACAAGAGAGAAAAACATACTCTTGAAACTCTTCACTCTTGAGGCGGAAGCCGGGAGGAAAGAGGCACGTTGTTTATATGATGTTCTGGCTGACTGTCGATTTTAAGACTTTTAGCTTTTTAAATGCGTATTGTGGCTGAGTCGATTTTAAGACTCTTAGTTGTAATAAATTGTGTAATTACTCACTTGTGCACGCACTCTGAAACCACTGACCACAGACCCCTGCTGGTCCCCCCGCAGCCGATTAAGGCGCTGCTATGGGGCAGAAAAACCGAGCAAACAGCCGCCATCTTGGGGGAGGTGTGAGGGGAGCGCTCCTGCTGCCTGGCCACTCTCCCTCGCCCAGTATGCCTCAAATGTCCGTCCCTCACAGGAGGCGCAGCGGGCGCGCCAAAGGCAAGCCCGTCTGTGACCGACCGGGTCCAGGGGCAGGCACCCCTGCGGGTTTCAGTTTCCGTAAGCACTATAGCTCTGCAGAACTTAGGAACTTATGTCCTCCCCTAGAAAATACCTGACTGCATAGCTTAAACATTAAGGATGGAGAAAAAAAGTGTGCACATTGCCCCTTCATAGTCAACAGACAACTCGGGTCTAGACATAAAGGTAAGATACTTATTCTTGCCCTTCTAAACTGTCGGTCCCTAGGAAAACATAAGATGGAGGTACACGACTACCTTAGGGATGGTCAGGTAGATGCCTTATTCCTTACGGAGACGTGGCTGAATACCACATCGGCACCGGACATACTGGCGGCCCTCCCACCGGGATATGACATCAAGAGAATAGACAGGCTAAAGGGGAAAAGGGGAGGAATTGCTATAATACACAAACTAAGATCTGGTTTGCACTTTAGAGGGAAAGGATCTTGCTAGCAGTGAAACAGGCTTCTTTTCCATCTCAGTGCACCAGGGGTACTGCATCAAGGGCTACCTGATATACCGCCCCCCGGGACCTGGAGCCAGTTTTGCCACCCAACTAATGGAAACTCTTACGATCTCTGCTCTCAAACACGAGAGACTTCTCCTCTTGGGAGACCTAAACTATCACTTCGAAGACCCTAAGAACACTGAAGCTCAGGAAATCAAACAGGAGCTTGCCGGCATACAGATGCTGCTTAAATCAGAAAGACTCACTCACTGTCAGGGCCATCTCCTAGATCCTATTTACACTAACTGGGATACCCTTACCGTAGAGCCCCCAACCCCGGTAATCTGGTCAGACCATTTCTTAGTCAATTCACGGGTGGTGGTCCCGGATAATGGACCTCAGAAGGAACTTAGCTCCGCTAATAAACGTAGGATATGGGCAAAATTCTCCACAGAGGATTTCAATAAAATCATAACATCATGAGGCCCCCCGAGGGCGAAGAAATTGAATCCACCTGATGAGAATTGAATCGACGAATCCTAAAGGCGCTAGACTGCACAGCGCCATGGACACAAAAGGCTCCGGCAAGGAGATCCAAATAAGCCCCCTGGTTCAACACCGAACTTCGAGAACAAAAAGCAAAATGTAAAAGCTTAGAGAGGAAATGGAGGAAGCATTACTCCAAAACAGAAAGAGATCAATACAAGAATAGTTTAAAGATATATCACGCACTCATCCGGAAAACTAGAAAACCTTACTTCTGTACCAGAATCAAAGACGCCGACAATTCTATGAAGGAAATGTTCCTAGTGTATAGGGAACTTTCCGATCTCACCCCATTAGCGGCCCCTATGATTGGATCGGCTAAAACTTGTAATTTAATAGCAGAGTTCTTTGCTAGCAAAGTAGACAAAATCTACGCGGGCTTTCCAGACACAGCCAGAGTAGGTGATGGGTGGGTAGACAGTACCCTGAAGATACAGGAGAATAATTGCCTCTCGGCATTTCTAGTACCTTCTCAGGAAACTATATGCCACATAGCAAGTAGCATTAAATCAGGATCACTGAGTGATCCAGCAACCCCTAAAAGACTCCATGGCAGTATAACTACCCTGGAGCCATACATTAGTCATCTCCTTGATCTCTCCTTTAAAACAGGACAAGTCCCTACCTCATGGAAAAAAGCAATTGTCCTTCCCCTGAGGAAAAAAACCTTAGTTTAGAAAATTGGACAATTTACGACCTATCTCCCTCCTCCACTACTTTGCAAAAATTGCTGAGAAAGCAGTGAACAAACAACTCTCAGCATTTGCTGAAACCAACGGACTGCTCCACCCCTCACAGTCGGGATTTCGAGCTCTCCACTCGACCGAGTCGGCCCTGCTGTCGTCAACAGAAGCCCTACGAAGGTATGCAGATGAAGGCCAGACGGCGGCATTGATTCTCCTCGATCTCAGTGCCGCTTTCGACACTGTAGCTCATCACACACTGCTACAGTGTCTTAAAAAGGGTGGGGTGAGAGGAAAAGCCTGGGAATGGCTTCAATCTTTCCTAACAGATCGAACCTTTCAGGTTGCTCAGGGCCAGTTCAGGTCCAAAGAAATAAAAAACTTAATCAGGGAGTGCCACAAGGCTTTAGTCTCAGCCCCACCCGATTCAATCTATATGTGGCCCCAGTAGGAGGAATCACAGACACATACGGGGTTGAGATAGAGTCGTATGCAGACGATACGCAACTGATTGTGACCCTAACGCAACCAGAGGAGCAAAGCGCTAACAACTTTACGTCCTGCATGCAGAAGGTGGCACTCTGGATGGCGGACAACTGCCTCCGCCTCAATGGAAATAAGACGGAGGTATTGATTGTAGGTAAATCCCCATCAGTGTGGACCTCAGCCTGGTGGCCGGAAGAACTGGGTGAACTACCCACACCCAGCAATCTGGTAAAGAACTTAGGGGTCTGGCTAGACAAAAACCTCTCGTTCGACCACCAAACTAAACAAGTGGCAGGTACCTGTTTTGGGATTCTGCGGGTCCTTAGGAAAACGCTGGATCTTATGCCGATACCTGTACGCCAGACTCTGGTCCATAGCCTTATAACATCTAGACTGGACTATGGAAATGTACTGTACCTAGGGGCCAACGTAAAAAGCCTCTCCAGACTACAACGAATACAAAGTGCAGCGGCCCGCTTGATCCTACAATTACCCAGAAGAGCATCATCAAAAAAAGCACTGAAAACCCTTCACTGGCTCCCGATTAGGGAACGGGTGACTTTCAAAGCCCTATGTGTAGGACATCGCATCCTTCATGGTAGAGGCCCAAGGTATCTGCATGGGCTTCTGAAACGATACGAACCCACCCGCCAGCTTAGATCATGCGGCACAGGGGAAGTACAGGTCCCGAAGGTCAAAACGGCCAGAGTGGGTGGAAAATCTTTTAGAGTCACTACTGCTAGGATATGGAACCAGCTGCCAGTAAAACTGCGTCTGGAACCCTCTGAGTCTAACTTTCAAAGAGACCTGAAAACAGTCCTCTTCCCCAAAGACTAAGACCGGACCCAAGCCCTCCCTCGCAATCATGCCCGGAACTCTTGAAAACAACTGGAGCAACTGTTAGGGCAAGGACACACCTGCTAGTATAACCATGCGCTTAACAAAATACAAATAAATAAATAAATAAATATAAATCAGAAATATCTAACTGTTTCCTACGACAAGAAAACAGATAGAATAGCAATTAATCCTCCATGCCCCAAAAGGTCACTCCTTATAATATGTGGTAAATTAAATTTACTTATTACCTCATTTCTGAATTTCTATGCTTAATAAATCATAATTTCTTGTCAATGCAAAGCGAGGAGTCCGTGGTGCTCAAATGAAGGAGGAGGAGACCAATAACTCGAGTTAAGGGGAGCGCTTCCAGCGCCAAGCGGGCAAAGGAGCAATCTCTCAAGTCCCTCTCTTGAAGTGGGTGTTTTATTTTCAACAGCAGGACATTTATACAGTCTTGGTCACGAGGCAAAATAGAGGAACAAACAAGTCATGGCAGATAGAGGAACAAAAATCAGCAAGAGGGGCAGATTGTGAAGAAATGGGGGGCGTGTCTTAGGCTTCGTGAGGGGACTTGCGATGTGAAATAGTCTGACAGTTGGAAGGGGGAGGTTTCCTCATTTGGAGTTTGTGCTCGTGCTTCATGTCAGAAACAGGAACCATCTTGTGTAAAACAGGAGCTATCTTGCTGGTTCTGGGAATTGGCTGAACCACAAGAGTCAAAAAGAGGAACTATCTTGTGTAAAACAGAGACCATCTGCTCTCTGGCTTGCAGTAACTATTTCTTAAAACAGGAACTATCTGCTGGTTCTGGGAATTGGCTGAAGCACAGGAAGGGGTGGTCAATGAACTAAGATGCCAGGTGCAGGGTGTCTTACAGTTAAGAACAGGAACTATCTGCTGCTGGTTCCCAGAATTGGCAGAACCACAGAAATGTGTGTGTTCACAGTGTACAACCTTGTGCTTCCTCTATTAGTTGGTGTGGTTTCAGGGCCTAACCTCGTGCTTCCTCTTTCAGTTGGGGGTGGTCCCAGGGCAGTTGGTGTGACAGGCTGAGTTACCAACAATGGACAGGATGTGGCTGAGTGTCTGGCACAACTGGGGGAGGGCACACAGACAGGCTTCTTAGAATTGGCTCGACCACAAGGAGTAGGGGGTTGTGCAAGATTCAATGGGGATGTGAAGGACAGTTTTCAGACAAGTTTGCTGAGAGCATGACACACACAAAATGGGTTTTTGTCTGAGAAAAATGGCTGTCAGGCAGAAACAGGGAAATGATGGGGCACAATTGTCAATTTTATTTCCACATTCCCTCCTTGCCCCAGAGTGTACCTACATTATATCTCAATTTGCATGAGATCATTTATACATTCTTGTAACATGATTCTTTCCCTTTCTCTTGCTGGACAAGTGGTTTAGGAATGCATTTTGCAGCGCATAGACCGCACAGGGCAGGACCACATTGGATGCAAAGGCAGCATCCAGTTATCAGGAATATTATACCTGCTGCTGACAGCAGTTGCCATCCCCAGGACGATCTGACATGGGGCACAAGGAGGTCTCGGTGGTAAGTGGATGGGGCCACAAAGACAGGGGGTAACAGGAATGCTATATAGCAAGTTCCCCCCCAGTTCAAGGGCAGCTGCACATAGGCCGTTTGGCCACAGATGAAATAAGTATGGCGAGATGCTAGTAATGAGGACTTTCATCTGTCTTCAAAACTTATAGTGGTATGACAGTCACTGTGTCCTAATGGAACAGAGCCATTTTTCTGGATGCACAGGTGTCCTTTTACTGGCGAGACCGAGATGGAAGGGGGACCAGCATTCTTTTTAGTTTTGGTATTTAACATCTTGTAGGACATGGTCATGTTCCCTTGCTTGTATTCTTCACTTTCTAGGACTGTACCGGTCGCCTGAGGATCTCCCTCCTTATTAGGGTAACAGGCAGTATTGAGTACCTTGTTTAAATCCCCCCAAGGCCACCCATTCTTGCATGAATTATTTCCGTCAGGGCAGGAGGTGGGGGTAGTATCGTCAGCTGTTATTAGGGGAACCAGGCTTCACAAGTTCCATTATAAGAGAATGGGAAAGGAAAAAGAGGCATCCCTCCCTTTTTCTGATGAGGTGGGATGCGGCCACATATCCAACAATTGGTGCTATAACTGGCCTGCTGAGTGTGGTGTAGCATCTGTATGAAGGTATTGTTTCGCAAGGCTAGTCTATGGGCTTGTTCATGAGGGGGTAGGTCGTGATAGGTGTGTTCCTGAGTGCTGTTGGGTGTATGAGAGGTGTGTTGTGTTGGAGGAAAAACAGTGTGGATAATCCAACCAAGACACGTCATAACTGCCATGAGGAAAAATAATACTGTCAAACATATAGTAGGACCATTATGTCTTTTTCTAGAGTTGATTTTTTCTTTCTCCCACATAGTCAAGGTGTTAAAATCCATTCCCATGCTCCAACCGCTTCACCACTGGACCGACGCCCAATGGACTTAATTAGCCAGAGTCCGAATGGCAGACCTTAACTTTGATTTGTAATCCTGTTGTGGGGTTAGTTCCAAAGGCAATAAAGATTGTTCAGTCACAATGTCAGTGGGATTGGCAGGGCCATCAGCAACAGTGTCTTTTTGTCCAAAATGTTTCCGGCAGTGGCTTGCGTGGAGCCAGCCCTTCCTGCCCTCGACCTTCACTGCTGTCCCTGTTAGTAGTACGAGTCTTGGCTTCTTCCACCTGGGCTGGAGGGGGCTGGCCCGGTCGAAGTTCCTCACGAGGACCCAGTCCCCGGGTCGGATGGCGTGTTCTTCCGGGTTGGTTTTGTCAGGGATGGTGGCAGCAACCTGAGAACGACAAGATTGGAGTGCAGACATCAAGGAAGCCAGGTAGTCAGTCAGCATAGTACTGTCAACATCAGTTATTCTTTTAGGCCTTGGCGTACCCCACATATTTGGTGGTCTGCCAAAGACCACTTCATATGGAGATAAGCCAGTTCTGGAATGGGCTACCATACGCATGTAAAAGAGGGCAACCGGTAAGGCTACCATCCAGTCCACGCCTTTGTCAGTGCATATCTTGGCCAATTTTGTTTTCAAAGTTTGGTTGTGTCTTTCTACTAGACCTGCTGCCTGAGGATGTCTTACACAGTGAAACTTCCAAGTGTACCCTAACAGAAGAGACACTTGCTTCATGAGTTCAGAGGAAAAAGGTTGGCCGTTATCCGAGTAGATGACACGGGGCAACCCATACCTCGGGAAAAACTCTCTAACTAATTGTTTAGCAGTTGTCGTTGCAGTGTAATCTGGGACGGGATAGGCTTCTGTCCATCTGGTCAGAGCACACACTACAACTAGCACATACTTGTGACCTCTACATCTCTCCATCTGGATATAGTCCATCTGGAGAACTTCAAATGGATGGTCAGGGGGTTGGAATCCTCCCTGTTCCACCTTTGTGTCTTTTCCTGGGTTGAACTGATTACAAATCATGCACATTTTAACTTTTTGTTTGGCTGCAGTTCTCAAATGTTTGTTGCGCCATATATTCTGTATGCTGTCTAACATTGCTTTTTCTCCCAGATGCGCTGGTCCATGTATGGTGTTTACCATAACCTGTACCATGGCATCCGGTAGAAACCATACTGCTCTTTCAGGTGTCATCCAGCCTTGATCTGTAAGGACCCCTCCTTTTTCCTTCCATTCTAGCAGTTCCTGTGGTGTGGCGTGACTTTGGACATCCTGGATGTCAGAAAAGGGGTCTCGTATTGTATATTGGCGGTGTGGTATACTTAATTCTGTGTTTGCTGCTAACTTGGCTGCACTGTCTGCAGAATCATTTCCTTTTGATATTTCATCTGTTCCTTTTGTGTGCGCTTTACATTTTAGCACTGCGATTTTCTCTGGTAACTGACTGGCCTCTAAGAGGGCAGTGATGAGTGTAGCATGCTGTATTCTGGACCCATGTGATGTGAGAAATCCTCTCTCTCTCCACAATGTACCGAAGTTGTGTACAACTCCAAAGGCATATTGTGAATCAGTGTAGATGTTCACTGACTTTCCTTTTGCTAAGTGACATGCTCGTGTTAGGGCTATGAGTTCTGCTGCCTGTGCCGACAGTATCTCTATCTTGTGTGCTTCTAAAGTGTCTGTACCATTTGTGACGGCATAGGCTGCTGCTAATTCTCCTGTGGGGAGTCTCATACATGAACCATCAACAAAGAGTGTAATTTCTGCCTTAGCAAGGGGAGTATCTTGTAAATCTGGTCTTGGTTTGGTCACTAAATCAATTATGTCAATACAATCGTGAATTTCTTCAGTAGGAGAGGTCAGTGGCAACAGTGTTGCTGGGTTTAAAATGTTGCAGCGTCTAATCTCAATGTGTGGCTGAAAAAGTGTCATCTCATATCCGGTGAGTCTGGCTATTGTCAGATGCTGTGTTTGTGTTCTGTTTAACAGACGTTCTACAGCGTGTGGGACCTGAACTATCAGATGATGTCCCAATACAATAGAATCGCTTTGTCTAATAGCTTGTGCAGTAGCTGCTATTGATTTTAGACATGCAGGCAATGCTTGTGCTACTGGATCTAATGTGCTTGAAAAATAACCACATGGTTTATGTTTGTCTGCTTGAAGTTGGGTCAGAACTGATAGTGCTGTACCTGAGTTTTCTGTTACAAATAATGTAAAATCTTTGGTGCAATTAGGTGTTGCTAGCACTGGGGCTTGACACATAGCTTTTTTAAGAGACTGAAAGGCTTGCGTGTGTTCATCTGTCCAGGGTAATTGCGGAGTAGCGCCAGCTTCGAGTGTTGTCAGCTGCACTAATGGTTTAGAAATGAGTGCAAATTGTGGGATCCACTGTCTACAATATGAGGTGAGAGCAACAAAGGCTCGAACTTGTTTCTGTGTTGTTGGTTGTGGTATTTGTAGTATGAGCTGGATGCGTTCCTGTGTAAGCTGCCTACCCTCCTTTGACAGCAAGTGCCCTAAGTATGCCACTTGCTGTAAACAAAATTGGAGCTTACCAGGGGAAACTTTATGGCCATTTGCAGCTAGGAATTCTAGTACTAGTAGTGATGCTTCAGCACATGCTGCGTCAGATCTGGCCGTAATGAGGATATCATGAATATATTGTAGTATGGCTGTATCCGTGGGCATTTGAACAGTATCTAGTTGTCTTTTTAATGCTTGGCTATATACGCTTGGACTCTCTGTGAAACCTTGAGGAGCTCTTGTGAATTGGAAACTTCGTCCTTGTAAGGAGAAGCCAAAAAGGTATTGACTGTCTGGGTGAATAGGTATGCTAAAGAATGCGTTTCTCAAGTCAATGACTGAAAAATGCGTTGCTTCCGCATCTATGGCTGTGAGTAGGGTGGAGATGTCTGGAACCACAGGGTGTTGTGGAATGACACATTTATTGAGCTCTCTCAAATCCACCACTAGTCTGTAGACAGGTGGTGTTCCTGGTTCCACTTTTTTATGGACTGGTAAAACAGGGGAATTGCAAATGTTAGAAGGTGTTTCCTTAATCACACCTGACTGTATTAGGTCCTGAATAATTAACATTAATGCTTGTTCAGCCTGAGGTGGAATTTGGTATTGCCTTATACGTGGTAGTTGGGCTCCCTCTTTCAGTGTAACCTTGTGAGGTGTTATTTCCATACATCCTACTGTGGTGGAATCAGTGGCCCACAGGGTGTGTGGCAAATCTTTCAAACGCTCATCTAATTCTCTACTTGTGTAGTGGCCCTTGAAATCTCGCAGAAATAGTCTGACATCTGTAGGTGAGCAAACAATGACAGCTCCTAATTCTTTCAATGTTTTTATACCAAGCAAGTTTTCTGGACATGATTTTGTCAATATAAGATCTGTAGTTGTCATGAGGGGACCAACCTGCAAGGGCAGCTGCTTTGACGTGACGTTTGTCACAGGTTTCCCGAGAAACCCAGAGAAATACTTTTTGAACCCGAGAGAGGAGCCTCTGGGACCTCTTGATGGCTTATTGTTGTTTTACTGGCCCCAGTGTCTAGTAGAAATTTCCTGTCCTCCCCAAGAAGTCGGACCTCTATAAATGGACCTGTCTGATCTACTGGAATGGGGATTAGGGGCAGTTTGTCATCTTCTCTCTCTGGGCAACATCATGAGAAATCTGGGTAATATTCAGTGTAGTCGCTGTCTATAATATTCATTTGGGCCATTTGTGTTGTCAGTGGAACTGAAGGTGTTGAACTGTCTAGGGAACCATTCTGTTTTGGCTGATATGGGCGTGGCTGTGTCTTACCAGTAGCCAAATTGTGCTTTAAGACAGGGCAGTCTTTATCGAAGTGTCCCATCTTCTTGCAATAATTACAAGTGCTTTTTATATTTGTCTGGCTACTTGGTGTCTGTTGACGCTGGGGTGCAGTTTGGGCTACTAATGCTTTAATCTTTGTGTCTTTCAAGCGTTTCTTATCATTTTCTTCTTCATCCCTAATGCGATTCTGGGGATATTGTAGCATTTGTAACACCTGTGGAGGTGTATGTGCTTGCCAGGTACTTTCTAATTTTAGTACTCTGTCCTTAATGGCTAGCAAGGCGTTATCTACTAATTTGGAAACAAACAGATGCGGGTAAGCTTCACTTGTCGGCGTAAGGCCGCTATTTACCGCAAAACATTTTTCAAGTCTGGTGTAATAATCTCCTATGTCTTCACCATGTTTCTGTTTGCAGGAAGAAATGGCATCCCAGTCCTCCTTTTTCACTGTTAGTAACTGTGGTAGCACCTTTAAAATAGTGCCAGGAAGTGCTTTTAGTCTGTCTCCTATACCTTGACCTGCTACTCTAGTATTTTCATCATTCTGAAGTTCAGTCCATCTAATGTTTTCACCTGCTACTTCCCAATCTTTTTCTCTTAGTTTGTCATATATACCTGATGGCAACAATAATTTCAGAATTGCTGTGATATCAGAAAGAGTATATGTTCCCATCATTAATACATCTCCTAATTCCTTAAATAATCCAGCAGGATCCTTTGAGTGGGAGGGAACCATCTCTTTCATCCTTAGTAACTCAAGTTTTGTCAAGGGTACATAAATGAAGACGCGTTGTAGCGCTCCATTTGTGTCAGCTCTGGGGTGGACCTCTCTCATGGGGAACTGGCGTGTTTGAGGAAGTCTATTAGTTGATCCACACGTATTATTGAAAGATTTATATTCAGTCTTTTTCTGGTATTTCTGTCTAAAATCTATAAATGTGTTGAGAAAAACTGAACTATTGTGGAGGAACATGTTATCAGCGCAGTCAGACAGAAAATCTTCAAGTCTTGGATCATGTTTGAAATGAGTGTCATTGAGTGTGATGAGATGTTGTACCATGTAGAGACTTGCTAATCTTTGATGTGAGCGTGGTAATGCTAGAAAAAACTGGGCTATGAGATCATTGTCATATATCTTATATTGAGAGAAGGCAGAGGGTGTTGAATTACTGGAACCTCATCTGGAGGTGGAGTATCTAAGAGGCAATTGGTGAAAGTATCCTCTGGTAGTGGGGCTGTAGGCTGTGCTGATGCAATGTTAATGTTTTCAGGTGCAGATGGCAATACAGGATAAAAACCAGTAGAAATGGCCGATTGTTCCCTTTTATTCCTTTCACTAACTACTTCTTTCCCTATTTCTTGTAACTGTTCTTTCTTGGCCTGCTCTGACATTCTCTTACCCTTTTCAACTTCATGCAATTCCTTCTGTTGCCTCCTATGGGCTTCTTTTCTCCATAACTCTACTGGGTCACTCTGTGACTGGCGGACTCTCTTTTTCTTCCATAACTGTTCCTCTAATTTTATAATACATTCCATGTCAAAAGTACCATTTTCAGGCCATCTATATCTGTGTTCTAGGTCTTTAGTATAATCCACCCATAACTCACAATAAATAAGTGCACCGACACCATGTTTTGCATACATGAATTGTCCTGGAGTATCCGGAGGAGGAAGGGGAATTTCCTTCTCAAGAATACTCCTTTTGGTTGCCATCTTACGTATTTTCGAGAAAATAGGCATGATGGCAAGACTTTCAAAGATTTTAGAAGTGAGAAAAACACAAACAGAACAAATATCTTTACCGTACCCACGAAAGAGATGAGTCAGTCTTTTATACTAGTTTAGTAGTCCTCACAAAATAAGTGAGAAACACACAAAAACATGTATCTTTACCGTGCCCACAAGGTAGTGAGTCCGTCTTTTATACTAGTTTTAGTAGTCCTCACCAAAGATAGGTGAGAAACCAACAAAACGCGTATCTTTACCGCCCCCACAAAAGCTGTGGGTTCGTCTTTATACTTTTCAGCAGTACTCACCGAAAAATAACTGGAAGGCCTCTTGAAGATTTTGGAAAAACGCGGCGCGCAGTTTCAAGGTGGGATTTGTAGAACCTCGGACTCGTCTGCTTCGCAGGTTGGGCTTTGGTTCAGGACGTTCCGCTATTTCCTCACCGCCTCGTGTGGATGCTGGGCCGCAGTCGGTCCCCCTCTTCGCCTCGAGGGAGTTAGCGGGAATTCCCCGCGTTGTGCACTTTTGAAGTCAGTCAACGGTCAGGAGGGGACAGTACCGGGTCCAATATCGCCGGTGCGTGGGGGGAAAGGGAATGTTCCTATTCGGGCGCCAATTAATGTGGTAAATTAAATTTACTTATTACCTCATTTCTGAATTTCTATGCTTAATAAATCATAATTTCTTGTCAATGCAAAGCGAGGAGTCCGTGGTGCTCAAATGAAGGAGGAGGAGACCAATAACTCGAGTTAAGGGGAGCGCTTCCAGCGCCAAGCGGGTACAGGAGCAATCTCTCAAGTCCCTCTCTTGAAGTGGGTGTTTTATTTTCAACAGCAGGACATTTATACAGTCTTGGTCACGAGGCAAAATAGAGGAACAAACAGGTCATGGCAGATAGAGGAACAAAAATCAGCAAGAGGGGCAGATTGTGAAGAAATGGGGGCGTGTCTTAGGCTTCGTGAGGGGACTTGCGATGTGAAATAGTCTGACAGTTGGAAGGGGGGGGGTTTCCTCATTTGGGGTTTGTGCTCGTGCTTCATGTCAGAAACAGGAACCATCTTGTGTAAAACAGGAGCTATCTTGCTGGTTCTGGGAATTGGCTGAACCACAAGAGTCAAAAAGAGGAACTATCTTGTGTAAAACAGAGACCATCTGCTCTCTGGCTTGCAGTAACTATTTCTTAAAACAGGAACTATCTGCTGGTTCTGGGAATTGGCTGAAGCACAGGAAGGGGTGGTCAATGAACTAAGATGCCAGGTGCAGGGTGTCTTACAGTTAAGAACAGGAACTATCTGCTGCTGGTTCCCAGAATTGGCAGAACCACAGAAATGTGTGTGTTCACAGTGTACAACCTTGTGCTTCCTCTATTAGTTGGTGTGGTTTCAGGGCCTAACCTCGTGCTTCCTCTTTCAGTTGGGGGTGGTCACAGGGCAGTTGGTGTGACAGGCTGAGTTACCAACAATGGACAGGATGTGGCTGAGTGTCTGGCACAACTGGGGGAGGGCACACAGACAGGCTTCTTGGAATTGGCTCGACCACAAGGAGTAGGGGGTTGTGCAAGATTCAATGGGTATGTGAAGGACAGTTTTCAGACAAGTTTGCTGAGAGCATGTCACACACAAAATGGGTGTTTGTCTGAGAAAAATGGCTGTCAGGCAGAAACAGGGAAATGATGGGGCACAATTGTCAATTTTATTTCCACAAATACAATAGTCATCTTGGGAAGCTTGTGCTATGGCAGCCATTGAAGACTTATTCAACCAAGTTTTGCTTAAAAACTTCTGGGCGATTCTTCACCAAAGAGCAACAGTTCGATGAAAATAAACAGAAAGCTGCATAAGTGCCAATTGGAAAATGTATCCCGACATGGGGGTGGGAAGAGACCAAAACCATACCGACCTGAAAGCCACAGCAGCAACAGTCATTAGAATTAGATGTGTGGGCTAGGCTGGATTAGCATGCCGGCAATAACAAGGGCCATAAAGAGTGCAGCTCATCAGCATAGTAGATAACTTTCCCTGAGGTAAAACAACCAGGGTTCCTAGCCTACGGGCCTGTTCGAGCACAGACACGCACAAGTGGCCTTGCCATAGGTGCGCCAGTGCTCGTCTGCGCACTGACCTTAGCTATATAGTGGCTCAGCTGTTTGAAATCTGACATGACAAAGACTGGTGCGTAAAGGATGTCTACAGGCCGGCACAACTTCAGCCCCATACAACCCTGAACCCCAAACAAAACCCCGGAGAATTAAAATTTAAAACAAATAAAAAAAAAACTGCTCAAAATTTTAAAGCAACAGATGTCTGTTAAAAAGTGCTCAGACTCCAACAGCTCCTATGAGTGCATATGGGTAAAATTGTCATGAAGCTCAAAGACTTAAGCACAAAAGATGTCTCCAGGGCCAAACAAGATGGCTGCCAAGTTATCGCCCCGCAGCACTCACTGCTCGTTGAGAATAAAAAATAAAGAAGCTTTAGCCAAACAGAACTCCAGCCAACAACCAAAAATAAAAACAGAAGAACTATAATGTAAAACAAATGAATAACATTATAAACTCTTCATACTCTAAAAGCAACAGCAGACAGTGTAATGTGGAGTTCAAAAGCAAACTTCTATGTCAGATAACTAACATGGGGGCTACTTGATAAGAAAACAAGGAGGTGGTCTTTAAGCATAAATCAAATAGACGATCACACTCTGACTTCATAGAAACAGGCAAAGAATCTTGAGCAAAAGGTCTCTAGCAAGCCTAAGAAAAGTCTGCCACACAACCCAGAATAGACATTTGTTTTGGGAGTAAGAAAGAAGTATCTTGCAATAACTTGAGGTGGTATCATAGCTGTGAAGTAAAAGGTATATGACCTAAACCAATCACTACATCAGAAAATGGGCTACTTCAAGTGCCGCATAAATAATTAATAAATAATGTTCCCTTTACCATACAAACAAGAGAAATGATATTGCACTATTGAAGCAAGCTAAACAAACCATTTAAAATAAATAAACAAAGTTGTGGCTGTAGGCAGCAACAGACTTTATTATTGTAACATTACGAGAACATCTCTGTTGTAATGGGATTTCACAGTAGCATAATGTAGTGGATGTAATAATTAGAATATGGGGATGACGTTCTACATTGCTGGGGAGTGTGTAGTTGGTGAAGGAAGTAGGGACGAGAGATTGTGTGTTGAATATATACTGAATACTTGACGATATACAATAAACATCATCTTAAGCTTCTATGCGTGGTGTCTGCTTGCAACAATTGGTGACGAGCTGCGTGGTGTCTGCTTGCAACAATTGGTGACGAGCTGGGTAAAAAGACCCACTTAGGTGATTTGCTTAGTACTTCTGCAGCACTGTTTTTCGTTATTTGGATTTAATTATGTGGAGCTACCAAATTGTTCAAGGTATGCTGCAGAGCTATTTAGAGCTCGATTGTGAGCCCAGCTGCAACTAGGAAGTATGTGCTGTTACTTGCATTGGAGCACAGTAATTTCCTTTAGCCCCAGTACAAATTAGAAGCGCTGCCGCTTACCGAGCTGTGTTGTGTTGTGTTCTTTCAAACGCTCGGGAGGGATGCAATATTGCAACCGCAGCTGTTGGAGCTGCTGTGACATGCCGTGTATGCGTCATTGACGCCAAGTGTCTGACGCAGGAACAGAAAGAAAATCTCTACGCTAGGTCACGTTGCATAACCTTACGCACCGCCATCTTGGATTCACAGAGAATTTTTTTTCTTTTTTGCATGACTTCACACCGTTTCTCTTCACAAATGTGTACTTGTGTGCAAATTGCCAACTACTATTACAACATGGATTTAAACTTCTACTAAAATATCGTTACCTTCAAGGCTTGATCTTCACAAGGAAGGTTACAGAGGTAATTTTACGGACATTTCTGCTATTCCCTTATGTCGAGTGGTGAAAAATGGCCAGTAAACTAGTCCATGCTTCGTGGTGAAGTTTGGACACTGAACTATTCCACTCTCTCAATTCCTAGTTGGGTTTTTTTCTCTCTTCTTCTTTCACTGAAGTATCCGGTTGGGAATCATTATGTCAGTTCAAAGTTATAACATCACTTCTCCTCAACCATTCTGGCCATCAGGTTCATCACCCCCATTGAAATGGGGCGAACAGAAAGAATATTTTTTAAATTACATTGCGTTTGTAGATGATGCGACGATATTTGCAGATCAAAAAAATATATACTTTTACACTCTATTCATCCCGTAGGGTCAAAGTGTATTCACAAATGTCTAAAGCTACAATTGTAGGGGATATTAATGTATTTGATGCAGATATTCACCATGTGGATGTTTATTTTAAACCAAAGTGTGTATAAACATCACTAAATTCAACCTTTTCCAACGAAAACAGGAACGGAATGAATCTATTGAGGAGTATGTTGCAGAGTTAAAAAAAAACAGTAGCTGTGGATTGCAGGTTTGGCACCTTGCATGATGAATTTTTATGTGACCAAGTGGTAATGCATGCATGCAATCTTGCTATTCAGGAGTTCCTTTGGATAAATGGTGATTCTTCTTTGGATGAGGTTGTAGCAATTAAGCAAAAAGCGGAATTATCTAGTAAATTAGTGTCTGCTCTAAAAAAGGAACCTAAAGATGGCAAAACTATTTGCAAAGTAGGTTATAAGCCGGTGAATAATTCGACGAATTTCAACAAGGATAAAATACCTAAAAAACAACTCGGGTGTTATAGGTGTGATAGTAAAGAACATCTTGCATTTAGTAAAAAGTGCCCTACTATCAAGCAAAAATGTAGCAATTGCGGGAACATAGGACATTATGCCAAAGTACATAGAAAAAAAAAAGTTATGTATTAAATGTGCGGATGTTAATGCAGAGTGTGGCGAGTCATCTATTAGTGATACAGAAGGGTGTGACAATGTAGCTAGTTTGTGCAATAATTTAGTTTTAAACATTCATGGTACAGTTGGAAAAAACAAAACTGAATGGTCGTTGGTGGAGTTCATTTAACAACGTATGCAGATTCAGGATCTCCATTTGCTATTATCAATGAAGACTTGTTGAAGAAAACATTTGTATGCCAGACAGGAGAAAACTTATTGCCAACTGATATTAAACCAGAAGGATATAGTGGTGAAAGAATGTATATGATTGGGTTTAGATGGTTCAAGTACAGATTCACTAGAGGAAAATTGTATATTGCAAAAAAGACATCCTGTATTAGGTCGTGTTGATCAAAAGAAGTTACACCTAATTCTTGATCCCCAGTGATGAACACGTGCCGATTATGGATGAGGGCCAGAAAATTGGTGACATTATTCAGTCAGAAGTCTCAAATGTTTTAAGTAATGAGTTAGGGAAGCTAAATTCAAGCATAAAATACAGTTGAAGACTTAAGAAGAAGCAAAAAAAAAAAAACACTAAGTCCGGAATGTACCATTTATGGTCCGTGATTACGTTTCCAAGGAATTACAAAGACTGGCATCGTCTGGGGTTATTAAGCCAGTAGAAATCTCAGAACAGATTTCTCAATTAGTGGTGGCCAGACGTAAAATGACATATTGAGATTATGTGTTGACTTACGCCATCTCAATATCAATATAATAGTTGACCAATTTCTCTACAGTGGATAATCGAGATGGTTGCTTCATTAAAAGGAGCTTAATGGTTTAACTCCATCGATTTATCATCCACCTACCACCAGATACCCTTGTCCACTGAATCCAAACAGCATACTGCATTCATTACTCCAGAAGGTTGCTTCCAGTTCAAGACAATGCCATTCGGATTAGCTTTTGCAGCAGCAGTATTCCTAAATTTAATGTTTAGTCTAATTGATGTGCTTCCAAGATGAAATTTTAGTTTTTGAAGACAACAACAAAAAAAAAAAAAAAAGCAGAAAATATTGATTACGGTGTTGGAAATTGGATTCTAGGGGTTTAACTATTGAGTTTCCCAAGTGCAGATCTGCAGAGACGGAAGTGAAATACCCTGGTAATACTATTGATGGACATGGTGTAACAGTAACAGTAAGTATGATGTATGTTCCTTACGGGGATGGTGGAGTACTGTAAGAAATGAACCCCGAGGTTTTCTGAAAGAACCCCATGATTCAATTGTTTCAAAAACAAATTTGTCCAGTCAAGTCAGTAGAGGCAGAATTTTTAGATGTTAAGGCTGCCACTGAAAAAAGGCTTCATCTTTGAAGAGTTTTGACATCTGTGCTGATAATGCAGTTACTACAGATGCCAGCACTAAACGATTAGAAGCTGTGTTAACATAAAATGACATGTTGGGAAAAGAAAATATCATTTCTTGTGCATCAAGGCCAGTATCTCCTTCTGAGGAAAACTATACTACTATTAAACGTGAAGACTTGGCTTGGAAACATTTTAGGGAGTTTCTTAAGGGAAAACCTTGAATCATTAGATCAGAACATAAACCTTTAGTGGAATTATTAACTAGAGACTGTACCATTAAGGCCTCAGCTCGGATTGCTTGATTAACCATGCAGATGCAAGATTACAATTACAACATTTTTTATGTTCCAGGCTAGGAGAATGTTATGACTGACAATCCTTTCTAAAATGCCTATTCAGGTGGAAGAATGCGAGGATGAATTTTGGAATGGGTTTCAGGTTACATTAGTGCAAGACAGTGGCGCACCTGCCGTTAAAGTGGATGAGTGGAATTCAGAGTGCAGAAATGATGGCTGTTTACAGGAAGTGTTGAGATATGTTATTAGTGAATGGCCAAACAAGAGTAATATTACAGTCTATTCGACCATTTTGGGAAGTCAGATATGAACTTACTAAAGACAATGGTACGCTTTTAAGTGGGGAAAAGGATCTCTCTGTTTCGTTTACGCAAAACTTATTAATTTAGATCATGAAGGTCCTTTTGGTATATCAAGAATTGTTTTGGTAGCCCGGTATGGACTGAGGTTGAGAAATTTGTGAGGGAATATACAAATTGCATTAGGGCTGATAAACCTTTAGTTATTGCCAGACCTCCAATGTGTGTTATAGACAGTCCTCAGAACCCATGGGAATCAGTAGACATGGACGTCATGGGACCAATTAGTATGCCACAAAAGTATGTTTTGGTGCTCATTGATCCGTTTACTAGGTGGCCTGTAACCAAGGTTGTTGACCACGTGGATACTGACACTGTTTAGATCAAGTGTTTGAGGGAATTCCCACAACCATTTTAAGTGACAATGGTGTCCAGTATGTTTCACATAAGATTGTCTTTTTTTTTTTAAAGAGTAGGAATTAAGCACAATACTACAGCACTTTATATACAAGCAGTAAGGGAACTGTTGAGAAATGCAACTGTGCCATAAAAGGAGCTATTCAATTGTACAATACTTGTTATGAAGATTGGATGACCAAACTTGGGAAAACTGTCTGGTCCTGTAGCGTTACCACAAATAAATCTACTGGTATATCTCAATTTGTTATGATGAGAGGGCGTAATCCCAGGTCAAAATTTAACTCAGAATGGCTTTCTCATTCGGGCGTACAGAGTTCGTCCATTGAAGAAGTGAGAGGAAATGTAAAAAACTGCAAGTAATAAAAGTATTTTCTACTACGACTCCAAAAATGGTACTAAGAAGGTGGAATTAAAGTAGGGGATTGTGTCTGAGTTGGGGAACCTGGTTTTGTTATAGAAGGTCAGAGTTAATTTTATGATCCTGAAGACGTAATTTAAAATTTGGAAAAATCTGTGGAACTTAGCAGTGGAAAGCATGTAATCTCAAAAGAATAGGTTTTGGTCACTTTGATGCTTGGAAGGAGATGGATGTTGAACTTTACAGGAATGTCAGTGACTCTTTGACTGATGTCCAGGAAATATAAATTACACTGTTCATTAAAATGATAGTACTTCTGTTTCTGATGGATCTGACGGAGTTCAGTGTGAAACCAGGGCTCGAGTCGGGGTACCACGCAGGTGGACGGCGTCCCCCCACTTATTTTACCGGATTTGTACCGGGTGGACGCTGTCCCCCAGGCCCAAAAGCTGGACTTCACTCTTTGGCCTCTCTGGGGCGAGATCTGAGCTAATTCAGAACGTCTGTCTACCTGTATTCACTGCGGGGGGGGGGATTAAACGCAGGCACCAGCAGCCCCGCGAGGCAGGGTGAGGTCCACCTTTCATCTAAAGGCAAATGAATACCCATGAGATTCCTGTTGTGACGTCACTTCCGGTGACAGCGTCCCCCCACTTCTTTTTTAGGACTTGTGCCCTGTGTGAAACCAACAATGTGATCACTAATGAAGGGATGGGGTCTTCGCAAGATACATCTGATGATGCTTCAAGTGAAGATATTGTTGCACAGGGTCATTTGGAGAAAAATGTGGGTAGTGGTAACATTGATAAGATGCACGTAATAAGAGATTTAAAAAACAACCCAAGTGGTTAGAGGACTGCATGAAAACTTATAGAAAATGTATTATTTATTGTATATTTCTTACATTCTGATTATACTATTTCAGTGTTTTGTTATGTTGATCAAAAAGGGGGGGTTGTTATAATGGGATTTCACAGTAGTAGAACTTAGTGGATGTAATAATTAGAATAAGGGGGATGGCGTTCTAGGTTGCTGGGGAGCGGGAAGTTGTGGAGGAAGCATGGGCGAGAGGACGTGTGCTGCATATACACTGAATACTTGATGTTATACAATAAAAATCATCTTAAGCTTATATGCGCGGTGTCTGCTTGAAATAACATGAGGTGGTATCATAGCTGTTAAGTAAAAGTTACATGACCTAAACCAATTACTATCTCAGAAATTAGGCTACTTCAAGGACCGCCTAAATAATAAATAAATAAATAAATAAATAATGTTCCTATTTACCCTACAAACAAGGGAAATGGCATTGCACTATTGAAGCAAACTAAACATTAAAATAAAATGTAAACAAAGTTGTGGGCAGCAACAGCCTTCATTACTGTAAAACTACGAGAACATCTATATTGCTTACTCCGAAGCACATAAAAACAGTGCAAATAACACCCTGAATTAAATCCTATTCCAACTATTTTATGGGAAAAAATGTAAGAGGAAAATGTGACTTTTCTAAAAATCACATTTTCCTCAGCTGTCAGTACAAACAAAAAGGTCAAGCAAGGCCAGTAAGTTAATTTTACGGCCCATTGTGCCAACTTAAAACACACAAACTTTATTTTTAATGACTATAACAAGGAGGAGTATCCTATCACAAAAGGGTGTTTAATTACACATTACAACTCCCCGACCTCCACTGAAATAAATACCGATTTCACGAACACCAAGCATGTATCATGCCAGAGCTCTGGAGAAAAAAAGGGGGCTTTAACAGCATCTCTTTTTGTGGGTTGTTACTGGTAACACATATACAAAATGTAAATGACCATACTTGATATTCGTCAAGTGCTACTGCATCGTAAGAACTATGCAATTAAACAATTTGACGAACGCAGCGTGTGATGCCTGCCATTTCAAATATTCGCAGGAGGGCTTCGGGCGATTCAGTTTGAATGTGCCCCTTTCAAACCAGTCCAGATTGTACTTAAGAAATGAAGTGTGAACAGTTTTGAATTCATCATTTCAAGGCATTACAGCTTACTACACGATTTCATAGATTTACAACAAGAAACTTGTCGCTACCATGCTAAAAAACAGACGATACTGTATTATACGGGTCGGAGAAGATTAACAATAATTTTAAGCCTTGCTCTCGGTGTATGTTTGGAGTACGCAACTGAGTCAGGGGACACCTGTCACAGACTACAACCCCAACAATCCGCACGGGCCAACCGCCACAGTACATTCAAACAGCCCCAGACTTGTAAGGATCTACGGGTTGGACCCCCGCCTACCCCTCCTTCTCATACGCAGTCCTCTGCCCCTCCCCGAAGCGGCACTCACTGCGCAGGTTGTTGACCAGCTCGGCGTGGCAAGTGCCCCCGGACTTCCAGGCCATGGCGAGGCACAGTCTGCGCAGCAGGTACAGAGCCGCCCTCAGCGCTGCGGTTGCGCACAGTAGTTTGGCCAGGAACGACACTACTTCCAGGGCCGAGACGTCATCCGCGGACCCAGCTGGGGGAGGAGCCCCAGCTTCTGCGCTGGAGGGACGAGGCATGACTCTGCGTAACCCGAGCCCCGCCCCCAACGCGCTTGCGTCATACGCCATCACCACGTGGGAAACGTTTCTTATGCATTGTTGCGCATGCGCTCGTCGTCCGGCTTCTGCTTTAACCTTGTTTGGAAGTTAGTATATGTCGTTGACGAGGACCCCATTTGATTAATGCCTGTTTGATTAATGCTTCTTTCGTGTTAAGTGGAGCGTCGAAGACCAGGCCACCTAATGGTGGAGAGTCTTACATAGCGTTTCCTACAAGGCTGATCATTTAATCCAAACTCTTACTTTCGTAGGTAAATACACAATTACACCTCTCCAAAGAAACAACTGTCTACCAGTGTGTGCCCTTTCTGGACTGGCTGCTACTTACTCACCATAGCTGCCAAGGTTTCAGATTGCCATGTGTGACATTTTTATAATTTCAGTGAAATTATGAGTGACATTTCAACGACTATGAGTGACACTTTCTTGTAAGCAAAAATCATGCAATGAAGACGAGGGAAACTTATAAGTACCGGAAATTACAGCAATTTGAGCAACAAGAAACTCCAAGAACTTCTTGAATGATGCTGCAGAGCACCAGAAATGGAAGGACACTAACCCTAGTACTCCCTCCTGTAACCTGACTGTACTGTAAACGAATGCATAACCATGATATTAAACAAGTTTTTCAGTACCAGTACTTTATTAAAGTTCTGTGTAAATATGCTGACTCTTGTAAATGAAATACAAAAATACTTACTGGATGCAATAGATAGAGCACAGAGAACGCTAGTGGCAAAACAGGCACCACACCCTGTAGTCTGAAGGTAATACCCTCAAGTGATTAGAACTGGTACCCAAGAAGGATGACAAGACAGAGCAGCCCTGCGTCCAGTGCTGTGATTATTATTGTGAGACTGTCTGATTTTGAAATGAAATCTCAGATCTTTCAGATCATGTAAACCTCAAGGATGATGAGAGACCAGCCCTGCGCCTGCAGATTTTACTGTGTCTCAATTAACAGCTCTCATCAAATCTGCAATGCGTAGTGCGCTCTGTGCTTTGAAGTAAGTTACACCTGTGATCATTATGGGAGAGGACAGGGGGCCTCTGAGGAAGATGCGTCGGCGCTGACAGACAAAAGTACAATAAACTGTGTACAGTACAGTCAGTCACTCGTGACTGGCGTGCAGCGCTTTGGCCAAAGTAAGTGCTATAACAACATTTGCTTAATGAACTAGACGCAACTGCTGTAACACAGGAGAGTCAGTCTACAACATCATGTTGTGAGAAATAATACACAAAAAAACAGTGACTTTTCTTTACTGGCCACTGTTTACAGAAATAAAAGGGCGGCTTCCGCTTGGGAACTAAACCGAGTTTGATAAAACGTCCCGTTTTCACGGGCACTGCCTCGGAAAGGCTGCACTATTTACCGGCTGGCTGAAATGATGAAAAGGAAAGTACGTGCGGGTTTTAACATAACCTTGGAAAGCGGACTTGGAATTTACTGGGGATGCATTTATATTTCCGGACAACACACAGCCGTATGTTTATAGGCGGCATATTGAAGGTATTAGATTTCTGTCCTAAAGAAAGCATTTTTTGTTACACAGGGGTTCAAGCTGTAAACACAGACAGTGACAGAAATGATTTAGTCACTCACTCTGGTCTCGATCTGGCCTCGGCTCCCGGTCCCCGCTGCTCTGGCAATGTGAACGCCAGGGGTTTTATTGCGGCGCTGCACACCGCAGACAGTAAGTAGTGCACCGACTCGACTCGTGGACTCAGATCGAGTCTCCCGCCGCTTTGACCCACCTACCTCACTTCCTGTTCCTCCGGACGGGCACAGCTAGTAACAACCATTGAGGGCAGGCCCCGCCCAACCGACGTATAATTAGTGTGAGAAGAAAAAAAACGCGCAGCGAGGCAGGAAATATGCAGCCAGGCACGACAGGAGGCCGCTGGAATGGACAGAACAATTGTAACGTCTAACAGTCACTCTAAGCCCCTCGAGCTGAGCGCAGACATAAACAATTAACTATTACTTACTGAGCCCAGCAGCTGCTGAGAGAACGCCTCGGAGCAGCACTCTGAGAGCCGGTGCACAGGTGCCGGAGGCGAGCGCTGGCACCCTGTGTAGCCAGTTTCAGAGTGTGCAATTAATGCGTGACAATGCATTTCAATGCGGTGTTGCGGAACACCGCACTGAAATGCGTGGGCGTCACGCCTGATGCGTGACACTTGGCTGGCATGACTCACTGATGGGAAATGCTTGCGCTCAGCTGAAGTGGTTTCTAGCAGTGATGGACTGCTGAGCTCCACATATAGGGTGACCAACTGGCATGGAGGCAAAATCTGGACATGACTAAAAAATTCAGGACTAAAGGTCAACATTCAGGGCAAAAATTCAGGACAAAGGGTCAAAATTCAGGACAAAAACTCAGGACAAAGGGGCAAAATTCAGGACAAAAGGTCACACATCGAAGGAGAGACCATACCCACTATTCTATCAATGCGTTTATTTACTATTTTCTACATAGTAATATACATTCACTATGGTGTAAGCGAATACATTTGTTCCTCAGTGCACTCAAATAGCCGGTCAATCGAGCCATCTCAGTGATTAAATAGAAGGGCTGTCTTACAGGCTTCCTCTCAGGTGTTGTAACCCCACAGACCTCGCTATAGAACAAGCATTTGCAATGCAATAGGTCTCACATTAGAAAAGTTTGAGCTATTGGTATTGTAAATGACACATTTTTTATTTATGTGTTGGTTTTCAAAATAGTGAAATTAATAGCTTTGTCATTTACAATGCCAATAGTTATAACTTTCACAAATGTGACACCTATAGCATTTGTAATGCAATATGTGTTGTATTTACTTTACTTAGATGTATTGATATGACAAATAACAATGTCTTTTAATTTTTTAAAATAATTAATACTTAAATAAAAGTTATTGTGATTTATAATGGCAATAGCTTAAACTTTTGTAAATAACTTTTGTGAAGATTATGTTCAGTGTATTTTATTGTGATGAAAATCCAAGAACAGAAGTTAAATGTTAACATATTTTTGTGACATTTGTAATAAAGCTTGAAACATTGAGAGAACATATTTGAGCCAGTTGTTGTTGAATGGTTGCACAGATTGATGCTGTGGTGGCGCTGAGTGATGTGGTGCCGACGAGTGATGCTGTGGTGTTCAGTGATGCTGTGGTAGCGCATAGTGATGTTGTGGTGCCCCTGAGTGATGCTGTGGTAGTGCTGAGTGATGCTGTGGTGATGCGATAGATAGAGTGAGTGCGATAGATAGATAGAGTGAGGGCGATAGATAGATAGAGGGAGGGCGATAGATAGAATGAGGGCGATAGAGTGAGTGAGGGCGATAGACAGAGTGAGGGGGATAGACAGAGTGAGGGCGATCAATAGATAGAGTGATGGTGATAGATAGAGTGAATGCGATAGATAGAGTGAGGGCGATAGATAAACAGATAGATAGAGTGAGGGCAGTAGATAGATAGAGTGAGGGTGATAGATAGAGTGAGGGCAATAGATAGAGGGCGATAGATAGAGTGAGTGTGAGTGAGTGTGATAGATAGAGTGAGGGCGATAGATAGATAGATATGTAGATAAAGTGAGGGCGATAGATAGATAGAGTGAGGGCGATAGATAGACTGAGGGCAATAAATAGATAGATAGCGTGAGGGCGATAGATAGAGTGAGGGCGATAGATAGAGGCCGATTAATAGATAGATAGATAGAGTGAGGGCGATAGATAAATAGAGTGAGGGCGATAGATAGATAGAGTGAGGGCGATAGATAGAGTGAGAGGCGATAGATAGATAGATTGATAGAGTGAGAGGTGATAGATAGAGTGAGGGCAATAGATAGATAGATTGATAGAATGAGGGGCGATAGATAGAGTGAGGGCGATAGATAGATAGATAGATAGAGTGAGGGCGATAGATAGATAGAGTGAGGGCGATAGATAGAGTGAGAGTGATAGATAGATAGATGATAGATAGAGTGAGGGCAATAGATGGATAGAGTGAGGGCGGTAGAGAGATAGAGTGAGGGCGATAGATAAATAGATAGAGTGAGGGCGATAGATAGAGTGAGGGAGCTAGATAGATAGAGTGAGGGCAATAGATAGATAGATAGCGTGAGGGCGATAGATAGAGTGAGGCGATAGATAGAGTGAGGGCAATAGATAGATAGAGTGAGGGCGATAGATGGATAGATTGATAGAGTGAGGGTGATAGATAGAGTGAGGGTGATAGATAGATAGAATGAGGGCGATAGAGTGAGTGTGATAGATAGATAGATAGATGGTTGTGTGTGTGGTTGTGTGCAGTTGTGTGAGTGGATGTGGTTGTGTGTGGTTGTGTGTGTGTGTTGTGTGTGGGGTTGTGTGTGTGGTTGTGTGTGTGTGGTTGTGTGTGTAGTTGTGTGTGGGGTTGTATGTGTGTGTGGGGGGGTTGTGTGTGTGTGTGGGGGGTTGTGTGTGTGGGGGGCGTTGTGTGTGTGTGTGGGGGGGGGGTGGAGCAGGCCGATTAAGCAATTTGCCCACAATCACAAGATGTCGAGCCGACCCCGAAATGCGGACCTGGTTCCCCAGCACTAAAGTCAGCACCTTTGGCTATTATGCCACATCCTCTACTTCAATTTCCACAACCGCAAATTGTAAACATACTTTTAAAATAAATAAATATATTTATTAAATGCACTAAATCAAGCTAAAAAACACATAAAGCAGCACCATTTTGCCGAAAGATGTTTTTAATTATAACAAAGGGTAAAATTGCCTTTAAGCTAATTGTAATGTATTCACATTTTTTTATCAGAAAAAGAAGGGAGCGTGAGCCAAGCTGTCTGGGCTGGTGTGATAGGTTTGAATAGCTTCTCGAAGTGTTGGGAAAGGAGACAGCGACGGGATAATAAAATGCAAAGTAGGCTAGTAGCAAAGATCGTTATCTTTACTGCAGTGGCATATGTGGAACACACAGTAAAACAGTTGCCATAGACACCAGGATCACAAACTTCCAACAAAGACTATAACTTGCTTTGTAAACTGCCGAGCTGTGTAAAGAGTACAGTGGACGTATTGAAGCCAAGGGGAAAAAAATTGTAGTTTGTCTATTTAAGTCCACAGAAGTAGGGATGAAGAAGGCCAGTGAACGCAAAGTGCGTGAAGCCAATAACCAGCCGAGGCTCAGGGTGGTGAGTGACCCACATCTGGTGCTGCTTCCGTTTCCATGACGTGCTGTGATTTCACAAGCAACACAAGTGAGACACAATTAGAGAACTGAAAAAAACAAGCTCTCGGCATTGCGTGGCTGGGGGGCAGGGGAGCGGATTCCTTTGAAGTGTGAATGCGTACACGCGCCTGCACACATGCACTGTAGGCAATCTGCCTTCTTAGGAGCATTTTTGAATGCCCCTTTACTTAACTCTCGCTGAGAACGCATGCGAGTTATCTCAGCTCGACCTAAAAATGGCTGGTTAAGCAAAAACAGCATGTGAGGAGGTTAAGCAAAGAGGCCGATCAATGTTTCTGTATCATGCCCTTACGCCATATCTTTACTTTAGAGGAAAAACTTATTACACCAGACACAACTGGCGGAACATCTGTTATTGAGAATGATTTAAAAGAAATGTATTTCCATTTTTATGTGTCACTGGGCTGGTGCGTCTGGGCATTTCACACAAATTGTAGCGAACCTTGCAGTGATAATACACAACTTTTCAAAATGCCGTGGGGCGCTAGAGGGCGCACAAGCGGAATGGCTGCTTAGGCGCGCAGCTCCCGCTCCTTGGTCGCTAATCCTGCATTGATCCTTTGCCACGGGGTGCAGAAGTGCCCGAATGGTACCGCAAATGCTGTAGGAGGCTGAGATCCACACTCGCTCCTCGTTTGGGTTCGCTGTGAGGAGCGGTGCCAGAGATATCGCCCCTCGAGGTTTCGCCGGCGATTGCTGTGGAGCCGACGGGTCATGGAGGTCGGCTGCGACGGACTACGTGACCCCGTGGATGACCACGAGGCGTTGGGCCGTGGGGTCGGGAGCCGCCGGGAGTCGGTGTGACTGCTGCCTGGAAACACGGGACGAGGACGCTTGACTGTGGCCCCCACCCGGATGCGCCCCCCCCCCCGACATCGGACTCTGCTGGCCGTCCATACGGGTGAGTGGATGCATGTGAGGCAGGACGACCTCGGGCGCCAACCGCGACCATCTCCACGCCGGCGCTATCTCCGCCTGGGAGCTGACCCTGCGGGAGGCTCGGGCTGGACGGCATAGATCCTGCCTCTGAACCATAGCGGGGGGGCCCCATATGCCTGCGCTGAATCCCCGAATCCTTTGCACACGAGCCTCGCCACAATAGGGCAGCTGCCGGCTCCTGCGTCTCTGGGGACATACTGTCTACTTTCCCATCTAAAGCAACGTTGCTGAGCTGATCATTGGGCTGACCCCGACCCTGAAGGAGCCCTGAGGTTGTACCTGTCCATATCGGACTCTGCACTCTTTTTGTGGTCCTGATACCTGGAGTCCTCTTACAGCATTTGTGGCCTGCATGTCCTGTGAATGCCCGCAATAGCGCCATTAACGTCTGGACCACCTAAATACCTACATACCTCCGGCAGTGGTGCTTTTATTGATGGTAGCTACGTAGTGCCCTGCCAGTGAGGTCTGCACGAGGGTATTACATTGACTCGCCCCCTGCGCCGTCTCCACGGCTCAAGCGTTGATATACCACGGTGCTACGGTGGTTCGCCCTGTTGCGCTATAATGAGGCCTGACAACCGCCAGTCCAAACTCAGCTTCGATGGGGCAAAAAAAGGCGCGAAATCGCCGCCGACGGACCCTGGGCCTAGTGCGGCCGCTTCCAAGGCCACCACGTCACCCGCCAACGACATCGATCTACACAGCCTGTTCCTAGAGATGCGGCAAGGATTTGCCACGGTTGTTGAGAAGGTTGATGGGGTCACTGCCCGGCTAGACGCTTTGGTACATAAGGTGGATCGCCACGAGGAGAGACTAACGGCTGCGGAACAGCGTATCACTGACAACTCGGATGCCACCTCGACTCATACGGCGCAACTGGCCAGAATGGATAATCTGCTCAGGGTCATCGCGGCCAAAAATGAAGATTTAGAAGCCCGAAGCCGTCGGAACAACATAAGAGTCACCAATGTGCCGGAATCTACAGACACAGGCAGGATGGAGCTCTTTATTGAAAAGTTGCTAAGGGGCTCGATCGGGGATGATGCGTTCTCGCCTCAGTTCATCGTGGAGAGAGCACACAGATCCCTGGCGCCTGTACCACAGCCTGGGCTCCCGCCACGTCCGATAATTGCTAGGCTACTAAACTATCGCGACCGCGATACTGCATTGCGGGCGGCCAGGTCTCATAGAACATTGCAGTTTAATGGAATTTCCTTCTCCATATTCCCGGACTTCACACCCATGGTGCAAGAGGAACGGCGCAAATTCCTACCAGTAAAGAAGAAACTACGAGAGGCCCAGGTGGACTATGCGCTGTTATATCCGGCAAAGCTGCGGATAACACATCAGGGGAAGCAACGGTTCTTCACGAACCCGCAGAAAGTGGAGGATTTTTTGAAGTCACTCCGGAGACTGCGCAGGGGGGGCCGTGATGCGGCAGAAAACCAGGAGGACGCAGACCCACCTCCGGCGCTACAGGAGTGATGTCTGCTTGCTACACCTATGCTGGGTACATCATATGTGCTACTTGATCCTTTTCTATTGCCATGAGCGTCGACAGAGCGGCGGCTACGCACGCTGGACCTACACTGCCTTCATGTATCTGTGGTAATGTATACTAAGGACCACTTCCTTGGGCCTAGCCTCCACCGAGGGCGGTATAGTTTGGAGCTATGGCCTGGGTAGTGGCTGTGCGCACTCTATGCTATTCCCCTACTGGGTATTCCCCTCATGTCTGCTGATGTTTCTACTGTTGTTGCTGGGGTTGGGGGGGTGGGGGGAGGGACGTTGGGTGGGGCTCATTGGCTACTGGCATGATTGGGATGCTGGGGTGTGAGGGGGGATGGGATGTTCTATTCCGAGGCATTCATTGACTGAACTAATTGTTTTGACTCTAATCTGGTGTGGGCACTATGGGTGGCGGGGCGGATTGGGCCGTATCTACTGGCCCTGGCCGGGGCTATGGTGCTTAATGTTGGACTATCCATGCCTACTCTAACTGCTGATGCACGTTTAACTTGCATTTCCTGGAATATACGTGGTTTGAATGATGCAAAGAAATGTCGCAATGTCCTTGCTTATCTTGATAGACATCACG
The DNA here is from genome assembly GCF_964261635.1 of Lissotriton helveticus. Classification (NCBI taxonomy): domain Eukaryota; kingdom Metazoa; phylum Chordata; class Amphibia; order Caudata; family Salamandridae; genus Lissotriton; species Lissotriton helveticus. Next base: position 1,585,247,013 of record NC_136067.1, on the reverse strand, counting down.
TCCAGGTTGCCATGCTGCAGGAAACACATCTGTCACCGCAGGGTGGGACCACTTATGCAAGTAGATGGGCTGGGACCCGCATCTTCTCCTCCTATTCCACTTACGCGAGGGGGGTTGCTATCCTTATAGCCCGCAGCGTACCATTTCAGAAGCACGGGGAATTGATTGATAGGGAGGGGAGATATGCTATGTTATGGGGCAGACTGGGATGTGACACTTACACCTTTGTTGTCGTGTATGCACCAAATGTAGATACTCCTGAACTCTTTACCACGCTATGGGGCAAGATCATGACTGTTGGGTCGAGACACATTGTCTGGGGCGGAGATTTCAATCTAGCATTGGTTCCGAGGTTGGACAGAGCGGACGGAGTCTGCTCCTATAAACCTAGAGCGCGGGAGGCGCTTGAGGGAGTGATTGAAGAGGGGAGGTTACTAGACGCCTGGAGACACTTGCACCCATATGGGAGAGAGGGCACTCATTTCACCTCATACACAGGTACTTGGGCGCGCCTAGACTACTTCCTGATCACCAGTGGAGTGGCTGCGGAGCTGGTGAGGGCGCTGCACCTGCCGAGAACGTACTCTGATCACAGTCCTGTCTTGCTACAATTTCGCACACCAGGCTAGGACAACCCACGACCTCACTGGCGGCTCCGTCCAGACACTTTATTAGACAACTTATTTCGCACTGAACTCGGGGAGGAAATTGAAGCCTTTTTTCCCAGGAACAGGGGATCAGTTGACTCCATAGAGCACATATGGGAGGCATTCAAGGTAACCATTAGGGGACACTGTATTTCTAAGAGTCACGGGGTGTTGCGGGATATCCTTAACACGATACACACACTAGAGAAAGAGCTTCGTGCACTAGAACTTCGCATGGTTGTTGAGGATGGGCCAGAATTACACGCTGCTTTCAGAGAGACACTGACAAAATATGAAGAGGAAGCTGTCAGGGAGGCTAGGTTCCGGGGCAAACACTGGCAAGCTCGGAAATATTGTGAGGGGGATAGGCCTGGGAAGGTACTCGCTGCACTCACACGACCTACGCGCGCACACAATGTCCTGCTTGAGATCGCAGATGGGCACGGTTCCACAGGCAAGAACACTGACGACATACTCGAGATCTTTACTACACATTATCGCTCGCTCTACACCTCCACCATGAGGCCCGACATGTCCTACGCTGCCTACTTGACAGATGTGGCGCTCTGCTGGCTCAGCGAGGGGGATAGAGAGTTTCTGGCGGCGCCTTTTGAGTTGGGCGAGGTCCGGGAGGCCATAATGTCCCTACACAATGGCAAGGCCCCGGGCCTGGACGGCTTTCCTGCCGAGTTCTATAAGACCTACATTGATATCATGGCGCCTGTCCTCCGTGAGGTATACTCGGAATCGCTCTCTGATGGTATACTCCCTTGCTCAATGCGTGAGGTCGTGATCACCTCCCTCCTGAAGCCTGATAAAGACCCAGGCTCTTGCGATTCCTATCGGCCACTCTCCCTCCTGAACTGCGATGTCAAAATACTCGCTAAAATACTTGCTACCCGCCTGTCGCTGCTGATGACCCGGATAGTGCTGCCTGACCAGTCGGGCTTTGTGGCTGGCCGTTCCACGTCTCACAACCTCCGCACGCTATTCTCTCTGCTTCGTACAGTTCATCCCGATATGCCTGTTGCAGCCGTTTTTCTCGACGCGACTAAGGCTTTCGACTCGATTGAGTGGCCTTACCTGTTCTCAGTGCTAGCTGCCATGGGTTTCCCTAAGCTGTTCATATCCTGGGTTAGACTCCTCTATACCAACCCCACGGCGAGGGTGTTAATTAACGGACATCTGTCGCAACCCATCGCACTCACCAGGGGCACACGTCAGGGGTGCCCGCTCTCTCCCCTCCTATTCGCCATAGCTGTTGAACCTCTAGCTTGTCGCCTGCGACAACTGCACCGAGATGGAGCGGTGCAGTGCTTACAACGTCAAATTGATGTGTCGCTATATGCGGACGACATCACGCTGTACGTTAAACACCCCGAGATACACCTTAATCCTCTCCTCAGGGAGTTTGTTGCTTTTGGCGGGATGTCAGGTGTCCATATCAATTGGTCCAAGTCACAATTCTTCCCCCTGACTGATGCAGTGACTGACTTTCCTCTCGATTATCCCCTGGAGTGGTGTCGGACTGACCTCCGATACCTGGGGATCCGTATATCCCGAGACAAAGACGAGACATTACGGTCCAATTATGGGGTGGCGATGACCAGGCTGACTGCCACTGTAGATCACTGGATCACCCTGCCGCTATCCATGGCTGGACGGGCATCCCTCATCAAAATGGTTATTCTTCCCCGATTTCTCTATTTTTTCCTCAATATTCCTTATTACCCTGGGGCTTATTTTTTTAAAACCCTGAAGACGGAGCTGCGCAGGCTGTTCTGGGGCGGCAAGAGTCCCCGACTTAAATGGTCCACACTCACACTCCCCTATGATAGGGGTGGCTTTGATGTCCCCGATTTCGAGGCATATTCCCAGTGTGCACAGGCACATTTTGCCTATCATTGGATGGCACCTACGCCTTTCATGCCCCACATCGCGGTGGAAGACTGGATAGTGCATCCCCTCCCGCTCAATGGATTAATGCACTGCCCCGAAACATCCATACCTACTCCGAACACCTCGGTCTCCTGCACCTTGGATGCGTGGCGCCGCATAACCAAAAGCTTGTCATGCCCCCTGCTTTACTCGTCCAAACTACCGCTCACCTATCATCCTAATCTTACCCTTTTGATGGAGCACGGTTTCCGTAACCTTTGTGCGAGACTGCGCATTGCTTACTGGGGTGACTTGTTTTATAATGGTCATATTAAGACAGCGGAACTTTTTTTTGCGACGCATAGCCACACCCCACTTGAGCTCTTTTATTATATACGTCTGCGAGCGGGGATGAGAGATATCCTGCCTGACTTTCCCGACGAACCTGAGGTGCTGACTCCGCTTCATTTCATGCTCAGCTCGCAAGATGGGGCTCATTTAGTTTCCGGCCTTTACCGCCAGCTCCGAAGCGCAGCGACGATGCTAGATTCTAACGCTCGGATGCACTGGACTGCGGAATTGGCCACTGACATCACTGACGAGCAATGGCAGTATTGCTGTGCGCTCACCTCCAACATCTCTGCCAGCAGCAAACTGAAAATTATACATTATAAATTCTTGCAGAGGGTGTATTACACACCGGCGAGGAAACACAGATTTGGTCTTGCGGCGGATGATCGGTGCGAGCGATGCCGCGCTGAGCACGCAGACTTTCTGCATTTGGCATGGGGATGCCCCCAAGTGGAGGGCTTCTGGCACCAGGTCACAGGTGCCCTCACTGAGATGACAGGGGAAACGGTGCCATCAGATCCATTGATGGCGCTACTTGGATACACTTTGCAGATCCCTAGATCTTGCCGAAAATTTGTGGATATTGCACTGCTGTTAGCTAGAAGGCGGGTGGCGTGTCGCTGGGGGCGTGGCAGAGCGCCCAAATTCAAAGAATGGATGGCAGACCTAACTTATTGTCAGGATCAACATAATACATTCACTGAGCTGCTGCCCATCTCGAGTAGGCCTCGTGACATCTGGGGTCCACTGGTGAGCTATCTGCTCTCACGCTCCGATGGCGCGGACTCGCCTGCAGCATCCCCTCCTACTGTTTAACATCCCTGGCTGAAATTCCGGATCTGAACAATGCCCCCTATTCTGTTATCACAGGTCCTACAGATTAAACCACGACAGGGGCCCTCGCCTCACACATCATCCCGGTTAGACCTACTTCCCGGTCTCAGCGCGGCCCTCGCCGATGCGGACCGCTTCCTCTTCGTTTGCCTGACATCGCCCCCTAGACCACTATGGGACCACACACGTCGCGTTCTTCACACACCGTTATTCCCTCTAATACTTCGCATTTCTACTGACGCATGCATTGCGCTTTCTAGAACTGCTGGTTAGTCGCTAGGCTTGCTGCGCTATGATTGAGGTACTGTGCCCAACCCCGCCTGCCCAGGATGCCACACCAACACGTCACTAATTTCTTTACGATCTGGAGTGAATTGCCTCTTATTCTTTACACAGTTGGAGGTTTTTGTTATGTTAACTGTTACGGATAAGGTTGACTTTCCCACAGGAACATGAATAACCGAATAACCTGTTCTACTGCCGCCTATCCTTCATTGCCCTACTGAGCTGGCAGTAACCCTCATCTTCTAGCTTGGATATGCTGTGCCGTCGGGCCTCAGGGATGCCGACCATGAGGCTGTGTTCATGATTACCTTTTTTATGCTGCCGGCCTCCGGGTTGTAGGCGTGAAAAGCTGTGTTATGTGACTCTCATTATACAATAAAGCAGTGTTTGAACCCAAAAAATAAAAATAAAATAAATAAACAACTTTTCAAAATGCCCTCTCTTATTGTCTATCAGAGAGTGAATGGGCTGGCACTTCTGAGGATAGGTGGAAAACAAGCAGCGCGGTCTAGTTGAAAATTTGTTTTACCTGTGAATATTTCACCAATATTAGACACTGGATACAGGGTCCACTGCAATTCAAAGCCATCTTAAAGTTATAGGCTTGCTCATAGCAGAAAATGCCTGTTATTAGGAAGTTTCAAGTGACTCCATCAATTCAAGGAAATACAAGCTCCAAAACAGCCGTAACATTTGCTAATTGCACACATTTGTATTTCTTTGGAGAAGCAGACACCCTGGCTAAGCTCCTTTCTTTTTAGTCGTCTGCCTCTCTCCCCATAATACAGCACAGGATACTCCCTCTCTTCAGCAGGGGAATCACAATTGGGTGAAATTACTTTTCTTTTTTAGTGTAGAGGCTACAATTATGGACAAATGCAGTCCGTTAGTACACCTATCACGGACATTAGGGCTAATTTACGGGCAGTCCGTGAAAATTACCGACCGTTGGTCACCCTACTGCTACATTACATTTGTCTCAATGCTGCTCAGTGCTTAACTCTTTGGCCCTGCTGGCATTGTACAGGTCCGCTGATCAGCACAGGTCACAGCTAGCCAGTGCACTGTATTTTTAATGGCACTCAAATGGCATTATTTTTTGTTTCAAATCTATTTATTGAAAACATAACACACAAGTGAAGACTATGTAACCCCACCAAAAAGACATAAAAAGAACATCATCACTCAATTTGGATGTCAGGATATTTCAAATAAAACGGGAAAAAAGGAGTCAGTACATTCTCATCCTAGCCCGCACTGCAAAGGAAGTGAGGAGAAGTTGAGCAGAAAGCAAACCAATATGCTACTGTCCCTGTTAAGGTTACAAGGCATCTCTCACAGTTCGGGAAAGACACAGGGAAGACATCGGTCATCGCCAAGATCTTATGGAGGCTTTTCCCAACCAACATCATTAGGTGATTTGTATAAAGCAACATGCAAGATACCCTGCTCACCTGGCTCATACACTAGACAAACTAATATTCCAAACTGAGCGACATCAGGGGCGCATAGCTCACATTAAACATCAGGAAAGAAGGAAGAAGAAGAAAAGGGAAAGAAAGAAGAGAGGATCAAACCCCTCAACCAAGTGAGGGAGCAAGGAAAGTTGCATTAAGAATAACTTGTGGTTGGGGGGCGTCAAAGTTCTTGGTGTAAAGGGAAAGGTGAGGCCTCTTCCACAAAGGTGTCGGGTTGGGGGAATCCTGCCGATGGCCCTCACATAAGGTTCAAGGGAGTCATCAAACAGTTGCAGGGCTCGTAGCCTAGGGAGAACCAATCAAGAGTGCTCCATACTAGAAAGGTGTCGTATTAGTGGCTGCCAGACACGGGTAAATTTGGCATCTGCATGGTTGATACGTGCACTGAGCAATTCAAGGGCTAGAACGTGCCACAAAAGGAACCAAGTGGCCACTGGGGGGGGGTTCTTCCAAAATAAAGCTATGGATTGCCTGGCTGCATCCAGCATCTGTAGTATCAACCGCCAGTCTGTATACGTCATTGCAGTCATTATCGGGGGTCTAATGCCTAGTATGGTGATCATCAGGGAGGAGGGGATAGGGAAACCCACTACATCCTTTATATGACTGAGAATCTCTTTCTAAAAATTTCAAAGGTCGGGCACGACCACCAACTATGTAGAATATCCCCTCTGTCAGCCTGACATCTCCAACAAGTCTGGGGGAAATTTTGTAGCATCTGGTGAAGTCGGACTGGGGTAAAGTACCAACTCGACATAAGCGTGTACGCTGATTCGCGTTTCTGTATGCTCTGATATGTTTTCGGGATATCTGCCATAACCGGGCCCAACAATCTGCAGCTATGTCTTCTCCTAAGTCAGTATTCCATTGCTTTTGGTAATTGTGAGGCAGGGGCTGATGTGGCTGTTGCAAGATGGTGTGAGTGCGATAGATCAGTCCCCTCGATCCATCAAATTGACGCACTAGAGTTTCAAAGGCTGTGAGTTTTCTAGTGGCTCCTTGGGCATAGGCCTGAGCGAGCAACCAATGTCGTAAATGATAGTATTGCACCCGAGCACCATCGTTTGCATTGATCAAAAGAGAGGAGTTTGTCGCCTTGAAACATGTCTTGGATAACACGGCATTCACCATCAGGCCAAGTGCCCGAGATTGCGATGCAGGGGGAAACATGGGGTTATGCACAATAGGGGTGTTAGGGGAAGGGAAAGTAGTCAGACCACGAGAAACCGCCAATTTATCCCAAATCTCCAGAACAGTTTTAGTAGGAGTAGCAATGTAGGCACTACGGGGTCGAGCTCCACGAGAGAGCCAAGCCAGATCCCACAAGGGCCTACTGCAAACCGCCCGGTCCATATGGAACCAATCTTTCTCACTCTTGCGGACCACCCATTCTGATTTATACCGAAGATGGCAGGCCCGATAGCATTCCGAAGATTGGGGCACCTGAGCCCACCGCGGTCCTGAGGCAACATCAGAATCTTATTAGAAAAATGCCAGCACCAAATCGCATTATTAATGGCGTCCAAATTGCTCAACAGCCACCTATCAAGGCTAGTCCTCTATAGTTGCTCCAGTCGCGGCACTGCCAGCAAGGCATCACCCCTCTCATAGGTGGGAGCTGGAAGGAGGTATAATAAAGAGGAAGGCCGAGTCTCAGGGCCCATCGTTATGTAGAATAGCTTCAGTCGGTAATAGCAGGGGCATTAAGGGGGGCCTCGGAGCATAGTGAGAAACAGGTGTCAGGCCAGGAGTACCCCGCCAGGCAACCAGAACACCAGGGGAAAGCAGGCCACGTCAAGCCTCAACAGTGGGCTTATCCGCACCAGGCACAGTGCACTGAGGGAGGCATATCTCAAGCACCTGCAAGCAGATAGCAGAGCCGCCTGCCTCTGCAGCACTGTGGCAGAGTTCCAGTGCAGTATAAGGGAGGGGGAGGCAGCAGGGGTATGCACTCACCGAAGATCCTGCTGGGCCAGGGCAGGGCCCGATGCCCGATGAAGCTCAAAGTGACCACGCGCTAAAGCGATATTAACATTTATAAAACAAAGTGTTATTAGAAGGACCAGCAGCAGAGTGAGAGATACCTCCCTCAATCCACAGACAGTCTCACTTACTTTAGAAATGCCGGCCGCCCGGCACGGTTCAGCCGCTGGAGTGGTGTGCTCTAAGCTCAGTGGCTTGCCGCGGTCCTTGGGTTTGCAGTCCAGTCCAGATTTTTCTCATTCTTTTAATCACATTTTACTGCGAAGCAAGCAGCGCTGGCATTGCCACTGGCTGCAGCTAGCACAATTTCATTTCAAGAACTGCAGCCACCTGGTTGCGCCGCCGTTCTCTCTACTGACGCAGTTTTCTCTCCTGACGTCATCAGGATGTAACCAATCATAAAAACGCACAACCCCTAATGTACATTGTAGCAGTTACACCTGCAGAGCAGCTCAGCCAGAACTCAAGCCTGCCGGGAGCAGCTCGCAGAATGTGCTGCCGACTTTTTTTCAATCAGCATTAACTGTGCATAATTAGCAGCACTACTACTTCACAGCCCAGGAGGTTCTATACCTATTTATAACGCGTGATATTACATTTCAGCGCGGTGATGCGGATCACCACACTGAAATGCATTAGTCTAAGGCCTGATGCGTGGTACTTGACAGGGATGTTCTTAGTAGTTGCGTGGCTTTGAAAAGATAGTTGCAAATGCGGCGAGGTGGACACATGAGCCATGACCTACATGATGCTCAGTTGGGGTGGGGAATTACGAAGTCTGAAAGCAGCTGCTTTAAATGTTTATTCTATATATGTGTATAGCCACAATGAGGTGTGTGTATGTGATACCAGTATGTTTCTTATTCCCTTCAGAGGTATCGCTATTTTCAAAACTTTGGGGAAATGAAAAACTAAGCAAGTGCATTGCACAAAATGGAACACCATATCTGTGTTAACACTTGCGTAAGATCCCAGAAAGGGCTATTTAATGTTGTACTATTTTCTCTTTTAGTGTGGGAGCTAATCTGAGGGTCTAGTAGATCTGTTCATTCGCCTGTTCCTCAACACCCCTCAGTCTGTCATTTATGTCAGGAATGCATAGCAATTCTCCTTTTAGCCTGAGTACAGCAGCCTTCTGGCACATCTTGTTCTTTACCTTGAAAGTGGTAATCTGTGAAAAGCAGTGTGCTCATGAACCTTCTGTATAGTTCCAAGATGGACTGGAAGAATTCAGCATTCTTTGGAAATGACCAGGTCATATGAATAAAGGGAGTTATAGAGTCACCGCTTTAAAGACTTCAAGTGTTCCTGCTCCAGTCTATTTTATGTAGCAAGTCATGGGTCTTGTATGTGTGTCAGAATAGCTGATTTGTGTAACTTTGAACCTGTTATTGCCTTGGGCTTTTCCCTTGTGCATAAGACCCATGTCCCACTCCTTTGCTGACGAACCCCACAGTCACTCCCACTTTATGCACATAAACAGTTTTATTTTGGTAAGTCACTTCTAAGTGCTCTGTTCAATGTTGTTATGTACACTCAGTAAGTTCTATAACCGTGGCTAAAGTTTGGATGCAGTTGGGGTCTGCAGGAAGCAGAGCCATGTATTGTTTGTCGCTTTGAGTATTCTGGTACACTGTAGAAATTGCCTCTGGCTACCTGCAATGGTAGACTGGGCTTCCCTGTAAGTCATGAACCTGCCACCCACCTTGATCTATCAATGTCCTATGCAGCTTTATAAACGTTGGCCATATCCCAAATCAGGGCCATCTGTACTTATGCAGCTTCATTAGGCATCATATTCAAACTGCGTTTGAGTTGGAGTGCAGCGAGTCATATCGAACACAATCTACCAGTTCTCCGCTCTGTTTATTGAAGTTGTGGGGTGCATTCTACCAGTAATTATCTTTCTATGCCATCAATGAACCAGCAGAAAACTAACTGTAGCTGCATATTTACACAGTAGCTCTGAATATCCAGAAATTGCCTACTTCCATCCTCCTGAGTAAGTTTTAGTCTTTTGAATTTAACTCTGCTCCTCTTTCTACTGGAAACTGATCATAGATTAGAAGGACATGCACATAAAATCATAAAACAATTAGGGGTATAATGGAAGTACTGTCATCTTTGACAGGGCTGCTCATCCTGACAACGATAAGTGTAATGAAATGCAGAAAAAGTGGTTTATGACCAATGGCCATAATTCTACCCAGATTAATGTCTTACTTTCACTTTGATGAGTGGAAGATAAATATCCCAAGATTTTGAAATGCGTACACCTCTCACCTGAGCTGTAACACATCAAATGACTTTGATTTTAATGTGCCAATTGTAAACAAATTGGTTTTTTTCCAATTGTCTTTTAGTCTGTAGGACCTGAAGGTCTATGGTTAACAGCATTTTATTAATTGAGTTTGCCAAATTCTCTAGTGTAGACAAGTATATCGTCTACATAGAGCATCACTACTTACTCATTGTTGTCTACCATGATTCCGCTACTTGCCGCTACTTGCTAAGTTCCTGTACAGGCCAACTTTTCAATTGCTAATATGAACCAGAATAAGGATATTGGCCAGATATGTTCTGGTTCCTCTTTCCAATGCTCAGCCTTCAGATATTGTATCAATTGTTTGCATATGCTCCACCATCTCCGTGTAGAGCTGCCAGAACCTTTGAATTGTATTTATGTGGGCCTGAAGTTCATCGCACTTAGAAAATAGAAAGTCACAGGTGGATAACCATGTCAAGAGCCTTCTCGGTGATGAGTAAAGTCAGTGCAAGCTTTTCGGAACTATCTGACAATATTTGCATCATGAGTTTGGCCGATAAATTCAGTGCTGTCCTCTGGTGTGTCAAAACCACGCTGGCTGCCCTCTGCGGATCAGTGGAGAATATAGAAAAGTGATGGACTGAATGCTTTAATTAATCTCAGCCACTTGTAGTTACTGTGGTCGCATTCCCAGTCATTTGTTTTTATGCCCACCATGCCACCTCAGATTATGCGCAGTCATATGCAAATTTGCCTTGGCTCTGCTCCATTAGCAACAATCCAGCACATGCTGCCAAGCCAAATCCTGTCTGAACAGGAACACAAGTAACCCAAGACAGCTTTTGGGCTGTTTCTGGCCTCTTCAGTCAGGTGTAGCTTATTGCAGTGCCACAGTGAACACGGGACCCATATCTGGGCATGTCTGTCGCATTTAGGGCATCACAATGAAGAATGCATAAAAGAGATAGGTGGAATGCTTGGATTAATCCCAGCCACTGGTAATGACTCCAGGCCGCATACCAGTTCATCGTTTTTATGCCCACTATGCCACCTCAGATTAGATGCAGCCATATACAAATAGGACTTGTTGTGCCCCCACATGAACAGTGCAATCTATACTGTCATGCCAGTTCTTCTCAATTGGAATATAAACTTTTGACCAATTTGGGGCTATTCATTTGGGTGTAGCATTTTTCCAGTGGCACAGTGAGCGCAGGTCCCACTTCTGGGCCTACTTGTCGCACTTAGGGCATCTCAATGCAGAATACAAAAAGTGATGGACGGAATGCTTGAATTAATCGCAGCCACAAGTAATTATTAGAGGTCACACCCAAGTCCATTGTTTTTTTGCCCATCATGCCATTTCAGATTAGACACAGCCATAGGAAAAGTCCTGCACGGATAGGAACAGCCCAGCCCAGCCCAAACAGCCAAACCTCGTCCTCTCTAAATTGGAACACAAGCAACACAAGACCGGTTTTGGCTCATTGTGGCCTCTTTATTCAATTGCAGCTTATTCCAGTGACTCAATGAGCACAGGACCAATTTCTGGGCATAGCCATTGCATCACAATGAAGAATACAAAAAAGTTTTGGATAAAATGCTTGAATTCATTTCAATAATTCTTAATTGCCAAACTCCATCATTTTTTGTATTCATTGTGATGCCCTAAGTGTGACGGGTCTTGGGTTGATTTTGTTCTGGTTCAGCAAGGACCTGGTTGGAAGTTTCAGTTGAGCTGTCATCGTTGGAGCCTGACAAAGGCTTATTTGCTCATCGCAGGGTCAAAAATGAGATGGCATTTAATTAGTCACTTGCATGAATTTTTTCTTGTGGATCAAATCAGCTACAAACATTAGTAACATAGTTAGTAATACCTTAGTGAATACCTTTGTATCCAGGTTCACCAATAGTCCTGGGCAGTATGCTGTATAGTCCAGGGTGTCTTTGTTCATCTTTGGGTCCATGACAATTCTTGCTTCCTCATTTTCTGGGGCATTATGTCTATATCTTCCAGTACCTACACGTTTTGTCAGCTCAGAGGGCCTTGTATACTACATAACATTTTGCTAGACGACCAGAAGGGCATTACCATCTGTGTTATACTGATACTGAGAAGGATGGTGGTCGAATCAATTCTTCAACCCCGTTCAGAGTTTCCTTCAGATCATCCGACAGCATAACAGTCGACAGGCTAGGATCAACATCATTCCATTATTAACACAACGATTTATTGTAGAAAGCCTGTAAGTAATCAACATATGTTTTATTGATCCCTAACTGAGTGCTAGTCATTACCCTAGGCCTGTCCCTGATAGAAGGCATGTGAATAAGGATGGTCTCCTTGTCAACAACCATGTCAGAAGTCTCACTACTTTGTTGAAACTACCTAATTTGGAATTACTCCAGCATATCCATTTGTAGAGCCAGTTTTAGTTTCAGCTCAATGAGTCTCTCAGAGTGCAGTCTCCATGTTAGGAGCCTGAAGTGTGGTTTTCCACAGAAGAAAAGGATGACCGGTCTCTGAGTTTGATTTTTCTTTTTTGATCCAGTCCTCAGAAATAGGTTCATACTATGCTCCTTAGCCATCTATATGGTTTTGCACCTAGACCTCCCTTTTGATCTTAAGCAAGGCCCTTCAGCATGTTGGTAGCCCCCAGAGCTCTTTTATTTCTGAATCCATTTGAAACTGTTTATCTGCCACGTCTTTTGCCGTGTTACCCCCCACTGTAACACTGTTCAACCCTTTCCTTAGGTCTGTTTGCACCAGGTAAAGATCAGTTGTCGCTGTGCTGATCTGCATTTTCAGTGATACTTAGGTGCTCTCTATTGCCACCAGTACATCTCCCAATGTGGATATAGGTCAGGGGTCGACAACAAGTAGTGGCAACTCATCAGTACCCTGGAAGTAACTTCCTAAAGTGTATCCCAGAACAGAACAGAAGTCAGAGGTTCAAACTATTTTGATGATGGTAGCTCTACACATCTCCATTTACTAAAAGTGGCCATCAACCAACCATGGCTGAACCACACACTTGCAAAGAAACAGGGAACACCAAATGTACATGGTGCTACCAATGTAAGAGGTTAATATCTGGCACATTCATGAATATTCCTGACATGATTGTAGCACTGCTATAATAATATAAATCTTGACATAAGTTGAGAATTCTTGGACTGATCATGGGATAACGGTGGCTGCCATCATTGCTTATTGAGTATGCTTGGCCTAATTGTAGCTTTCTATCCTATGAGTGTAACCGCCCTAATAATGTCCATAACTGAGTGGTGGTGGTTCTTGGTATTATGTCTGGAAGCCATAGCACAATTGTGGCCCTGCCATCCTTGGCCCAGTGTAGACATCGTTGTCATTATGGTGGGCATCCCTACGAAAATATGACAATATCAGACAGGTAGCAGAATCTGTCAGTGTAATACTTTTGTACAAAGGAAATCAGAAGCTGACATTTGGAGACTATGTGTGAAAACTTAAATTTGAAGCAAATATTGTGTTTTTCAGAAAAAGATAAGATTTACTTTGGGTGAGCTACCCCAATATGGAAAGTGCATATTTATATTCCAAAAAACACTCATATGCTAATGTTTGAAAACAAAACATATTTAAAGCTTCTTTTTGAATGATAGTTCAAAGCGAGTTGAGGATATTTGTAGCTGTTAGTGTTTCATTTGTTCCAGTGGACACTTTCTGTAGTGGCTATGTTTTTTATTAGACATGTGGAGGCATTCCAAATTGATAAAGCTTTATTTGGTGTTGCTCTTAGTAACTCTGTCTTCTGGATTTGGGTGGTTGGTGTTCTACTACAATATTGAGTCAAAATAATGTATCCAAAATATTGACCACAGGCCTTGAAAAATTGGAAAATATTTACCAGACCTGCAGGTCTTGAAACTTGAATAATCTACTCGACCTAACTATATTGTGCTTGACCCGTCACCTCAAATTGTGTGCTCACAGGCAAGTGTTTTATTTCAAGAGTTGTCTTTTTCTTCTTTATCACATACAAGAGCTAATATGTGAGTTCAGCATGTCTGCTATACAAAAAACTCTTTTGTTGGATTTAATAGATTAACCCTTTGCTCCATGTATAATAAAACCTAGCCCACATCATACAGTACATGTGACCCCTAACTTGACTCTTATTTCACAAATAGCATTGTTATCAGGGCATTGGTAGTAACGTTTTTCAGTTCATATTTAAAATCTCTCACTTTTACTATATGCCAGATGATTATGGCAAACTCGGAAATGCTTAGAGTCCAATTGCATTAGATGCCGGGACGACATAGGAGATTTCTTCCACATCGTCTGGGGATGCCCCATTATTCAACAATACTGGCTTATTATATTTAAAACACGCTTGGATGTGGCTGAGCTACCAGATAGAGATCTCCCCTAAACTTGCCCTACTCTAAATTATGGATGACTTGTGAGGCCCAGAGGCAAGCAACCCTTGTTGGGTATGGGAATGGTATTGGCTAAAGGCGACATCGCCAAATACTGGCAAAGTCCGAAGACCCCTGACTGAGAGACTGGAGAGCTGGCATGGACTGCTGTGCTAAGCTGTAAGAGCCTATCTACATAACACGCGGGTGCCCAAAGAAACATTCCAGGATATGGAGAAAATGGTGGTCGTACTATGGGATGGAGCGGGAGAATGCTTAAGGTGGGCCACAGGGTCGAGATATAGGGATCTCTTTGGACAACTCCTGAAGACTCCCCTTAATGGCCTGTATTGTGTGTGCTGTCTTTGTATTGTTTTTTGAAAACGTAATAAAGTATTGTTATAAAAAAATCTCTCACTTTTAATAAATGTATTACTAAAGAATGATATGGTAGTGCGCTGTCATTTAAAGACATTTTTTAAACAAAAAGGGGGTTGGGCCAAATGCCACACCCGAACTAGGCCTCAACAATGATTTTTAACAACAAGATGTTTGGGTGTGTGACTCATATTAGTAACATTTAAGCAAAAACCACTTTGACAACTAAAGGGGTTTGGTGTTTTTATTACACCTTAATGATTCAATTACTCTTTAGCATACACGTTCAATATTTATATCATGGCAAAACCAAGAAGAACAATCAATAAAGAAATTAAACACAACATGAATGGCAACAGCACATTTGACATTAGACAATTAAATTACCAGTCCTTCAATTATACAAGAAACAATGGCGGCACAGCTAGTCATATATAATTCGATTACAACAGGCAGATTGCCCTGTCTGCACACTGTGTTACTCTGTGGCTCAAGTGGGGATTGTGGCTAGCTGGGTCGGGTCAGCGTGTTTCGGAACCCCTCTTTTCTTCAGGGTTCTCCTCAGGACCAGGACTAGGTCGAGCACTAACACATATACGAAAATACGGAAAGGTATATTAGATTTATGTCCCAAAAGTATAACAACCCTACTTGCCGTGTTTACAATATAGGATGTGCCCTTACCCTTTTTTAAAGACAAGGAACTACCCAACACTGGAGAGATTTCTGGACTACGTAATAAATCGACGTTCTGTCCTCCTTCCTACAGTCTTCCAAAAAGCATCTTCACTTTTGAACAAGTAGTCCTATCTTCCTCAATCAATTGAATCACCGCAAGGTGTTTGTCAAAAGCAATATGCCGGTCAGACAAAGATTGTCCGATAAAGAGCTTAAGGATAACAAGGAGATTGTCATCAAACCGGCCGACAAAGGCGGAGCAACGGGTGTCTGGTCAAGAGATGCATATCTAGAAGAAGGCCGTAAACATGTTTGCAACCAAACATTGTACCAAAAAAATCCCTCTGACCCAGTCAAACAGATTCAGAACAAGATTAAAACAATTGCGTTTGGAGGTCGGAATCCTAGGCCCCAAGGAACACGAATACCTCATGAAGAAATCCCCAAGAAGACCCATAATTTGGCTGCTGGTGGAATTTGAAACTGGTGAGGTGTACTCAGAACGAATTAACGTATGCGACCGAGTGATCCAGACAACAATATTGGGGATTCGGGGGGTTCTCCCCCGTGAAGAAATTTGTAAAAAAATTGGCATCTTTTTGGTGTGATTTTCAGGACTATTTCTGTGATAAATGGACTAAAAATTCAGTTCTTCTAGGCATTCATAAAATAAAACTCATACATTATTTCAGAGAATTTCTCTTTGCCAAGCAAGTCTGACTTCTGAAGAGGGCTAGGGTACTAAGCAAGACTGCTTTGGCTCTACCCTTTTCAATAGAAAACACTAGCTAGCGATGTGAACAAGTTCAATGGACAAACCTGTTGTCTAGGGAGAGTCCCTCTCCTGAGAAAGAAATTTAAAAACGATTGGCAAATGGTGCATTTTAAAGCAAATGAATGCAGCGATAAAGCAAGGCTTACTAAGCAGTGGGAGCATATAGTCTTGAAATATTAAACACATTAAAAACTGTCCTGTATCTTCTTGCATCAATTTGTTCAACAGTTACTGTAATATGTAAATTGTTCTGCATGACAACTTTAGCCCTTTAAAATGTATGTCTTGCACTGCATGCAGCATTAACTGTGGAAAAATATGCTCTAACCAGACTTCGGGAAGCACCCAGAGCTGATGGCTGTAACCAGTCATATAGAAATATGTGCAGATAGGGAAAGCCGAATATGTCCTCGGGATGGACTTCACGGGACATAGCCTGTGAGCCGGCGCCGGGTAATGAAAGTCATTGTCTCTCTGTAGCAATTTTACCAAACGTGTTGGCCTTATACACAAAATACCTTCATACAAGCATGCAATTGTGCACACACAAGCATACACACCCCCACTTGCTCATGCTGGTAGCAGGCCCTCTCTTGTGCTGACATATGGTGGGATTCACTCACACAAAGAACTGGTACATCACAGCCAGTAGCAGTGCAAACCTCCCAGGTATGTGCAAGCACAGTAAGGCAACAGCAGGGCTCGAGTCGGGGTACCACACGGGTGGACGGCGTCCTCCCACTTATTTTACCGGGTGGGCGCTGTCTCCCCTGCAAAGATGCCCTTGCTGAGAAATAGCGTGTGAATTCTTGCCATTAACTGAATGCAGAGGGTGCACAGAAGATGAGTGCACGCTACTCCTACCTCTGCAACAGAGACTGCCTTTCGAACGGAAAAGCTGTACACAATAAGCTGAACACAATGGTCACACTGAAATGGCATGATACATGATTCAGGCGCAGTGTCACGTAGACAGTGATAACATAATACAGAGAATAAAATCTCTTGAGCGTCAGCACAGGTGGGTGCAAGAGGCACCCTGTTTCCATTTTGACTCGCATCAGTGAGCTGTCAAGGTGGGTTGTCGTCCTAATATTAGCTGGCTCCCTTGTGGTTGCCATATGGATCCTCGAAAGCCATAAAGTATCTCCTGTCCTGATGCTGACCCCATCATTATTAATATGGGGTCAAAATGTCAACATCATACTGATAACTGGCTTGGAATTCTATGTAGACATCGATAAATATAATGAAGAGATTTTTAGTCGTGACATTTAATGATATGAGACTCTTATATTTCCCTTTTTGAGGTCCAGCGTCTCCGGTCAAATGTTTTTACCTTTTGTGACGTCACTTCATGTCGTGACGTCACTTCCTGTCTTTGAGCGTCCCCCCACTTCTTTATTTGGGACTTGTGCCCTGGGCAACAGTAGTTGGAGTGACACTACAGCAAAGAATCTGTGCTTGATTTCATTTTCTCGGGTTCAAACCCTTGTGGGTCCAGTCAACCTTTCATCCTCCTGAGGTAATAAAAAATAGTACCTTTGAGTAGGCTGTCAATAAATATGTCTTGTTCAGCACCAAGATGCCCCAACAGTTTAAAGTGCCATTACAAATACATGTTACATTATTCACAGCGATAAGGTATGCCGCTTTACTCACACAGTAATAGTGTAGCACTGATAGGGTTTTGTGATGAAGTACTGGCCATTAAAATAACGTGGTGCAAAATTATCATTACACACCCAATCTCCAATAAACACAACAACCCAAAATAAAACCAATTACAATAGGTTTTACAGTAATGTTAATATAAACGCACAACACTATAATAAAAGCTGACGTTAAAGTAAACAGTAGTTTACATTTCGATATTACATTAAAGCAGTGAAAAATACATACAAACATTTGATGTTTCAGCCCACGATATTTTTGTCATCATAATATTTTGACCACGGTATTATGGGCTGCTGACATTTTTGAGAACATATTTAGCTGGAATACATAATGGTAGCAGCAGTGCAGGTGCCGATTGCAAACACACAGGTACATCATGAGCCACTGCAGGTCACATTTCCACCACACCCACCGAAAAGGTACAGCAAAGGTAGCCACAGAGACATGTTCTCACACTCATACACACAGTAGAAGTGGACATGAGTTTATCCAAGCACGGTCAACATGTACAACAATAGAAATCTAAATGGAAGAGGAGGAGTGGGATGTAGGTGTGTTCTTTCCTCCAAACACCGTCTGGATGGCATACATCCTTGATGTACACATAGGTTTGTTAGTGCAAGCTTCACACCGGATCGCGGAATGGCAGAAATCCATGCATCTCGGCATGTATGTAAGTGTCCGCCCATAGCTCTTGCCCCGCTCTGTACATAACTTCTTATCCTATGTGAAGCACACTCGTGCCCTCTGTGGCAAGGTACACACAATAAATACACTGAATAAAGATGAGAATACAATGTGTGATGCTGTCAACCAGAAGCGGCTTTTTAGCCACTGGCTTATTGCATTGTGAGGCTTGTATTTCACCTTTTGCATTGTTGTCATTGTTGACTAGTTGGCCTACAAGTCCCAGCATGCAGTGTGTGCTGCTGCTACACAGAAGACCAAGACTTTGCGCATGGTGGACTCCTAACATGATGCCTCTGGCAGGTTAGTACAGTGGAAAATGTTAAACTCAGATTCAAGCAATAGCCTGCAGATCGTGCTTTGCCTGTGGGATACTGACATAAAAGAGAACCGACAAACAGCGTACATTTCTTCAAAGTTTACATTTTCAGGAGAGGGTGGCTTGCATTACTGTATTTTTCAAACTAAAGATAAACATCAGAAAGCATACGGTGTTGGGTCAACAATCAGTGCATCGCTTATGGGGTTCTCGGCCCTCTTTAATTCATTACGTATGGCTTTGTGTGCAAGGGGGTTATTCAGCCACGGCCGGCATGCTCGCGGGAGGTGGGGGTGGGGAATACAAATAAAAAGTAAAAGTTACCTATCTTACTGCCGGTACCACATCGCCTCCAAGTCTGCTCCTGGCCGGTCCCAAGTGTTCTGAATCCTGGAGGAACAGGAAGCAGCCAGCAGGCAGCCTCCTTCCCCGGCCCTAGGCCAATCACAACGCTGCAATGGCAGCGTTGTGATTGGTGAGGTGAGGCGGAGAGCACCTCAGCCGGGCCATTTTCTCCATGTAGGCTGCATGCACCAGCCTACATAGAGAAAAATGGGGAGTGCGCATGACTGCTTTGTTCGGCCTTTGGTCCCACCAAACAGTCAGTACCCACAACAGTGGGTAAGTCACTCCCCCCTGCCCTCGAGCAGGACCACTCACCCTCCCGCCCCCAACCAGGCACCAGCCACTTCTGCTTTCTCGCAGTGCGCGAAGCAGAAATATAAAATGGTAGTTTTACCATTTTATGTTTCTGCCTTCTCGCACTGCGAAAAAGCAGTGGGGCAACGCCCCTACGCCCCCATGGCGGAGCCGCCACTGTTTCTCCCGAAAGTGCACAAGAATGCTACCACCTCCCCCCACCTAGGCCGCCGGGATGTGAGCCCATTGCTAAATATGTGGATCTATTTCTTAAAGAATTCCTTAAAGACGTCACATCATACCTGAGGGACACAACAGACTTTATCAACAAGGTTGAAGGTTTTCAATTCAACCCAGTCCACCACAGATTAGTCACACTGGATGTCGTGTCTTTATACACGCAAATACCCCAAGAAGAGGCTTTGGAGGTCCTGGAATCTTACTTAGAGAGCTGAGAACGCCCCCATCGGGTTCCAACTCATTTCATTTTGAGCCGGGTATCACTGGCATTAAAATGAAACTATTTCAAGTTTGAGAACGACTTCTTCCTCCAAGTGAAAGGGACCGCCATGGGATGTCCCTTCTCGCCGGAGATGTCGGTACTCTACATGGCAAGATATAAAGAGCGATACATCTATAACAACAATCCCTTTAGGAATTATGTTGCACAGTAGCATTGGTACATCGATGATGTGAGGTGCATTTGGACAGGTACAGAAAAGGACCTCCTCAAATTCCATCTATGGCTAAATGACAGGAATCCTAATATGCAATTCAGCCTTGCACACAGCACAACAAACCTAACATTTCTGGACGTTGAGGTACAACCCACTGAGACAGGCTTCATAACAACATTGTACACCAAACCTACTGACAAGAACACAGCACTACACTTTAAGAGCTTTCATCCTAAAAGCCTTAAGGACAACTTGCCCTACGTTCAGTTTTTGCATGTGCAACATAAGTGCACACGCAAGGAAGATTATGAGATTAATTCCCAAGCACTGACCACTAAATGGAGGGAAAAAGGGTACCTATCTAAACTAACATTCCTGCAAACATGCGTGGTTCACACCACATGAAGTACTGCTGGAGAAGAAAACAAAAAAAACAATGTCACGTTTAGTGTGCGTCTCCACGTTTGGCCCTTACACAAACTCTTTCAAAAATATCGTCCGCCAAAATTGGCACTTGATAAAAGATGTAGACAAAGACTTCAAATACCACTTTTTGCATTAAAAAAAGAATGCCAGTATTGGCCAACGCATTATTCGGGCATCAGACGAACCCCAGAAAAAAACAGAGTCGATACGCCCCTTCTTGAGCCTTCAATCCATTTTAGGACACCATAAATGTTGGAATTGCCAAGCATGCAGTTCAACCATGGAAGGTACAGAATTTACCAATGGATCTGAAAGATGGAAACATAATTAATTTTCCACCTGCAAGACAAAGAATGTGGTCTATGCGATCATTTGCCCCTGCCCGTTGATTTATAATGGCAAAACATCAGGCAGAGAATATCTCAGCACCGCTCCAGGATTAATAACAAAGTACCCAATGCACCTCTTGTTGCGCATTTTCAAGAATTACAGCACACAGAGAAAGACTTTCGCTGGACCGTCCTCAGTGTGATTAAACCCAATCACCGAGGGGGTGACCCTAAAATAACATTGCTTTAAAGAGAAGCCTACCAAATAATGAATTTAAACAAAGCCTCAATGGGTCTGAACGAGATGTCCGAGATAAACAGACTCTAAAAACGCTCATGAGCATCCTCACAACTTCAGCCTATGAAGTCACAAAGTCATACAATGTTGATCAAAACTTCAAATACCAGCATGCAATGCGCCCTGACGTCAACAAAATCTATAAGTCATGTCTAAAGTGGACCTTTCCATGCTTCCGCATTTTTGAGATGCCAGAGACGTAAAGGCTGCGAGGGATGCTGTAACTATTGAAGCTGCTGAAGTCAGGCAAGTCTGCCGTGTGGGCCTATTTTTAAACCAGAGACCGCTGTAACGATGCCCTGACATATATATGCTGATACAACACCCATTACTCTTCCGAAACATTCGCCCCATTGGAACATGAATCAACCCACTACGTGCTTTCAACAGTGCCCATGATTGGAAAGTGAGTCTCGACAACAAAGCTTTTTTGCCTCAATTGCAGACGCAACATGCTGCTACCAACATAAGCGTTCACACGTCTTCGTATATTGGATCACATAGGTGTTCCAACATGGTATGAGTCACCAACAGCCTCCCTCCTCCTGAAGCTCCTGCAAACTGAAAACAGATAGTGAGTTGTGGTAACGCGCTAGTGTTAGCGCTCTAGTGTTCCGCTAGGCGGAACAGGAAGGGGAGTAGCGGCCATCTTTTGGCATTGGCGCCGACCATTCCCGAGTAAGCGGGTGTATTTCCCGGCGCTCCGTCTAATAAAGAATAGTTAAACTCACCTGCGTGGGTCTTGCTTTCTCCTCACCACAATGGCGACGAGGCTTCAGGAGTGACGCCGAACCACAGGAAGCGTGCTGTGCCGGCGGAGCAGGATCGCCGGAGGCTGCATTCTCGAAAACACAAAAAAAAAAAGAAAAAAAAAACTGAAAATACGAGTATATAAACAGAGGGGAAATAAACACGACGGAGCGTGGCAGAGGACACCACCGAGCGCTACTCAGAGTGCCCCTCAGACATCTTAACTCGAGGGACGCTCAGGAAGTGGAGGTAGGCCTGCAGGCACCCCAGTCACCGCGTCCCACGGAGCAATTAACCCCGTCACCGGCTCACTGGCCACCATACCAGCGAGCATAGCGATAGTGCCCGCGCAATAGGGGAGCAGGCCAGGGGTTGGAAGGAGCATCGGCCTCTGTGAGGAGAAGCCTGGATAGGCAAGCTGGCGGAACAGGGAGGGGGCAGAGGGGAGCCATCCACCACTCGCCCTGAAGGGGTAGCAGTCACGCAGGCAGAAGGAGAGGAAGGTACACAGACACTACCTGCTCCAGGAATCACGTTACAAGAGGAAGACAGTGGCAGTGACCTTGAGACAAGGGGCCCGACCGGGCAGAACGCACCAGGCAGCCCCCCGGGGAGAGCTATCCCCATCCAGCCCACCAGACGTAGAGCTGGCAACATGGCGGTACAGTCGTCATCCCTCACACAGCTCGTGCCTTTCCTAACCAATCCAGGGGAACCAGAGAGGCGATGGGAGGACTGGAAGAGATATTTCCTCAACTACCTCGACGCGTTGGAGGAAGAGGCAGGCGCGCCATACTCCAGCGCAAGAAGGAAAAAGATCTTACTACATAATCTGGGCCCGGAAGGGATTAGAGTGTACGACACCATCGTAAAAGTGGAAAGAGATGCCACGGACAATGATGTATTCAGCCACGCCATTGCCGACCTAGACGCACACTTCAGGCCTGTTGTATGTGTTGCCATTGACCGCTACAATTTTTTCCAAAGGAAACAGAAGAGCAATGAGACTGTAGATGAATACGTGGTGGCCTTGCAAAAACTGGCACTCACATGCAAGTTTGGACAACTACACGATGACCTAATCAGGGACCAGATAATCATGCACACTTCGAGCACCCATGTCCAGGAGAAGCTATGGGTGAATGGAGATGCACCTCTCAAAGAAATTTGGGCGATGGTAAAGAAGGTCGAACTATCCAAACGCTGCGCGCAAGCCGCCAAAAAGGAAACCGGAGGTACGCAGACAGTGTGCAAGATAATGACGAAAGCAAGAGGAGAACGTCCCAAGCAAAGAGACCCGCAGAGAAATAAGGACAGCAGGCGCCCAAAATCCAACACTTCAGCAGATCAAAGGGCGAACAAAGGAGGACGTCAAAGCTGCTACAGGTGTGGGAGTGCTACGCACCTCGGGAACGATAAAGTGTGCCCCGCGTTCCGGGCGAAATGTTCATATTGCGGAATATTTGGCCATTACGAAAAAGTGTGCCGCAGGAAACCTAAAGGTACGGCTGTCAAGTACGTGGACCAAGAACAGCCGGGCGACACCACCGAATCGGAGGAGACGGAGGAATTGGAAGAAATCCTGTACATAGACGTCCAGGTACTGGAGATGGAAGGGTCAGGAGCCGACAGGCCCCGATTGGACATGCACATCGGAGGAATACCATTGGAAATGACAGCGGACAGCGGTGCTCCCATCTCCATAATTCAAAGGAAGGTGTGGGAAGACAAGTTCGTGTCAATGCATGGAGAGAATCTACACCCCATGGACTTGCGTCCAGTCACGTACACTGGACAGAAAATCCCAATGTTGGGGTTTTGCCCTCTATCGTTTGAGTTTAGAGGCCGCCAAGCCAATTGCAAACTATACATTGCGGAGAAAGGCCCCTCAGTATTAAGTTGGAAAGACCAGGGTGCCTTAGGGATCCAACTCAACCCGGGGGGAATCGAGAAGATCCTCCTTATGGACATGGATAAGAGAGATGACATCGACTCATGGAAACGGGCGTACCCAAGAGTATTCAATGGCCAAATAGGGGAGCTGACCAGATACAAGCACCTTATCAAGTTGAAGGAAGGAGCGACTCCGGTGGTGCACAAGGTGAGAAATATCCCATTCAGGAGCAGAGAAGCGGTACAACAGGAGCTGGACAGTCTTGAAAAGGAAGGAGTAATCAGAGCCATAGAAAGTGCGGAGTGGCTTTCCCCGTTAGTGGTGGCTCAGAAGCCGAACGGCAAGGTTCGGTTGTGCGTGGACCTGAGGGAGTTAAACAAAAATATAATCATTGACAAGTTTCCCCTACCACGCATAAACGAAATGTTGTCCAAGACAAAGAACATCAAGTGGTTCTCAACATTGGACCTATCATCGGCCTATCACCAAGTAAAGTTACACCCCTCGTGCACCCACCTCACGTCGTTCATCACACCGTTCGGCTGTTATGAATTCGTACGGATGCCGTTTGGCCTAGCATCTGCAGCCGCGGTTTTCCAGAAGATGATGCATAAGTTGCTGAAAGGCGTGGACGACGTCCAGTTCTTTCAAGATGATATCTTGGTGATGGGAAAGTCCATGCACGACCACAATGAAAAACTTCACAAGGTACTCAAGATTTTGCAGGACAACGGGTTGACAGCAGAATGGTCGAAGTGCAAGTTGGGAGTACAGTCAGTCACGTATCTGGGCCACGAAGTAAGTGAAGAAGGGATCAAACCCAAAACTGCAAACATGAAAGCCATTCAAGATGCCCCCACCCCGAGCAAGAAGGAAGATGTTCGGTCATTCTTGGGAATGGCCGAATACTACAGCAGGTTTGTACCCCACTTTGCTTCCAAGACGCATCACCTACGCCAGTTGCTCAAGGAGAAGAACAAATTCCTATGGGGCCAGGAGGAACAAGCGGAGTTCGAGTCACTGAAGAAAGAGATGAGTGCCACCATTCCCTTAAAAGGATTTGACCCCAGCGCAGAGTCGATACTCACGACGGATGCCAGTGACCGGGGTCTAGGGGCAGTCCTAATGCAGAGGTCAGAGATGGGCGAAATGCAAACTGTCAGCTTCGCATCCAGATCACTAGCCCCCAACGAAGAAAAGTTTAGCGTGATCGAGAAGGAGATGCTGGCAGTTGTGTGGGCCATGGAGAGATTCCGTCAATACTTGTGGGGAGCAAGGTTCCTAGTAAAGACGGACCACAAGCCCTTGGTCCGAGTGCTAACTTCGAGTGGCCATGCGCATGCCACACCCAGGATTGCAAAAATGACTCTGCGCCTGTTGGACTTCGTGTACGATGTGGAACACATCCCTGGACCACAGAACAAGGTGGCAGATTTTCTTAGCAGAGCGGCAGCTATGGAAGACGCGAGTGGCCAAGAAGAACAGAAGTGGGAAGGTTATGTTGTTGCCACGATTCAAGAAGCTGAAAAAGTGATAAGCCTGCAAGAGTGGGAAGAAGCATACAAGGAGGATGTTGATCTAGAAGCCGTCAAGGGATATGTCATCCATGGATGGCCTGAGAAGAGACACCTAAAGGAGGAACTCCGGAGATACTGGGAAGTGAGAGAGGAACTATCGCTGGCCGAGAATCCCATCTTCCTGTTGAGAGGGGACAAAGTAGTACCACCCCAAGGCATACTGGGACATTTAATGGTTTTACTACACGAAGGGCACCAGGGCATCACCAAGACTAAGGCCCTTGCCAGGCAAGCTTACTGGTGGCCAGCTATCGATGTGCAGGTTGGAAGACATGTGAGGCAGTGCGAATCTTGTGCCAAAGCAGACAAATCGCAGAACTTAATCAGGCCCCCTCAGGGCAAATTCCAAATACCTGATGGACCCTGGGAGATGTTGTCAGTGGACATTTTGGGGCCAGTCCTAAATAAAGCAGGGACACAGAAGTATGTGGTAGCCCTTGTAGACAAATTCTCCAAATGGCCGGAAATAGAGATAAGAGAGGACATGGACACGGAGGCGGTGGTGAACTTCCTGCAATCCACCTTCATTAGAGAAGGAATCCCGAGAGTCATCATCAGTGACAATGGGCCTCAGTTCACCTCGGCAAAGTGGATGGCTTTTACAGAGAGAAATGGAATAGAAGTGAAGCACACACCAATCTATCATCCCTCGGGAAACGGCCAGGTGGAGCGGTTTAATCGTGTTATTATGGGAACCATCCAAGCAGCTATCAACGATGGCTTAGACTGGGAGAAGGAACTGGAAAGGATGATCTGGGCATACAGGATCACACCTGGAAGCACCGGATACAGCCCCTTTAAGATCTTGAGAGGGAGAGAAGCATTCACTAAGGATAACCTAGCGTGGAGGAAGCTGGTGATACAGAGCAAGTGGTCTCCAGCAGTGGTGAAGAGAAACCTGGAGAGGGCACAAGAGGTCTACACGACACACTTCAACAGAAATCATAATGTGAAGAGAGCGGAATTGGAGAAAGGAGACTGGGTGAGAGTGAAACTGGCGGTCCTCAAGAGGAAAGGCGAAAGCAAGTTCTCACCGCCTTTGAAAGTTCTAGAGCCGTACGCCCGGTCGGCCTTGCTGAGCGATGGGAAGGTGTGGTCACAGGACAGGATGGCCAAATGCAGCAAGATCATTAAATGGGAAAGTGACGTGAAAGAAGGATCAGAGAATGTCGTGGAAGATGGAGAAGAAGGAAGTTGCAGAAGGAGAGGCGAGAACGTAGAAGAAGGTATGCAGAAAGTAGGAGAGGATGAAGATGGAGCAAGAGAGAGAGAAGGGCAGAGGAGTAGATGCAATGAAGAGAGGAGCGAGGAGGTGATAGACAAGGATGGTGAAAGAGTGGAAGAGCATGCAGCAAGAAGGGAACAGGAAAGCAATGAGACTGTAGCGAAGGTGAGAACCAGAGTTGGGAGAGAAGTGAAGGCGCCAGAAAGATTTAAGGACTTTAACATGGACTGGAAGTAAGAACTTTTATTGTTGTTTCAAGATGATCAAAGGGGGGAGATATGTGGTAACGCGCTAGTGTTAGCGCTCTAGTGTTCCGCTAGGCGGAACAGGAAGGGGAGTAGCGGAAACGGAAGGCGGCCATCTTTTGGCATTGGCGCCGACCGTTCCCGAGTAAGCGGGTGTATTTCCCGGCGCTCCGTCTAATAAAGAATAGTTAAACTCACCTGCGTGGGTCTTGCTTTCTCCTCACCACATGAGTAACAGCTATTAATTTGTTTTCGAGCAACGTTAGCTGATTCACCAATTGACACAGTATTTGGCACTGAGATAGTAATGCGCTGCTCGCACAAAAATGTTAAATGTTGTATTACACAGGTTGGTCGAAATAGTACGCATCACGAACAACTCCACTCCTTCAGAGGTGTCCGAAACCTAAAGACGACAAGTGAGTGATGGTCACCATACTTTTACGCGATGCTTGCTTCATTCGCCATTATGCTCAGTAGTGGATCGGATACTTTAATTTATCATGTGGGTCTCCGCTGCCAAAGAAATTCCACATGCCCGACGGCGTCTCTATCAGCCACACATGAGGCAAGGTTAATGCTGATATTTTACCGGACATAAGACTGTATCAACATGTACATGTTGCTGCGCTGTGTTTACAGCGCTTTTCAAGTAATTTGTTGCGTTTTAACAGAGTACATCCAAAATATAAGCTGTATGTCTCACTGCTTGTTAAAGTTTTCAATTCTTCTCTACCTTTCCAGAAATCTTCGTTAAGCTAAAGCGGTCTTAAGTACCATTAATTGGTCACCATCGCCGTGCTCACCCTTACACTTTTGAATGGTAAGGACTCACCCTCTATTGTAAACAAGGCAAGTAGGGTTGTTATACTTTTGGGACATAAATCTGATATACCTTTCTGTATTTTCATATATGTTGTAGTGCGCAACCTAGTCCTGGTCTTGAGGAGAACCCTAAAGAAAAGAGGGGTTCCAAAACGCGTCGACCCGAACCAACTAGTCACAATCCCCACTTGAGCCACAGAGTAACACAGTGTGCAAACAGTTGTAATCGTATTATATATGACTAGCTATCATTGGCAGGTTGCAGTTTTGAGATTTGTAAATAACCTGTGCCGCCATCGTTTGTTGTATCATTGAAGGACTGGTCATTTTTTGTATTTTCTTGTGTTGTCATTTAATTGATTTTGTAACTGTCTAATGTCAAATGTGCTGCAGCCATTCATGTTGTGTTCAATTTCTTTATTGATTGTTCTTCTTGGTTTTGACATTATATAAATGTTGAACGTGTATGCTAAAGAGTAATTGAATCATGAAGGTGTAATAAAAACACCAAACCACTTTAGTTGTCTAAGTGGTTATTGCTTAAATGTTACTAATCTGAGTCGCACACCCAAGCACATTTAAAGACAGACATTTTCCATTGAAATGGCACAAGCTTTCCTAGGGACATGCAGTTTTACTGATAAATCTATATAGCATCGTGTTTCAGCAAATATTTATCATTTGCAAATCACCAAGTAAAGTATTCTGATTTGTTAGGTCCCTATTAAAATCTTTGTTTCTATCTCTCTTCAGAATAACAAAAAGAGCTTTTCAAACTACTAAAGTATATTTTGAAATACTAGTACAGTTAATTTACAAGCTAATTAAATGTTGTGTTCCCAGCACACAGTTCACTTTACAAAATACTCCAACTTTGTAGTGAGAGCAAGAAAGGTAAACACCCCCCCCCCTGGATAAAATAGGCAGCAATTTGTAAGAAGGTGTAAACTGGCCTTTGACCTCCGTCTTTGAACACACAGGAAATGTGAGAAGATAAAAATAAGATTAAAAAACATCTTGATTGCTCATTTACTTTCTGAATGAACAGAAAATCTGTTCGTTGCCAGCTGTAGCTCTCTCTCCAAAACACGCCAGTGTGCCCTAAAAATAGCTTTATAGGTAAGTTTAATTTTCCACACATTCTTATTTCCAACTCTATTTATATTGAAGATGTGCGTATTTTCGAGGTACGCAGATGTGGCATTAAGAATAGTAAATCTTTACCTATAGATACGTACTTTCGTGGCATTGTATTAGTTTACTGGATGTGATATTTTGCCATGATGATATTTTGTCGCTCGATATTATGACATACATCTGGGTGGTCACTACTAGTAATTTTGAAAGGGGTGGTCACTAAGATGATTGTACTTGGTATGGTCACTACTGCAACAGTGGTCCAAGTAATTAGTA
This sequence comes from Lissotriton helveticus, assembly GCF_964261635.1. Lineage (NCBI taxonomy): Eukaryota > Metazoa > Chordata > Amphibia > Caudata > Salamandridae > Lissotriton > Lissotriton helveticus. Next base: position 1,585,218,075 of record NC_136067.1, on the reverse strand, counting down.
GTTGTGAACTATTTTCATTCATCAGAAGTAGGTCTTGTTACAGAAAAGGGTGGAGACCCCTGGTGCAGGGTACCAGACGTAGAGACTATGGGCCAGATGTAGGTCGGCAAATACCGGTCGGGAACGGCCGATTTCGGCCGTTACCGACCGGTATTTGCTAATGGAGATGTAGGGGCCTTAACATATGCAGAATCGGTATATTTACCTATTCGGTAAATTTACAGATTCTGTAAAATACCGAATCGGTAAAGTTACCGAATCGGTAAATACAGATGTAGGTGGCACTGAAAACAGTGCCACGGGCCATTACCGATTTGTTATTTACCATGTAATACTATTGCATGGTAAATAACGAATACTAGTGTAAATGCACATCTGTGCATGTACACCTGTGCCATGTGGCACACATACATGCCCTGTATGTATGTCACATGGCACACAAGCCACAAACAGGGGTGCAACAGGGTGTCAAAGTGAAACCCTGTATTGTATTGTATTGATGATTTGTAAAGCGCGTTGGCTACCCAGGGGCGTCCCAGCGCTATAGAAAAGAGTGAGTTGGGCTGGAGAGGCTGGAGTAAGAGAAGCTGAGTGAAAAGTTAGATTGGAATTTTGCTGAAGAGCCAAGTTTTTAATAGTTTACGGAAGGTGAGAAGGTTAGGTTCTGATCTGATAGGGAGGGGAAGGGAGTTCCAGATCCTAGCCAGGTTGTAAGAAAGCGAGCGGCCTCCACATCTGGCCTTCCTAATGCGTGGTACTGAGGCGAGGTGGGAGGTCGTAGACCTGACTGGGCGGGAGGGTAGATAGGCTTTCATCAGGGGGGAGTTAATAGAGGGGCCTGTACCCCAGTAGGATCGGTGTGCGATGCACATGCTCTTAAATTCAATTCTGGATCTCACCGGGAGCCAGTGAAGATCCTTCAGTCCCCCTTGGCAATTCGGTAATTTTACCGATTCTGTAATTACCGAATCAGTATTTGCCATTGAATCCTATGGGCTTCAAGGCCAATAGGAATCAATGACAAATACCGATTCTGTAATTACAGAATCGGTAAATACCGAATCCTACCGATTCGGTATTTTTTACCGAAAAATTACCTACATTAGAATGTAGGTAAAATTTGGTTTTTATGAATCGGTAAATCTAATTTACCTACTTCGGGCCCTATGACATTACTATCACTTTGGCCCTGATTACGAATTCCACAGTACTGGCAGATTACAAATCCCACCCACATAACATCTGTTACTTTTTTTGTAAAACGATACAAGAGCACTGCATTTACAAGTTAAACCCTGAGAATGGCGAATAATTGTGTCTAAATGGAATTACTGTGTGCTATTCCATGTGGTATTTCCTATTCCGAGGGGTTTAAGGCACACATGTACCCCCTGCTCTGAGCAGGTGATAAAAATGTGTAGAGACTTCTGTGTGAGGTGATAGTGTAGGGAGGGAGGGTCTGGGAGAAAAGGGGAAGAATATCTCTTGCAGGGGCAGCACTGCATCCACCTGAATGCGCCTAGAGGGAGAGCATGTAGATAGATACACCAGAAAGAAACTTATGTGACGTCACACCATAAAACCCAGGAAACGTTCTGCAGCAGGACAGCTGGAAAAGTTCTGCAACATGAGACCAATGTTTTGTGGCATCTTCCTAGCTGTCACCAGACTCGTGCCTGCGCTCAGTGCGGTTCGGGTGCTGAGCTGTTGCTAATTTTAATCGCACCTCGTTTTGCTATTTTATTTGCATTTTGTTTTATGTCTCCCTGTTTTTAATTTCGCCTGGCCCTTACCTACACTGTAACTTCCGGGAAAACCACCGCTGTTGGGCGGGTCCGCTTCCCGGCGTCTTTCCCCTCAGTAGCACCATCTTGCTAGTAGTCGGTGCCGCTTTTTCGGCGCAATCAGGCAGTCTACACTCTCTAGTCGTCAGAAGGACGCTAGGCGTGTACAAAAGAGAGGTAAACCTTGCACTCTCCCTTCCTAGCTGTCACCAAACTCGTGCCTGCGCTCAGTGCGGTTCGGGTGCTGAGCTGTTGCTAATTTTAATCGCACCTCGTTTTGCTATTTTATTTGCATTTTGTTTTATGTCTCCCTGTTTTTAATTTCGCCTGGCCCTTACCTACACTGTAACTTCTGGGAAAACCACCGCTGTTGGGCGGGTCCGCTTCCCGGCGTCTTCCCCCTCAGTAGCGCCATCTTGCTAGTAGTCGTGCCGCTTTTTCGGCGCAATCAGGCAGTCTACACTCTCTAGTCGTCAGAAGGACGCTAGGCGTGTACAAAAGAGAGGTAAACCTTGCACTCTCCCTTCCTAGCTGTCACCAGACTCGTGCCTGCGCTCAGTGCGGTTCGGGTGCTGAGCTGTTGCTAATTTTAATCGCACCTCGTTTTGCTATTTTATTTGCATTTTGTTTTATGTCTCCCTGTTTTTAATTTCGCCTGGCCCTTACCTACACTGTAACTTCTGGGAAAACCACCGCTGTTGGGCGGGTCCGCTTCCCGGCGTCTTTCCCCTCAGTAGCGCCATCTTGCTAGTAGTCGGTGCCGCTTTTTCGGCGCAATCAGGCAGTCTACACTCTCTAGTCATCAGAAGGACGCTAGGCGTGTACAAAAGAGAGGTAAACCTTGCACTCTCCCTTCCTAGCTGTCACCAGACTCGTGCCTGCGCTCAGTGCGGTTCGGGTGCTGAACTGTTGCTAATTTTAATCGCACCTCGTTTTGCTATTTTATTTGCATTTTGTTTTATGTCTCCCTGTTTTTAATTTCGCCTGGCCCTTACCTACACTGTAACTTCTGGGAAAACCACCGCTGTTGGGCGGGTCCGCTTTCCGGCGTCTTTCCCCTCAGTAGCGCCATCTTGCCAGTAGTCGGTGCCGCTTTTTCGGCGTAATCAGGCAGTCTACACTCTCTAGTCGTCAGAAGGACGCTAGGCGTGTACAAAAGAGAGGTAAACCTTGCACTCTCCCTTCCTAGCTGTCACCAGACTCGTGCCTGCGCTCAGTGCGGTTCGGGTGCTGAGCTGTTGCTAATTTTAATCGCACCTCGTTTTGCTATTTTATTTGCATTTTGTTTTATGTCTCCCTGTTTTTAATTTCGCCTGGCCCTTACCTACACTGTAACTTCTGGGAAAACCACCGCTGTTGGGCGGGTCCGCTTCCCGGCGTCTTTCCCCTCAGTAGCGCCATCTTGCTAGTAGTCGGTTCCGCTTTTTCGGCGCAATCAGGCAGTCTACACTCTCTAGTTGTCAGAAGGACGCTAGGCGTGTACAAAAGAGAGGTAAACCTTGCACTCTCCCTTCCTAGCTGTCACCAGACTCGTGCCTGCGCTCAGTGCAGTTCGGGTGCTGAGCTGTTGCTAATTTTAATTGCACCTCGTTTTGCTATTTTATTTGCATTTTGTTTTCTGTCTCCCTGTTTTTAATTTCGCCTGGCCCTTACCTACACTGTAACTTCTGGGAAAACCACCGCTGTTGGGCGGGTCCGCTTCCCGGCGTCTTTCCCCTCAGTAGCGCCATCTTGCTAGTAGTCGGTGCCGCTTTTTCGGCGCAATCAGGCAGTCTACACTCTCTAGTCGTCAGAAGGACGCTAGGCGTGTATAAAAAAGAGTCATGCAGACGCGCAGCGGTCACGCGCAGCGGGGACGCCGGATTGCGCCGGAGTTACGCCAGAGTTCAGCCCGTCTGCGCCCGTCCGCGCTGAGGGCGTGCTGCAGGACGGGCTGGACCCTGGGACTCCTGATAGATCTATCTCACCACCCCGGGAATATCTACTACGTGACCTACTGTCATTTAGACCCCCTGTGCTTGTGTGTCATCATCGGTTCTCTCCTGAGGCCCTGCGTCAGGCACCGGTATGTCTTTTGTGTAAAACCTATTTTAAATGTATTACTCAGGCCTGTATGAAACTTGCTTCCCCCCCCCCTATGGTCAGCTGACCTCTCAATCCAGACAGGGTTTTCTGATCAACGCACGATCCCTTATTAAACACAACATAGATTTTCACGACTTCGTGAGTATGAGGCAACCTGATTGGGTCTTTGTAACCGAGACATGGGCCTCTGAATCCTCTGGCCATGATCTTCTTTTGGCTATACCTGAAGGATATGCACTTCATAGGTTGGACAGAGTGCGACGCAGGGGAGGTGGATTGGCAGTCCTTTTTAAGACCACACTCTCCTGTACTGTAAAATCTCTATCGGTCCCTTCGGATCCCTTTGAGGCTCTATATTTTTGTATTGTGTGTGCCCCCTCGATTTCCTTCAGTGGAATTCTTGTATATAGACCTCCAGGACCTAGAACCAACTTTTGCCCGGAGCTTTTTTGAATCCTGGAACCCTACTTTAGGAGATCTCTTTTTACTATTCTTGGGGATCTGAACTTTCATTTAGATGATCTGGCAGCTACAGATACATCTTCCCTGGTGAATGCCTTGGAGGCCTGTGACTTTGCCCAAAGGGTACTTTACCCGACTCACAAGGCTGGCCATACCCTTGATGGGGTGTTTTCTAACGACTCCAGGCTAACAGTCGGCGTTCCGCTGCCGATAGTGTGGTCTGATCATTTAGCAGTACCATTGTATTTAAACACGCCCCGTATTGAGGGTAACTCGGTTACCAGCAAGAAATGTCTCAAAAGATGCTTCAAAAATATTACCAATGAGACGCTGGCCCCTTTTATTCAACATGTTAATACCTCATCTCAGTGGGTGGTGGATGAGGCGGCACAAGAACTTGCCGACTCTATCACTAAAGCAGTAGATGAGTTAGCCCCTGCCGCACTTAAATATGTGGCGCGACAAAAACCGACTGCCCCCTGGTTCACAGAAACCCTGAGGCTTCTCAGACAAAAATGCAGAAGGATGGAAAGATGTTGGCGCAAATCTTGGGATCCGATGGACCGGGAAGCTTACAGGTGCCTGTTACGAGAATATAAAAGCAGAATTATCAAGGAGAAACAGGATCATTTTACCAATCTGACCAGTTCTCTTACGTCATCTAAAGAGCTCTTTAAGATCATGGGCTCCCTCTGCTCTCTCAGGCCCCTGACCCCGTGGTAGTCTCACAGGAGCTATGTGATAACATCTCAGATTTCTTCTATAAAAAAATAGATGACATCTATCTAGCTCTACAATCTCAGAGGAATTCCCTGAGTGAAGAGGACTCCTCTCGAGTTAAGTATTTGGAATCTTGGGATGGTGACTTTCTCCAAGCCCTCAACCACTTTCCTGCACTATCCATGGATGGACTTAATCTTCTCTTAGATAGAATGAAATCAGCCTCGCCCTTGGACCCTGTTCCTTTGAAAGTACTAAAGGACTGTAGGGACATCATTCTTCCTCCCATGCTGGAAATAATGAATGGAGCTATGGAACAGGGTACCTTTCCTATGGCTTGGAAGAAGACCATTGTGAAACCTTTGCTTAAAAAGCCTACCCTGGATCCAGGGCTCCTGAAGAACTTTAGACCAATATCTCTTCTGCCGGCCCCTGCTAAGATGTTGGAAGCCCACCTGAACTGTCATCTGTCTAACTTCCTGGATGCCTCGGGGTTCCTGGATGGGTCCCAACATGGCTTCAGAAAGCTCCACAGCACGGAGTCTGCTCTGACTAAGGTCGCAGATAACATACGCCGGAAAGTAGATCTGGGCCAAACCACCGTGCTAGTACTGCTGGACCTCACAGCAGCGTTTGACACCCTGTCTCCCTCTACTTTAACATCTAGGTTAAGGGAGGCAGGGGTAACAGGTCCGGCCCTCAGTCTCCTGAACTCTTTCCTCCAGCAGAGAGAGCAGCGTGTAATGCTTGGAGATCTCCTCTCCCCTGTTAAGTCTCTGCAATGTGGGGTGCCACAGGGGTCGGCATTGAGTCCGACCCTGTTTAATATCTACGTGGCCCCCCTTGCAAGACTAGTAAGATCTCAGGGGATGGAGGTAGTGTCGTACGCTGACGGCACGCAGATTTTGGTGTCCCTGACCAACTCTGTGCGTATCACCGCGTCCAACTTTAGGTCCTGCATGCAACTTGTTGCAGAGTGGATGATTTTCAATTCCCTAAAGTTGAACGGTGACAAAACGGAGGTCCTGGTCTTTGGCAAAGACCAGGGCATGTGGTCAGGTGAGTGGTGGCCTCCATCCTTAGGCATCTGCCCCACTCCCACACAATCTGCCAGGAATTTAGGTGTCATCTTCGACACTCGGCTCTCCATGGAACTTCAGGTTAACAGGACTGTGGCCACCTGTTGGGGTGTCATTAGGATTCTTAAAAGAATCCTTCATTATCTTTCCCCACAGGCACGCAAGCAGGTTGTGATCGCTCTTGTTGGTTCAAGGCTCGACTATTGTAACTCACTTTATGCTGGGGCCAACAAGGGCCTTCTGCAGCGCCTACAGGTTGTGCAGAACGCGGCGGCGCGATTTGTTCTGGCCCTGCCTTGGCTGTCCTCTGCGACCATGGCAAGGAAGAGTCTTCACTGGCTCCCTATCACCTCAAGAGTATCTTTCAAGCTCCTCTGCCTCACTTATCGTGCCCTTACGGCTGGCCCTGCCGATGCTCTTGGATCCCTGCTTACTCGGTATGTTCCGAGTAGATGTCTACGCTCTCTAGAGCTTAACCAACTGGTAGTCCCGCGCTCTAGGAAGGTTAGATGGGGGAGTAAGGCCTTTTCCATCTTGGCACCCCAACTATGGAACACACTTCTCCTTGAGATCAAATCACAACCTTCATTGGATCTCTTTAGGAAGGCTCTCAAAACCTGGTGCTTTATTAAGGCCTATCAATAAGCTCCTCTCATCTGGTGTCTTCAGCTAGTTTTGAGTTAGGCGCCTTGACGCCCATGGGGCTAAGTTGCGCATCTATAAATTCCACTTCATTCATTCACAGTCAGTAAGTGTTCAGCAGGAACACATACAGGAAATGTTCGGCAACATCCTACCTTGGATTGTACCAAGGATTTTATTAGGATCATCATGCCCCGTAGGTGTTTGGCTGCATAACACCACGGAAACATTCACTAGCACCACACCACGGAAATGTTCCATACCATCATATCATGGAAATACTCGGCAGGATCAAATTCAAGGGATGTTCACTACCATAACATAATGGGAATGTTCAATATCATCACACCAGCAAATGCTTGGCAGCATCAAACCCAAGGAACGTGTACTAGCAATGCATCATGGATATGTTCACTATCATCACACCCAGTAAATGTGTGGCATCGTCCAACCCAAGGAATGTTCACTAGCATCTCACCATAATAATCTTTAGCAGCATCAAACCAAGGCAAGGTTCACCAGCCTCGTACCATAAAAATGTTCGACAGCATCAGACCTATTGAATGTTCACTAGCATTGCACCATGAAACTGTTCAATATCAACACAACCGGTAAATGTTTGGCATCATCCAACCCAAGGAATGTTCACTAGCATCTCACCATAACAATCTTCAGCAGCATCAAATCCAGGCAAGGTTCACCAGCATCGTACCATAAAAATGTTCGGCAGCATCAGAATATTGAATTTTCACTAGCATTGCACCATGAAACTGTTCAATATCAACACACCCGGTAAATGTTTGGCATCATCCAACCCAAGGAATGTTCACTAGCATCTCACCATAACAATCTTCAGCAGCATCAAATCCAGGCAAGGTTCACCAGCATCGTACCATAAAAATGCTCGGCAGCATCAGACCTATTAAATGTTCACTAGCATTACACCATGAAACTGTTCAATATCAACACACCCGGTAAATGTTTGGCATCATCCAACCCAAGGAATGTTCACTAGCATCTCATCATAACAATCTTCAGCAGCATCAAATCCAGGCAAGGTTCACCAGCATCGTGCCATAAAAATGTTCGGCAGCATCAGACCTATTGAATGTTCACTAGCATTGCACCATGAAACTGTTCAATATCAACACACCCGGTAAATGTTTGGCATCATCCAACCCAAGGAATGTTCACTAGCATCTCACCATAACAATCTTCAGCAGCATCAAATCCAGGCAAGGTTCACCAGCATCGTACCATAAAAATGCTCGGCAGCATCAGACCTATTAAATGTTCACTAGCATTGCACCATGAAACTGTTCAATATCAACACACCTGGTAAATGTTTTGGCGCATCAAACCCAAGGGATGTTCACTAGTATTGTGCCATGGGAATGTACGGCAGCATCATACCCAGGGAATGTTCACGAGCATCGCATCATGAAACTGTTCCATATCATCGCACCCGGTAAATGTTTGGCAGCATCAAACCCAAGGAATGTTCACTAGCATTGCACCATAGAAATGTTCAGCAGCATCAAATCCAGGCAAAGTTCACCAGCATCGTACCATGAAAATGTTCGGCAGCATCAGACCCATTGAATGTTCACTAGCATTGCACCATGAAAATGTTCAACATCAACACACCCGGTGAATGTTTAGCAGCATCAAACCAAAGGAATGTTCACTAGCATCTCACCATAGAAATATTCAGCAGCATCAAATCCAGGCAAAGTACACCAGCATCGTACCATGAAAATGTTTGGCAATATCAAACCATTTAATGTTCATTAACATCACAGCAGGGAAATGTTCAATATCAACACACCCGGTAAATGTTTGGCAGCAACAAATCCAGGCAAAGTTCACCAGTGTTACACCATAAAAATGGTCAGCAGCATCAAACCCATTGAATAACTACTAGCATTGCACTATGAAAATGTTTGGCAGCACCAAATCCAAGGCATATTCAGTAGCATCACTCAAGAGAAATGCCCACTATCATCTAACTAGGACATGTTTAGTAGCATCATACCATGGAATTGTTTAGCACCATCACATTCAGAAAATGTTCACAGCCTCACACCCGGGAAATGTGCAAAAATATCATATCAGGGATAGTTTCGGCTGCATCATACTCTGCAAATATTCGATCGCAACACTAAGCATATGATCAGCAGCTTGACACTCAGGACATTTTCACTATCATAACCCAATTGAATTTTTCTGTGGCATCACTCTATTAAATTATTCAGCACTATTACTTTAGGGAAAGTTTTTGCAGCATCAGACCTAGCAACTGTTCGTTCGTATCAGCCCAGGTCATATCCGGCAGCAAAAAAGAAAAATATTGACACTGTTGGCAGGCCTTGAACCAGTTTATAAGAGTTTGTGAAAACACCAGACCTTTTCCACATTGGCAGATGATTCAGTAAAGATAACTGCAATAAGAAAACAAGCATTGATAAAGCCAACAAGTCTACGTAATACGCGAGCTATTGGCGTTGTCAATGTCTTTTACCATGTGTTATGGAGGTGAGTAGATGTATGTGGTGTGGATTGGAATTGTTTGTTGTGAAATTGTGTGGTGTTGAGTGGAGTTATGTGTAGTAGAATTATGTGGCATGTAGTGCAGTGGATATATGTAGACAGTAATTATGTGGTATAGAGTGTGGTTGAATTATGTGGAGAGGGTTTGTATTTATTGGAGTGTAATCATGGGGTGGTATGGTGTGTCATGGAGTGGCATCTAGTGAAGTGGAATTATGTGGTGTTGAATTTATTGGCTCGTGATTATGTGACATGAAGTGGAATGATGTGGAATGGAAGTGTGCATAGTTGAATTGTGTGGCGTGGAATTATGAGATGTTTAAATGTGTTGTGTGTAGTGGAATTATGCAGCGTGGATTTGTGTGTTGTGGCATTGTGTGAGGCTTTGTTGAATTATGTGGAGTTTAATGTTTGTTGTCTAGCAACTGCATTGCTGAGGTAGCAGACTTCATGGGAGGTGAAATGATGCTCTTTCTCTTTTCTGTCCTCTCACCTCCCTGAAATTGGCTAAAACCGTGTGCATGGCACCCAACAGCTGTTTCTGCCTACCACTGCAAGAGCGCTCGAGTCTTGAGATGACTCCTGCTTTTAGGCAGTTGGATTTTTCCCGGCTTTAAGGTTCAATGTGTGCTTTGCTGGGGGAGGGAGCATGGTGAAGACAGTCAGCTCGAGGAAACTCCTTTGAGGATGGGTTGAATGAGGCATGCTTTGGCTTAGGATGTTCTATTGGTAAAGTTAAACACTGTGGTCTATTATTATTAACATTTTAAATCGTTTACAATTTATTTTCTGAGGCTCTGAATACACTTGAGACCTATAGTAGGATAAAGTATTTGTCATAGATAGAGAAAAACAAATGTACATAAGAGCTATTTTAAGTCATGGTATTTCTTTGTCTCTTAAACTCTATGTGTGCAGCAAGTTGAAACAAAATCACAGCTAGTGTCTGTTTTAATTATTCCTGTTCAAGTCATGCATGATTAAGGGACTGATTTAGATCTTGGAAGATGGGTTACTCCATCACAATGGTGACAGATATCCCACCTGCCTAAACATAAATTCCATAGGATTTAGTGAGATTTATATTTCCACAGACGGCATATCTGTCAGCTTTTTGACGGAGTGACCCATCCACCAAGATCTAAATAAGGCCCTAAGGGCCAGATGCATAAACCAAAATAGCGATCGCAACTAGTGCGAATCACCAATTTCGATCGCAAAAGAAAGAAAAGCTATGCATGAAGTGAAAACCTAGCAAAAAGCGAACTCGCAAATGCAAAATAGCGAAATCGCTAAAGAATTCGCAGAATCAAGCTTAAACCCCCTTAGCGAATCGCAATTAGCGAGAACCCAAGGAAAATGCAAAAAAAATAGCGAAATCGCTATTTAAAAATAGCGAAATCGCTAAATTTTCGCTAAACCCATGCATGAAAAATCGCTAATAGCGATTATATCTGAAATCGCAATTTAGCAATAGCAGTTTAAAGGGAATCACAATCAGGTGGTAAAAAAAAAACAAAAAAAAAACACTCACCTGCTGTACATCAGAGGTGTATTTAAACAGACCCATGAGGCCATAGTGGCCTCCCAAAATGGCAGGACTCTACATTTTTGCGAGGAGGAGGAGGATACTTGCAGCAGGCCAGGCCAGAAGGAGAATCCAGGAGAGAATCTTCCGGCTGCGCATCACATTGTTGGGACAGACTCGTGAGCAGATCTATGACAAGTACAGGATGAATGCAGAAATGATACTAGACTTAATAGCTGAATTGGACCCACTATTGCAGCGCCAAACACGTAGGACCCAGGCAATCCCTACTCATGTCCAGGTGCGATGTAGCCTGCACATGCTTGCGTCTGGTAGCTTCCAGGATATAGTGGCAGAAGCTGGAGGGGTATCACAGAGCTCCCTCTCGCGGTTCTTCAAATCCTTCCTGGCCGCCATGATGACTGTGATCAACAACCACATCACCTTCCCCACAACCCCACAGGAATTGAGCCAAACAAAACAAGACTTCTACCAGCTAGCACAGTTCCCACACGTGATCGGATGCATAGATTGCACCCACGTAGCCATATGTCCCCCTGCCGTAAATGAGTATATATTCCGCAACCGGAAAGCATATCACTCAATCAATGTCCAAGCAGTGTGCAATGCTGAGAACATCATCACCGACCTGGTTGCACAATACCCTGGTAGCACTCACGATTCCTACATCTTCCGCCATAGTGGCTTGCACACACGTCTGCTTAGGGGTGAATTTGGCAATGGACACCTGCTAGGTAAGTAGAATACAATACTCATCACTGACTTAGGTAATGGCAATTCATACCTGACACTAACATATTGTTCATAACTCTGTAGGTGACAGTGCATACGCTGTGAGGCATTACATCTTGACTCCATACCTGAACCCAGCCAGCCCACAACAACAGAGGTACAATGCAGCCCACATCAGGACACGTAATGTAATAGAACGGACATTTGGACTGCTCAAGAGTCGCTTTCGCATCCTGCATAAAACTGGAGGAGCAATGCTGTACCAACCGGAAACATGCTGCAGGATTATTGCGGCATGTGCAATGTTGCACAACATAGCAACAAGGAGAGGTATCCCTATTGAGGAATCCGACACAGAGGGCAACCAGCCCCCAGCACAACCACGCCGGGCACATCTTGGGAATTCTGCGGAGGGACAAAGAAAACGTACAGACATCACCCTGCATTATTTCTAAGGTATGTAATAATGACACACAACCCTCCTTTGCATGTGAAGGTAAACTATTTGTTAGCACGTCAGGCTGTAGGGGTGTGAAATTGAACAGAGCTGGTGTCCATTGGCACATTAACTGCATGCACTGAAGGACACAAGAGACACACAAAGGACTTGTGATGCAGTCACTAAGATAGTCTTGTACGTGGTTACGTCACCATGATGTATTACACCCCTCTGAATAGGTTCAGCGTCTCCTCCCTCTCACACCCAAATGTCTTTCTCCTGCATCTGCATCTGCATTCCCGGATGCATCGGGAGGTGCTTGTCTACGGCTACTGCTCCTCCTGACAGTGGTGGGTGGCGCAGTGATGCTGCTGAGGCTGGATGCCTCACTACCCTCTTCCCCTGTAACATTGCCCTGACCACCAGTGCTAGACTGCATCAGTTCTACGGCAGTTGTAATTTGGCCGAGTGCCCTGGACACATCCCCACAACAATGGCCCATATCTATCTGCATTTCTACAGACCGACGTGACAGCTGTGCCACGCTTGCGCAGATCTTGTTGCTGGCCCTGGTGTAGCCGCCCATGCAGGTGAGAAACTGGTGATGCCTCCTCCTCTGTGTGGTGTGTCCCTCCTGCATCACTCGCGCCACCTCCAGCAGGGTGTTGTTGGATTCTCTGTGTGCCTCCACTAGTGCAGTAGTGAGCTCCCTCACACTCTCCGCAATTACAGATATGTTTCTGTTCATTTTCGTCATCTGCAGGTTGATGGCTCCCATGTGCCTCGCTTGCACGCGCTGCACCCGCACCATCTGTGACTCCACGCCACCCCACTCCATGGGAGTTCCTGCATCCTGTGCCCAAGTATGGGTTCTTGGCCTGCGTCTTGTTCCTGGACGGACATGTGCCTGCGGTGTTGTTGTATTGCTTGCACTTTGACGGCTTGTACTAGGAGCGGTAACTGATTCCTGTTCTGACTCCATTGGCTGCAGTGGTGTAACTGTGGCCCTGCGTTTTGCTGGTGCCTTGGATTTGGGTGGTGGTGGTGTCACAGGTTTTGACACGGGAGCCTCTTGGTTGACCTGTGTGCTGTCTCCAATATCACTGTCCTCAGTGTTTACCTCTGCTGCATCTGTGATGTGAAACAGTGCAATGTTATTTTATGTAGTTGCATTAGTTGAGAAACAGTAATAAATCAATACATTCATGTTCTCACTGTCTCTCATCAATGACTGTGCTGCATTTTGGTAGCATTTGGGCTTACTATGTTTGATTCTGACAGGCAATAGGGTTCTACTGACTACAAGTCCCATGATGCATTGTTGTCCCTCTGTGAAATGTGTGCTGGACTATTTCTATTTTGATTTTGCTGGGTGATTCACATTTGGGCACTATCAGTATGTACATTGTTCAGTTGATTGTCATGCATCTTACCTTGTGTGCTACTGGCCGCCCCGGATGTGTCCAGCTGCATTACTCCCACCACTGCTTCTCGCTCAATTGTGCCCTCAACCATGTCCTCCTGGGGTGTGTTGTCTGGGACTGTAGGGCCTCCTCCTCCAGTCCCCTTCGTCTCCTTCAGCCTTTCTGCTACCCGCTCCTTGGCACGACTGCGCAGGTCGTACCAGCGTTTCTTCAGGTCATCTATGCTGCGGTGTGTGACCCCCACAGCATTCACCTTGTCTCTGATCCTGTTCCAGATCCTTCTTTTATCTGCCTCTGGCACTTTAAGGGAGAGCTTCCCAAATAGCTTCTCGTGATTGTTTGCAACCTCCTCAATGAGGAGGTCAAGTTCACTCTCACTGAACTTGATTTTTCGCTTCCTCCCCACTGCACCCTCCTCTGTAGCTGTTTGGGACATGGCTGTCTCCTCCTGTGAGCAGTCTGCAGTTTGTGTTCTTCTGCTCTCTCTCCCTGCACTCAGCTTCTGCCTCTGTGTTCCTCTGTGCACAGGTGGCAGCATGGGCTGATTGACTTCCTGGTTGTGATGTCATCAGCCTGCTCCCAATGCGACTCTGTAGTTTTCACGGTCCCGCTATTAGCGAAATCGCTATTAGCGATTTCGCTATTAGCGGGATGGCTAAATGCGTGTTTGGAGTTTTTTGGCTATTGCGATTCCGTAACATGGAATCGCTATCATATTTAGCGAATTTTAGCGATTCCTTATTACTTCGCAATCCTCATCATGCATAGCCGACAGCGAGTCCTTATTTACGATTCCTTAATAATCGCAAATAAGGAATCGCTATTTCTTGGCATGATGCATCTGGACCTAAGTGTTTAACAAGTAGTCCTTCCCGTGTGCTGCGCTCGGGTCTGAGCGAGGCATTGCTATGTTTTGTTCTCGATATTGGGAGAAACAACCATAGAGGTTGCAGGGAGGTTGCAGGATGTGAAAGCGCCACTGTTCTCTCAAAAGGTTACCACGAGAGGGCTTCTTTAATAAATGACTATATCTGAAGTACTCAGAATCTGCTGCTTATGTACCTGGAACAGTAAACAAGTAGCTTTCCAAAGTTAATTATATCACATGAACTTTTTGGCAGGGCAGTAATGATGTGTTAGATGTATTTCCTCTGAAAGGGTACGTCCGATAACAAAGTCTGCATTGTTTGGTGTTAATGTGTTACACATAGCAGGGACCTTGCCATTAGCAGTCACATGTCCCAAGCAGGGATCCATTTGTCTCTGTGGCACAGATGTCTGCGCTGTCACTACATAGCAGAAGATGAAATCCAGGTGGGTACTGCAATGGCACCCCACTGGGGGTCAGCTGGGAGGAAGTCTTGGGAGTTTGAGCTTGGAAAGCAAAGCAGTGATGGAAGGCGGGGTTGTAAAGTAAGGACTGGGGTTGGAGGGTGCAAGCTGGAGATATTCGATTAAATGAAAGTGCGGTACATTCCTTACTGGTGTTGAGCAAGTCGTCTTAGAACTTGCACACTCTGCCTTGTACCACTATGGCAACTTGAATGCTTGTTATTTCTCTCAGAAAAAATTTTGACCCGCACAGGAGAGTAAGTACATTAATATACTTTACCTCTCCGCTTCACAATTTTTTTAACAATAACAGCCAGTGTTTATTAAAAAGTTTTTTCTGCCACTAGGCCAGGTATTTTTTAACATCACTTATTTAGCATCACCCCTGACCCTACTGACACTCACTCCCATTCACCCACATAGCACCCTCAAACTATAAGGTGCTCCAGCGTAGTCGCTTGTCGCAGCACTGCCCCATCCCGCAGCGGAGCGGGAAGACCCCGATGATGAAGCATGACACCAAGGGCCCTTTTGGTGTGTGAGGGGTATTTTAACACACTTTGTGTATTCCATTAACATCTGGTTACACACTAACTCTACGCAAGGTGGACCTTTTTGATTACTTGTTATTTCTCTCAGCCATGTACTCACAGGAAGTGAATCACTGTACAGAATTGTCATGCTCTCCTCATGATGGATATGCTGAAGTCCGTGTTACACTCGCCATGCCTGGCAGGCCTCACTGTGTCGGGACAATGATAAAATGAGAACTCTCCAGATGAATCTGGGCTGTCTCCTCTGCACAAGCTACTCTCTGTGGATGTCGGTGGCTTATCTAACAAGCAATGATGGATGGAGGGGGCAGGCAGCCATGAGGGTGGGGAGATGGCTCAAGCAGCGATGTGAGAGAACATTGGGGGACGGTCAAGCAACACCGGGACACTAACAAAAACATTCTCTCACTTTAAAGTCATAGAAAGAAAAGTAAAGAGGCGCCCTAGAAAAACAGTGTCTGACATTTGACCTCTGTCTTTGAATGCACAGCAGATGTGACGAGATAAGAACAAGATTTACAGGCCTGTTTACAGAAACGGAACTGGGTGCAAGTGAAAAAACTAGCACTTGTGTTAAAAAAAGATAAAAGTAGTTACTAAAACAGTTCCTAAAATGGGAGAAGTGGATGTATAGTAGAAATTGGTCCATGCTCTTAAGGAGAGCTAAACACAGGAAGAGGCATGATGCTTGTATGCCATGGACAAATGGAGGAAATAAGAGGAGAGCGATGATGAAGCCAGCAAATGAACCCTGTGGGTGGGCTGAAGCACCCAAAGTATATACAACATGTCTCTTCAAGACAGAGCATGTGCTGTCTAGCTGAGACCTAAAAAGGAAGACTCAAATAAATACAACCTTTACCTAGGGTGGAATATTTTAATTTGTAAACATATGGAAAAATATTACCAAATCAATTAAACACATGAACTGCTCCTGGGCAGTTAAACAGTGCACAAAGCAATCCTTGACAACAGGAAAGAGTAGCTCTTGTTTATGCATTTGAAAATAAACCAGGAAGCTTTTTCAAGCTGTGCACACACTATTTGTGTGTTAAAATAAGGCAGGCCCACTGCTGGTGGTGTGATGAGGTCCTCTTGTTTCCTGAGGACCTCAGGACTAAAGTGGTCTTCATCCCCCAAGCAGCAGTGCGCCAAGAGGCACGTTTGCAGAGATGTGTAAAAAGGGGGCCTGGCCTCAGGCCACTCTCAGCAATCCAGCTGTGTGGGGCTTACTGGAGGTAACAGGAGGGCTAGTTGCCCCCAAGAACTCTCAGGAGGTAGTAGGACTTCTTCCCTAACCAAGAGCGTGGCAGGAGGCGCGTTTGCAGAGTGGTGGAGAAAGGGGGCGTAGCCTGTGTCCACCTCTTAGCAATCCCATTGTGTGGGGCTTACTGGAGGTAAGATGTAGGCTAGTTGGCCCCTAACTATCCCTAGCAGCGAAGGGGACTTCAATCCCCAGCCAAGAGCAAGCAAGGTAGAGCGTTTGCAGAGTGGTGGGCAAAGGGGGCGTGGCTTGCTATGAGAACTTAGAATCTTGCATCTTTCTGCACCTCTGTTGCCTCTTTCTGTACCTCACTTGCTTCTTTTTGCACCCCCTGCATCTTTCTCTACTTCTCCTGCTTCTTTCTGCACCTCTCTTGCATCTTTCTGCTCCTCTCTTACCTCTTTGTACATTTCTCCAGCCTGTTTATGCATTTCCCTTGCCTCTTTCTGAACCTCTCTTGCCTCTTTCTGATCCTCTCTTGCCTCTTTATACATTTCTCTAGCCCGTTTCTGCTTTTCCCTGCTTCTTTCTGCACCTTTCTTCCCTCGTTTCTGCACCTCTCTTGCATCTTTCTGCCCCTCTGTTGCCTCTTTCTGAACCTCACTTTCTTCTTTCTGCACCCGCTGCCTCTTTCTGCACTTCTCATGCTTCTTTCTACACCTCTCTTGCATCTTTCTGCTCCTCTCTTGCCTTTGTACATTTCTCTTGCCTGTTTCTGCACTTCCCTTGTCTCTTTTTGAACCTCTCTTGCCTCTTTCTGCACCTCTCTTGCCTCTTTCCTCTGTTCTCTTGCCATTTTCTGCACCTCTCTTGCCTTTTTCTGTACCTCACTTCTCTTACTTCTTTCCACACCTCTGTTGTTTCTTTCAGCAATTCTCTTGCCTCTTTCTGCACTTATTTTACTTGTTTCTGCACCTCTCTTACATCTTTATGCACCTCTGTTGCCTCTTTCTATACCTCAATTGCTTCTTTCTCCACCCCTCTTGCCTCTTTCTGCATCCCTCTTTTCTCTTTCTGCACCTCTTTTGCCTCTTTCTGCATCCCTGTTTCCTCTTTCTGCACCTTTCCTGCCTCTTTCTGCACCTCTCTTGCCTCTTTCTGTACCTCTGTTGGTTCTTTCTGCACTTCTGTTGCTCTCTCTGCACCATCGGTGCCTCTTTCAGCACCTATGTTGCTTCTTTCCTCACTTCTCTTCCTTCTTTCTGCACCCCTCCTGCCTCTTTCTGTGCCTCTCTTGCCTCTTTGTGCAACTCTTCTACCTTTTTCTGTACCGCTCCTGCTTCTTTTTTTCACCTCTGTTTGTAATTTCTCCACTGTTCTTGTTTCTTTCTACATCTCACTTGCCTCTTTCTGTACTTCTCTTGCTTCTTTCTATACCCTTGCTCCCTCTTTCTGCACCTTTCCTGCCTGTTTCTGCACCTCTCTTGCCTCTTTCTGTACCTCTGTTGGTTCTTTCTGCACTTCTCTTGCTCTTTCTGCACCCTTCGTGCCTCTTTCAGCACCTCTGTTGCTTGCTTCTGCACATCTCTTCCTTCTTTCTGCACCACTCCTGCCTCTTTCTGTTCCTCTCTTGCCTCTTTTGTGCACCTTTCCTACCTTTTTCTGCAACTATGTAGCCTCAATTTGCACCTCTGATGGTTTTTTCTGCACTGCTTTTGCTTCTTTCTGCACCTCATGTACCTCTTTCTGAACTTCTCTTGCTTCTTTCTACACATTTGTTGCTTCTTTCAGCAATTCTCTTGCCTCTTTCCTCAATTCTCTACAGGGAAGGTCATGCCAATCACAGGGGTACCCCAAATCATAGTGTACCCTAGTGTATGTATGTGTTTCACTGTATGCTAAATATCTTTCAGCAATGCACTGGCTCTGGACCTGGTTAGTCAGAGTCAGTTACCACCGTACCAGTCAGCAGACAGTTGGGGGCACAGGATGACTTTGCAACAAGGCCTCTTTCTGCACTCTGTTGGATTTTTCTGCATATTTCTTGCTTCTTTTAGCACCTTTCTTTGTATTTCTGGACTTCTGTTGCCTCTTTCTGCATTTCTGTTGCTTCTTTTTGTGCTTTTCTTTCTCTTTCTGCACATGTCCTACCTCTGTAGGCATAGTTAGAAATCGGCATTTAAAAAACCTTTGAAATTCACAGAAAAAAACATCTT
Organism: Lissotriton helveticus; assembly: GCF_964261635.1. NCBI lineage: Eukaryota > Metazoa > Chordata > Amphibia > Caudata > Salamandridae > Lissotriton > Lissotriton helveticus. The sequence continues at coordinate 1,585,199,303 of NC_136067.1, read as the reverse complement.
TTTTTCAGTGAAAAAATAAAATAATATATATCTATATATATATATCTATATATATATATCTATATATATATATATATATATATATATATATATATATATATATATATATATATATATATATTTTCACTGAAAAAACCATAGGTTTCACACCAGTTATAGTTAGGTGGAAATTTTACTCGCATAAACCATTGAAATTCCCACGTTATAGTTAGTTGGCCTCACTATAACTTGCGCGTGCAATGCACTGCTGATGACGTCACATATTACATCACTCATGACATGGTCAGTGATATCACTCATGACATCACTGATGACATCTCAAATGACATCACTGATGACAACATCCTTGTGACAAAGTGGCAGACCTCCTATCAGCATAAAATAACCTTTGACATACACATTCAAAAATAGAAACTAACATTTTCTTAAAAAAGGAGAAACCAATACCAATTACAACAACTTATTAGGTAATTCCAACATCTACATACACATCCACTCATTCACCAACAGTTCTATATAGTCACTCATGCATGTACTTACTCATCATATGTACTCATACACCTATACATCCTGTTACACACTAATACTCATCCATATAGTTACTCACACACAAATTCACACATGCAAATAAACTATCAAAAAAACATTTACTTGATTATACTGCTATATACACACCACTACACATACTTCTACAGAAACTGAAACATATTTACTCTCTTAAACAATCAATTATAAAAACACATACTCACTAACCCACCCATACACACAATCATCCACCCATACAGTCTTGCACACATGCTGTCTTCAAAATACATACAAATAGTGAGTCACTCATTCATGCATCTGTGCTCTAAGTAATATCCCCCACCGAACCATGCAGACACTGATACTGATACTCAAAAAAACAACTAATAACCCTTATACACACTCATGTAGCTACTCACCAACCCATGCAGCCACTTATACACAAAGTGAGACACAGATACAGATATTTAAATATTTAAACATTACTCGCTAATATATGTATTTACTAAGATACATTTAATAAGTCAGTTAACCAATCAATTTTACACAAAAAAACATCCATTTAGACATTTATTTACCCATTTATTCTTCTATCAACCTTTAGATATACATATATAAAAAATATTTATTTTTCAGAAAGATATACATTCACTGGATGATGTCATCAGTGATGTCATTTGAGATGTCATCAGTGATGTCATGAGTGATGTCACTGCCCATGTCATGAGTGATGTAATATGTGACATCATCAGCAGTGCATTGCACGCTCAAGTTATAGTGAGTCCAACTAACTATAACGTGGGAATTTCAATGGTTTTATGCGAGTAAAATTTCCACCTTTGTTACGCTTCGTTACTATTTACCCCCGGGGGCTAAGTCCCGGGGGCAATATGTTAAATGTAATGTGGACCCAGAGGGGCCCCCCATCCCCAGGGACCACCACCCCCGGGGCTTTTGTAAAATATGAGTGGGGGGCATATAGCCCCCCCAGCCCTGGGGACGGCCATCCCCCGGGGCTTTAAGAACATATTTGCAGGGGGCCCACGCCCCCCCTGCAGCCCCCGGGACCGCCACCCTGGGCTTATGTTTAATTTTCAAATACAATTTTAAAAAACCTGTGTGGGGGGCTCGAGCCCCCCACATGCCCTGAGGACTGCCACCTCCCCAGGGCTCTAAATATTAAAATAGGGGGTCTGTGATGGACCCCCCAGCCCCGGGGACTACCACCTCACGGGGCTTTAGAAATGTTGGGAGGGGGGCCACGCCGCCCCCACCTGGAGCCCTGTCATAGCCCTGGGGACCACCACCCCCCAGGGCCGGCTCCTGCAGTGTCCCGGGGTGCCCACCCACGGAATACTGCTGTTTGTTATGGCAGGGTGGGAGCCTCGCGGCTCCCGCCGTGCCATAGCAAACTGCTTTGGAAACCAAAGACAATTGCTTTTTCACATGGGGAGCTGCATCTTAGCAGCTCCCCATGTGGAAAAGCAATGCCGGCTCCTGAAGGACGCGAGGAGGGGCGGGACCGTGCGAGGATTGGGGTCCCCCCAAGGTCCCCAACGGAGAGGGCCAGCCCCAGGGGATGGGTCCCCGGGGCTAGAAGTGTCCCGGGAGGGAGGTCAAAAAAAAAAAAAAAAAAGCCCGGCCCTGGGGGATGGGGTCCCCGGGGCCTGAGGAGGGGGGTAACGCAGCCCCCTTTCGAAAAAATTAAAAAGAAAATAAAAGGCCATGCCCTGGGGGATGGGGTCCCTGGGGCAGATGAAGGCCTCGGGAGGGGGGCACGCGGCCCCCTTCCAAATTTTTATTTTTTATTTTTTTTAAAATAGGGGGCAGGCCCTGGGGGATGGGGTAGGAAAAGCAGGAGGGCCACACAGCCCCCCTTCTTGAATAATAAAAAAAAATGACTGGCATCGCGCCAGAGGCCCGCCCCCTCCTTGCAGCACTCCGCAAACATGCCCCTTCAGTATGCGCCAGGGGGCTGCGTTGCAGAGAGGTGTTCTGAGGCCATGCCCCTTTTTACACCTCTCTGCAACGCAACTCTGTGGCGCTTAATAGAGGTACCTGGTGGGCTAGTTGCACCCCAGGGACCCTCAGGATTCAAGGGGAGTTAATCCCCCAACTTAAAACGTACCACGGGCGCGTTTGTACAGTGGTGAAGGGAGGGGGTGGGGCCTGAGTTGACATGTGTGCAAATACAGCCTGTGGCACGGTTTAAGTTGGGGAATTAATTCCTCTTCAATCCTGAGGGTCCCTGGGGGCCAACTATCCAACCAGGTACCTCCAGTAAGTGCATGGAGCTGTGTTGCAGAGTGTTGTATAAAGGGGTGTGGCCTCTGAACACCTCTCTGCAACACAGCTCTCTGGCGCATACTGGAGGTACCTGGTGGGCTAGTTGGCCCCCAGGGACCTTCAGGATTGAAGAGGAATTAAATCCCCAACTTAAAACACGCCACAGTGCGTGTTTGCAGACATGTCACCTCAGGCCCCGCCCCCTTGCTTCACCATTGTGCAAACATGCCCCCTGGCGAGTTGTAAGTTGGGGAATTAATTCTGAGGGTCCCTGAGGGCCAACTAGCCCACCAGGTACCTCCAGTATGCACCAAGGAGCTGTGTTTCAGAGAGGTGCTCAGAGGTCACGCCCCTTTTCATACCTCTCTGCAACGCAGCTCTGTGGTGCTTACTGGAGGTACCTAGTAGGCTAGGACCCTCAGGATTCAAGGGGACTTAATCTCCCAAATTAAACCGGACACAGGGCACGTTTACACAGGGGTGAAGGGAAGGGACGGGGCCTGAGGTGACGTGTGCAAACACGCCCTGTGGCGTGTTTTAAGTTGGGGAAATAATTCCCCTTCAATCCTGAGAGCCCCTGGGGCCCAACTAGCCCACCAGGTGGTTCCAGTAAGCGCCATTGCGCTGCGTTGCAGAGAGGTGGTCCAGGCCGCACCCCTTTTAACACCTCTCTGCAATGGCGCATACTGGAGGTACCTAGTGGGCTAGTTTGACCCTAGGGACCTTCAGGATTCAAGGGGTCTTAATCTCCCAATTTAAAACGGCCACAGGGTGTGTATACACAGTGGTGAAGGGAGGGGACGGGGCCTGAGGTGACGTGTGCAAACACGCCCTGTGGCGCGTTTTAGGTTGGGGAAATAATTCCCCTTCAATCCTGAGGGCCCCTGGGGGCCAACTATCCCACCAGGTGCTTCCAGTAACTGCCACTGCGCTGCGTTGCAGAGAGGTGGTCCAGGCCATGCCCCTTTTAACACCTCTGTGCAACGCAGCTCTGTGGTGCTTACTGGAAGTACCTAGTGGGCTAGTTGGACCCTAGCGACCCTCAGGGTTCAAGGGGACATTTACACAGTAGTGAAGGGAGGGGATGGAGCCTGAGGTGACGTGTGCAAATACGCCCTGTGGCAACGGCGCTTACTGGAGATACCTAGTGGGCTAGTTTGACCCTAGGGACCTTCAGGATTCAAGAGGTCTTAATCTCCCAACTTAAAATGGCCACAGGGCGTGTTTACACAGTGGGGAAGGGAGGGGATGGGGCCTGAGGTGACGTATGCAAACACGCCCTGCGGCGCTTTTTAAGTTGGGGAAATAATTCCCCTTCCATCCTGAGGGCCCCTGGGGGCCATCTAGCTCACCAGGTGCTTCCAGTAAGCACTACTACGCTGCGTTGCAGAGAGATGGTCCAGACTTTGTTCCTTTTTACACCTCTCTGCAACACAGCTCTGTGGTGCTACCTGGAGATACCTGGTGGGCTAGTTGGACCCAAGGGACACTCAGGATTCAAGGGAACTTAATCCCCCAAATTAACACGGCCACAGGGTGTGTTTGCACACATGTCCCCTCAGGCCCCCCTCCCTTCACAAGTGTGCAAACGCGCCCTGTGGCGCATTTTAAGAGGTAGTTTTTATCCCCCTGCCGTGTTATGTACTAGGGGCTTACAGAGGAGGCCATGGTAATCACAGGGGTACCCCGACGCATAGTGTTCCCTAGTATATGTAGGTGTTTTAACTGTATTCTAAGTGTCTTTTAGCATAGGACTGGTTAGTCAGAGTCAGTTACCACCAGTACCCATCTGAAAAAGTTGTGGGTACAGGATGATTTTGCAACAAGGCCTCTTTCTGCTGATGATGATGTCACATATTACATCACTCATGACATGGTCAATGACATCACTCATGACATCACTGATGACATCTCAAATGACATCACTTATGACATCATCCTTGTGATAGAGTAGGAGACCTCCTCTCACCCTAATATAACCTTTGATACATACACTCAAAAATAGAAACTAAAATTTTTTTAAAAATGGACATACCAAAACCACTTAGAACACACCTATTTAGTAATTCCAAGATCTACACACACATCCACTCATTCACCAACAGTCCTATACAGTCACTCATACATGTCCTCACTCATCATATGTACTCATACACCTATACATCCTGTTACACAATGATCCTCATCCATAGTTACTCACACACATAGTCACACATGCAAACAAAGTATCAAACATCCATTAAATTGCATATACAGTTATACACACACCACCACACTTACTGCTACTGAAACTTACACATATTCACTCTCTTAAGCAATCACTTATCGAAACACAGACTAAATTATAAAGGAACTCTTCCAATCTCTCACTCTCACATATACTCACTTATATACACCGAGACCCACATATACTACGTTAAAAGATATGTAGTTTCTAAGTATGGGCGAAATGCGCGAATTTGCTATACGCGAATTCGTGCGAAAGCGAATTCCCGATCTGCATAATCAGCGAATTCGTGCAAATTTGCGGATTTTTTTTGCGTGTTCGCTGGGTTTTTTGCGTATTTGCGGACCGCTTGCAGCGCACCGACCGTGAAGTTGCCCATGCGGTCGTACATGGGCGCGGTCATCTTGTGCGCGTTGCGTATTTCCGTTTCCGGGCGCTATTGGCAATCTTGCGTTGTGTGCAGCGCGCTATTACGAGTTCGCGCGTGTTTTTGCGTGCTCGCGGGGGAAATATCGCGCAAACTTACCCACACGATCCTCAATGGGCGCGGCCATCTTGTTTTTCATTCATTGCTATGGTTCTGGGCCTGGCTTTTCTATCCTCTTTTAATCTTGGCAATCCTTTGTTTCTTTGAACTTTTTTTTGCTCTTTTTTGCTTATTACCTATCTCTCTATTTATCTAGATCTATATTTTTTTTCAACTTTTTGTTACTTTAATAACTACTTTTTTTGTTTAGCTCTCTCTTTTATTTTTTTATTTTTTCTTCCCCCTATTTTTTTTTTCTTACGGCCAGGACCTTGGCAAAGGGAGCCGGCAAATCAAAGGGGAAGGGTCCCGCACCCCGTAGCCGGCTCCCTTGCGGGCGAATGAGGGGAGTGGATGTAGTGGCCATTGAGGTTTTTACCACGGTGGAGGTGGCCGCCCTGATATTTTTTGTTCAGCGCCATCTCCCTAAGACCGTGGCAGCAGGGGGCAGGCCCGGTCAAGAGTATGGCCTCCGGGAGCGTCGCCAGCGGTGGGATAAGGTGTGCCGGGCCATGCGGAGGGAGTCGGGAGTCCGGCGCACCTACGACCAAGCGACGCACCGGTGGGCCGACATCCTCGACCGGGAGCGGACCTGCTCCACCTGCTAGGTGTGGAGATCCCTGGCCTTGGTGAGTAGCTATTTAATAACTACTTTGTATTCTTCTGCTCTGTGTTATATTGCTAATATATGTTTTTCGCGAAGAGCAAGAATGCTGCCTATTTGATTACATTGCAGGTAAAATAGTGTTTAAATAGCTTCTGTGATTGCAGGTGCTTGCCTCCTCAGTGACGTTGCTACTATGCTTACTTGTTTGCAACTTTGTGCTCATTTGGCCTGAGAATATGTATGAGTGTAGTACTTTACAGAACTGCTTAATGCTAGAGAGACTCAAGTCTAGTTCTTCCTTTGTACTCCTGCTGCCACTAAGAAGAAGAGATAGTGATGGATTGATAGGTTGAGTATATTATGACTTGTTATTAGTAGTAGTAGGACATTTTTTTAGTGCTCTGCAATCATGATGACAGACTGTGTCTGTCACGTCGCGTGCTGATGAGTGCTGGCAGTCGTAGTAGAACCTTTTTGTTGTTGGTTTAGTTAGCGATTTACATAACTTTCCAAGTAGACGGTCTGCGAATCCAGCAATACTGTACTAGTAGTATCCTTCCAGTTGACCAGATCAGATAGGTCAATACATATAGTGCAAATGTTGCTAATTTGTTTCCCCGAGAAAATTTTAGATTGTGGTCAAAGAAATCAAATTGTTCAAAAAAACAATCATACATGTTGTGTTTCTTTATTTCATGATCATCAGCACCTCCCAGGGGCAAGGCGACTAGCACCATTGAGACTCCGTGGAGGAAGGTGGACAGTCGCAGGATCGGTCCCTTGCAGGCTCTTCTGCTGGCCCCAGTAAGTTATTCAATTGTTATATTAATACTTCTACTTCCCTAACTTTTACAGCTCCTATTCATTACAAACTGTTTCCTAATTCTATTTTTTACAAAATAGTCTTTGATCTTCTTTAAATCTAGACTACTTTCTACATTCTTATCCTGCCTCTACCATCACTCTCTGTGCTTCTACTATTTACGACTATTAGTCGGTCTGTGTAGGTAGCTAAGCTTGCCCAGTCGGCAAACGGTGTCAAACAAAACTCTGATCCAGCAATAGCTCTAGGCACTGAGTGCAGTCATCTGGGTTGCCCTTGCTGTCTATTCCAGTCTTCTTAATGTAAGTGCTTTGACAATTTCCAACAACAAAATGTCAATGTTTACACCAAGAAAAAGGTAGTAGTTATCTTTTTGATTTGCTAGGAGCACACACCATACCGCTAGCGTTTCAGGGACTATTCTGCACATAAAGAAGTATGGACAAGAGAAATAGGACATTATTGATGATAGGTGCAGTTCGACTTTCCACATACCTCAGTCTGAACAGAAGTTGAACCCCCAATCCCCTGACCGACTATCTAGTGTGTCTGACCAATGATTTTACGACCCAGAAGAACAGAAGAAGACTACCGCCGAGTCCCTGCCTATCTGAGTCACTGAAACAGGACTGCCAAGTGCAGTAGTTCAAACCCTTCCGCTCACTCTCTCGTAAACAAAAACCACACAGTGTTTGTTAGTTTTAAAGTTTTATTTTCAATTAAGAAATGAAAAAATTATTTCTTTATTTTTAATAGCGGAGTATTCGGAGCGAGCACTGCTGATAGATGGCGTTAAAGTTTAAACAACATTCCCATGAATCAAATTACTTTAACGTAATAGTTATCAGACACATGAAATTATTAGAAAAACTGTGCGGGAGCCCCCACCTTCTTTAAAGTACTTAAAGTACTGCTGGTGATGACTTACTAGTAGTTGGTGAATTGTCCTGTTGGCAGAAGGGCAATGTAATCTTCTTTCTGTAATTCGAAAAATGGTGCACGTTAAGCAAGCATTCATGAGTTGTCCTAAGAAGTGTAGCATTTAATGGAATAAGCATATAAAAAGTTAACACCCTCCCCAAAACCGTTACTTTTTTTCAATCCCAGTAATAAAAAATGTGTTATGTAACATTTTCATCCGTTACGAGACAAAATAGGGGGTTGTGTATGGCATCTGAAAATATGACATGTTTTTTCTAGACGTCACAACATCTGATGCGGCACAGATGACCACCAGTGCCGGGGTCAGCAGTGCAGAGGACTCCACTCTAGGGGCGGATGTGGCGGCGCCACCAGGAGGAGCTGGGGGGAAGGCTCAGCGGCGGCAGACGGTGGTAAGTTATTATACTCCTTACTTATTGAAATTTTTGAGTAGGCTCGCAAAGGAATGTATGATGTACTGTACAGTACACAGTACACTAGTACAAGTACACTGTACTGTTAAGAACAGTTACTAATTTAGAACTACTTTCTTGGGTATCACGGATAAGACAGTCAACCTTGACTTGTAATAGCATTAGCGGAGGTACTTCTCTGGTAAGCAATGGCCCCCTCTATTTGACTTCAACTCAGCTGGCAAACTTTTATCGTGAAGCCAAGTCATATCAGATGTACTTTAGGGATGTGAAGAACGAAAAGTGAAAGAAGGGTGAAACGAAGGACGAGCGAGTCTTAACAGTTATTACTGTAAAGAATGGTGTTTTGAATGCAAGTCAAGAGAAGAAGACGGTGGTTTCCAAAATATAATGAAAAGGGTGTTTGTTGGTTGTTGAGAAAAAGAAAACTTGGTACATTTGAGACATTAAGAAGAATGATAGACGTACTTTGGAAGCCTGGATGTTATCTTCTTTTTCCTCATCAATAGCAGAGGTGTATGATGTAGTAGAGCAGACGCTGCGTGGATGAAGATTGTTACTTTGAACAGCATGTCCGTGCCAGAGTAGCAAAGCTGAGGAAATCCAAATACTAGAATTTGTAATTGTTCAAAAATACTCCCTGCCTTGACTAACAGTACAGTACTTTACTTTGCAAGCACAGCATCTATTGTTTATGGATTGTATAGTTGACAACATTATATCAAGTCAAGTCCCTTCCTCCGCCAATTATGGGTACCACACTCACTCCCTATGTTAATAATTTTATTTCAGCTGTGTCATGGGTGGACTATAGCTGTAGTTCACTCAATCTATCAAAACAAAGCACCTAAAGGCATCCATCATATAACCAAAGATCATGTGATCGGCAGGATAATGATATATGATCAGAATTTAATAATCTTCATTCTTCTTTTTGTAGTAGTCAAGGCCTGGGGGGGCAGTGCGAAAGATATTACATTTAGCAGTAGCCCTTGATGTAACCGAGTATGGCCAGTGGCAGAGCCACCCCTATAGAAAAGTAAGAGCTTTCTATCCCCACCTGCATGTACTGCTTAAAGTACTGCGAGTCTGCGTCATCATGGCTTGTGTCTGTTTTTCTTGGGTGCAAGCTGAGTGAGCTGCCATGCCGGCTACCACAAGTTCACGTACCAGTAATTTCTTTTGCGTACAAGAGAAAAAAACAGAAGACTTTTGTAGTACTCTCTGACTATGTATGTATTAGTGAGTCCATCCCTAGTCCTGCTAGTGGAATTCCTGAAACTCCCAGTAATGTCACAGGCCTACAAAGACGGCGGAAAGATACATGCCAAAATGTTATACTGTGTTTGCTACTTGCTGGTGTTACTGAGAGTCAACTTTCCATTGAATTATTTTGACTTTATGTTAAAGACTATTGGCTACAGAATTTTTCTTTCTTTCTTCATATAGATGCTACTCCGAAAAAGCTCACCCGAAAGGAGATGGCTGTCCGGGCCAGGGCCCGTAAGCTGGAGGCTATTTGTGCCGAGTATCGGCGGCTGTGGGCTCGGGAGCAGGAGGAGGAGACAGCAACCACTGCATCCTCCTCCAGTGCCCCTGTGTCCACCAGCCAGAAGACTCCAGCCAAACGGAGCCGTGGCCCGACAGCCTCCCGCCGCCACCGCACAGCAGCAACACAATCAGCTGCCCCCCCCAGAGCCTGGATGGTACGTCAGCACCGCCTCCGTAAAAGAGTAGAGTACCTGGAGCGGTTGGCCGAAAAACATCGGCGCCAGCTCCGGGACCTCCGCAAAGAGCTGCGGGACGTGCAGCAACATCTGTCCACATTACGCCACCAGAGGAAGTGACTGTCCGTTGCCCCTTTTTTAAAGACTGTGGGGGGAGGGGGGTGGGAATTGGGTGTTTGGGAAAGTGGACTTTTGAACATTGGTTGGGGTTAGGCAGGGGGTGAGTTGGGTTAATTTATTTTATTTTTGGACTACATGAATATTTTTCTTAATAATTATTTTTCATACCAAAACATAGTATACGCGTTCATATTATTTTGTGTGGGGGTGGGCGGTGGTTACTGGACGTTTGGTTTCTTCCAACTTACCAGCATGAATGAAACATCTAGTCCTGAAATGTACCAAAGTGCCAGTAACCGAGTTAGTGAATTCAGTAGCCCTACTAGTACTTTACTAGGAGTACTGGCAGTCTCTGCTCTCCTCCCAGTCCTAGCCCATTATTCTACCTCTCCAAAATGCTTATCTTACCTGTGATTCGTGTTTGAGAATAGGGGTAGCCACAGGGCTGCCTGCATGGCAAACGGTGATTAAGGTTGGTTGTTGACTTGAATCCTCGACGGATAAAATATCATTGTTGTGCTGGTAGTAGTAGTGGTACACACTGGCAGTAGCAGCATATGAAAAAAAGGAAATGAAACATTGAGTGGCCTGAGCATAGCATTAGAAACAGTACGATAGATAGTACGCTACAGAACAGTGCCATAAATTGTAGCCTAAGCAGTGCTAAAGTATTCTAAATATAAGTACTAGTTTCGTGGACTATGGCTACTATAAGAAATATTATGAAGGCAAAGGATACTTAAACATAAGAATTAACCATTTGATTCGTCATGTGTACGAGCATGATGTTTGATGCTCAATCCACGATGTTGCACATGAAATTCCATTTTCCAACATTTTTCTGGTGCTTAGACCTTATCCTCCCCTGCAAGTGTGTGGAATTTCTTGTTGTCATAGTCATACCTCAATGAAAAACCACACAGCCCGGGGGAATAGGGTTAGGGTTTTTTAAGATTGGATGGGAATGGGGTTTTTTGGGAAAAGTTTTGTGGAGAGAAGAAAAAAAACACTGCATGGACAAACAACAAATGAAGAGAAACAAATTTTTGGATTTAAATATACCCATAAATCTTTTAAGGGACATAAAGGTAGTGCACTACTGCATGCATGAAGTTGTTTTCTAAACGGATGGTTAGGTTACTGAAAAGTTGTACTTACTACATCTTATTAGTAAGTATGAGGAAACAATTTGACATTGACACTAGTACAGGGCTGCATTAATTACGCAATTTCACTTGCCTTTCTGCCCTCATAGAGAATAAACACTTATTGTTAGTACATTAAGTTAGTTATAAAAATAGCAAAGAAAAGTATGAAATAGCTGGAGAGATGACTTTGAAGCAGAGAACAAAGAAACGCACCTAGTCACATTCGTAGAAGTTCAAGTTTACAACAATAACATTTAAAAGATAAGAAGAAGTTAAGAGAGAATACTGTAACTTTATGTTGTAGTTGTCCTGTTGAATTGGTGAAGTTGCATGCATCCAGCCATTCCTCTTATTCGCGATATACTCCTCCATTCCATCTTACGCTCCGTCGATCAATATTGGTGACCAGACACACTATCCACTGGCTGCCTCATGAGTAATTGCGGATTGCGTCTAAGTCCAGCGTTTGTTCCATGGCACATGGTAAAAGCCGTCCTGTAATTTTTGATAGAAAAAAACAGGAAGTGAACCAGTTAAAAAAATCAAAGGTACGCTGTGTAGTGCAAAAATAACACTTTCAGTTTTCAGTGGTGACATTATTATTATATACAATCATCACTTCAAAAGTGTGTAACCTGGTTCTCCTTTACAAGGATAGTAATAGTAACTATGGTTGAATTCTGCGGATCCACCATGGATTTACTTAAAGAAAATTGCAAACAAAATTAGACATTCCCAGGAGTGCTCCCAGACCCCTGAACCCAGTCGACAAAATGTAGAACACCCCCAAGTAGCCCCCTAAACACATGCGATACTGCTACCAGGTTGAACCCTAACTTCAAAACGTGCCAAAACGCACTCTGCAAGTAGGCCCAAACCCCCCTTTTCCACCGTGGATTTTCTTCAAAACACTTGCAATCAAAATTAGACATTCCCAGGAGTACCCCTAGACCCCGTAACCCAGGCACAAAACTGTAGAACCCCCCCAAGTAGCCCCCCAAAAACATGCAATACTGCGACGGGGATGTGGCCTAGTTGAAAATCAAGCAGAAAGCGCACTTTGAAATTAGGCCCAAAAGACCCTTTTTCCACCATGGATTTTCTTCAAAACACTGATTATTAGACATTCCCAGGAGTGCTCCCAGACCCCTAAACCCAGTCGCAAAAATCTAGAACCCTCCCCAAGTAGCCCTCCGCAGAAAAGCAATTTTGGTAAAAAAACAAAATTTCACCTCGGATTTTCTTCAAACCACTTGCAATCACAATTACACATTCCCAGGAGTGCTCCGAGACCACTGAACCCAGTCACAAAAATGTAGAACACCCCCAGAAAAAATGAGGAAGTGCTAACCCTAACTCCAAATCGTGCCAAAATGCACTCTGCAACTAGGCCCAAACCCCCCTTTTCCACCATGGATTTTCTTCAAAACACTTGCATTCAAAATTAGACATTACCAGTAGTGCTCCCAGATCCCTGAACCCATTCGCAGAAATGTAGAACACCCCCAAGTAGCCCCCTAAAAACATGCGATACTGCTACCAGGTTGAACCCTAACTCCAAATCGTGCCAAAACGCACTCTGCAGCTAGGCCCTAACTCCCCTTTCCCACCATGGATTTTCTCCAAACCACTCGCACCCGATATTAGACCTTCCCAGCAATGCCCACAGACCCGTCAACCCACCCGCAAAAAAGTAGAACACCCCCAAACAGGCCAAAAGCAAAAAAGGAAAATGTGACAGAAAAATTTCGGCAAACCAGTCAACATCACTCCAAACGCACTCTGCAGCTGGACCCTAACTCCCCTTTCCCACCATGGATTTTCTTCAAACGACTCGCAATCAAAATTAGACTATCCCAGCAGTGTTCCCAGACCCCCAGATCCCCCCCAAAAACCTAGAACCCACCCAAACAGCCCCCCAAAAAATGCAAGTGAGCAAAAACGCAAATACTTTTTCGCCATGGATTTTATCCAAAACACTTGCGCCCGATATTAGACCTCCCCAGCAATGCCCCCAGACCCCTCAACCCACCTGCAAAAAAGTGGAACACCCCCAAACAGGCAAAAAGCAAAAATGCAAAAACTCACACTTAGAAAATTTAGGGCCTACCTTCAATTCAGTCCAAACACACTCTGCATCTAGGCCCTAACTCCCCTTTTCCACCATGGATTTTCTTAAAAACAAATGCAATCAAAATTAGACTGTGCCAGCAGTGCTCCCAGACCCCAAAACCCACCCCCAAAAACCTAGAAGCCCCCCAAACAGCCTGACAAAAACAGGCAAGTGAGCAACAACGGAAACACTTTTTCACCATGGATTTTCTCCAAACCACTTGCGCCCGATATTAGACCTTCCCAGCAATGCCCCCAGACCCGTCAACCCACCCGCAAAAAAAAGTAGAACACCCCCAAACAGGCCAAAAGCAAAAATGGAATATGTGACACTTTGAAAATTTTCGGCCTACCAGTCAACATCACTCCAAACGCACTCTGCAGCTAGGCCCTAACTCCCCTTTCCCACAATGGATTTTCTTCAAACCACTCGCAATCAAAATTAGACTATCCCAGCAGTGCTCCCAGACCCCCAGACCCCACCACAAATCTAGAACACCCCCAAACAGCCCACTAAAACACGCAATACTGCTAGGCCTCAGTGTAATTGTGCCAAAACGCTGTCTGCAACTAGGCCCAAACCCCCCTTTTCCACCATGGATTTTCTTCAAACCACTTGCAATCAAAATTGGACCTTCCCAGCAGTACTCCAAGACCCCTCAACCCACCCCCACAAGTCTAGAACACCCCCAAACAGCCCCCCAAAAACATGCAATACTGGTATATTCAAAACATGGCAAATTGCGCTGTTCACCAAAAATTGCTGTTCAACTTTTCAGCACTTTCACTACTTCGATCCTCTTGAAACTTACCTGGACACTTGTTCCAGCGATTCCCAAGAATCTCAGCAAGGCAGAATAAAATCGAACCACTGCGCTCTTTGAAGAAGAAGAATCAGGTCTACGACTAGTTTTCACCCAAACACACGCGCCCGCAAAACACCAAAAAAGGCCAAAATTCTGCCAATTCTGGACCAAAGAACGCCAAACCCCCCTAAAACCTTGCCAACATCATTATGAAGGAGCCTGCATCGGACCCTGAGCCCTAGACTCAGCGGGAACCCTACCAACTTGAACCCAAAAACCCTGGTAAATCGCACTGAACCCTAAACCCTAGATATGTTTTGTCTGTCTGTGTCAAAGAGCCTAGGTATGCTACATCAGGATGCTTCACTCAGTGGTGCCTACCTTGACCGTCTGCATGGCCCTGCTGCAAGCATGGGCCAAAAATCCGTTCCGCCCAAGAATTTGCGATTTTTCGGTAATTTCGCGAGATTCGCGAAAAACAGAAAAACAGAAAATTTCGCAAACATAACGGATGTTTGGCCCAAGCTTGAGGCAGTGCCATGCAGACGGTCAAGGCAGGCACCACTGAGTGAAGCAACCTGATGTAGCATACCTAGGCTCTTTGTCAGACAGACAAAGCATATCTAATTGTATGCAGCAAGCCACATAGCCCCAATTTTACATGAAATGCTGTCTGGAGTGGACTCTGCCTGGCATAACAACAACAGTACACTGCCTCGCCCTCGACCACTACATACCACGAATAGACAGACATGTAGTTCTGCTGTAGTAGTTGTTGTAGACTGGTTTACCTGTTTGCCACTCACGAATAGGCCATCGTTCTTCCGTAAACCAACGCTGATGATCCATCCATCCCAGTGAGTGACTGTAAAGAAAAAAGATATATCACTTAATCAATTATCATGGTATATTGCCAAGTGAGTCCACTCCAAGGACATTTTGCATATTGTAAAATGCAACATAGTGACCCCTGAATTTGAAGTACAATTTGAATTAAACAAGGTAAAAAAAACAGAGTAGTAGACATGAGTTACAATTACTGTGTAAAAGATTAAATAATAACTAAGACAAGACATATGATTCATTGCATGCACAACAAACAAACAGCTATTGGTTTCATCAGAGCCAGACAGCCATTGCTGTCCTCTGCATGCCGTCTTCTCAATTATTCATTACCTGTTCTACTTTTTGTCCGCATCTTTTTCGGAAAGTGAGGGCCCACAGGGCAGCCTCTCCTGTCAATTTCAGAAGTAACTCTGTCAGCAATCAGCAAGCATTTAGTCAGTCAGTAATTTCTGCCCCACTTGAGGGGACTCGTCCATGAAAACAAAGTTTCTTTATTTCTTTCTTTGTAATCCATCTTCATTGAGGGAAATGGATAGGTGGAGTCTGGAGGAGGAGGATAGAGGGGCATGATTGAGTTGTGAACTTGTGAACCTCAGGAATGCAGACAGCGGCACCTTCAAATCAATAAGGAAAATAAGATGAAGACAGTGCTGCTGATGGACTTGTTGTGAGAGTATTGTTGTGGTAAAAGTTGCAAAACAAAGAAACACACAAAGGAATAATAGTACATAAGGACATTTTCAGGCCTCGGTGTCAGGGAAGTAGAGCTCGTCCTCAAACTCTATGAATTGAGATGGGAGTAGGTCAGCTAACAGAGAAGAACTTCCGTCACCTAAGTCGGTGTCCTCCTCTTCCTGCGTGCATTCACGTATTTTGTAATCTGGTGGTATGAAGTGCTGATTCATCTTGATCAGTGTTAACCTCTCCATATTTTTGGGCGAGAGGCGGGTCCTTTTTGAAGTTACAATGGCTCCCTTCGGCCACAGATTCAGAAGTGGAACTTGACGCCGGATGGCCTGCTGATTCAGTTGTACTTCTGCCGGCTCCTTGAATTTTCTGCCACTCTTTTTCGAACCGAGTTGCTGACACAGCTAGCCAATGTTTGTACTTTGAAACATCTGCTTCACCAAAAGGAATGAATGCTTTGCTGGCCACTGCTTTGCTTTGCTTTGCTGGCCACTGCCTTTTTGTACCGTGGATCCAGAATAGTGGCACAAATGTAATGTTGTTCTGTATGTATGTTTTTAAGCCTTTGATTGTCAACTAGGCGGCTTAATAACCTTTCCGCCAACTGATATGCGTCTTGCTTTTCAGCATCATCTCGGAACGTTGAAGACTCTGCTTTCAGTTGGTGCTCTAGCATGACCAACAATGGGATAGCTTTGCCCAAAGAACAGTCCTCCCTGCTGACTTCACGCGTGAAGACCTCAAAAGGACGAAGCATGTCTGTCAGGCTTGCAACTAGCTTCCATTCCTCCAACTCTAGCCTCATGTCTTTCATTGTAGAACCCAGTTTATAGACATAATCATTTATTACCCCCCACTGCTCAGACAGACGCTCAAGCATGTAAAAGGTTGAGTTCCAACGTGTTGCCACAGTCCTTTGACTGGCAGTCTGATGTTGAATGCTCCTCCGCTCCTTCCGGGCTTTAAAAGAATGGCTGAAATGTGTGCAGATTCTTCGACAGGTGGTCAGTAACTTGCTGACTGTGTTTTTGTTTTTTAAGAAATCTTGCACCACAATGTTAATACTGTGCGCCAAACACTGCACTCTGAAATAGCCACCTTGCTGCATGGCCATAACTATATTACTGCCATTATCCGTGGAAACATAACCAACTATGCGATTTCTTGGATGCAGCCATTCAGAGACCTTTCTATCAAACTCGTCCAAAAGGTTAGGTGCAGTATGAGTTTTCTCCATGGCAAACATGGCTAATGTTGCATGTTTCTGACTAGCTTGAAAAACTGTGTCCAGGTCAACACCTGCACTTGTCTTGTCTCTAACCCCTGCAGAAGAGACCCAGTGTGCAGTGATGTGTAATCAAGGGCTTGGCAACTGGTCCACATGTCTGTTGTCAAGTGGATAGTGTGAACAGCACTCTTCTGTAAAGCTGCCCCAATTACCTTCAGCACATCTTGATGTAGTGCTGGAACCGCAACTCTGGCAAAATGGGACCGGCTAGGAACCTTCCATTTAGGGAAGACTGTTGCCACAAATTCTAGAAAACCCACCCCTTCCACGAAAGAAAAAGGGAGAAGGTCCAGCACTAGCATTTTAGCCAGCTTTGCGTTATACAGACGTACCGTTGGGTGGTTGCGTTCAAATGGCGCATCCGACCAAAACATGCTTCTAATGGTGGGCTGGACTGTTTTTACGTGATGATGGTGATGATGATGATGCAGACTTCAAACCAGTTAGGCTCATTGAGGTACTTTTTCGCATTGGTGTCTGTCCCAGACTCTTAGTGTGCCTCATACATGTTGCAGGGGTAGAGGGTGTGAGCGCTACCACTGCAGTGCTGCTGCCAGGGGTACTGGGTGTACCGGAAAAAATGTCGGTCGGTTCTTGACTTCCCCCTGCACATGAATCATCCCCTCGTCAGCATCAGATGCAATGTGAATGGATACTTTTGGATCGGTTCTACTTTGCTCTTCCTGGATCTTCCTTAGGTGCGCCTCCCACCGGATAGTGTGGTGTTTTTGGAGATGACCTCTCTGGCCTCTGGTACCATAGTTGGTACCAAGCTTACCTCGACTAACTAATACTTTACAAATCGAACAAACAACCATGTTTTCCGCCTTTTGGCTAACAGTAAAGAAGTCCCAAACTGGGGACTGGAGATGTCTGCTGGTGGTGGAGGTGCTACTTTGACTTTCAATGCCAGATGAAGTGGAGGATGGGCGTGGCTGAATTCATTTCTGTTGTTCACTTACAGCACCACTACTTGAGGTAATGGAGGTAGAGCTGGATGGAGGTCCCTGCCGGCCCTTCTGACTAAAAAATATGGAAGCTGTAGGTCATGTTGGTGTTGTAGTTAACTGCGTTATTGGTGGTACCAGTGCCACCCCGTCCACATCCCACTCAGCAGCCATTCGGGATAGGGTGAAAATGTCTGTCTGCTGCATGCCCGCTGGGGCTGGAGTGACGTCTGTGATGACTGGGTCGTCGTCAGACTTTCATCAGCAGCAGAAGACACCACTTCTTGTTCGTCGTCATCACCCATAAGTCGAAGCCTTGCGGGAACTTTCCTTTTAGACTTTGCAACCTTTGTCGGCTCATGGCGTGCCTCATTTGTGGGTTCCAATCAGGATCAAGGTCATCAGAATGAAGGGGGCTTGAAGAAGAACTTGTAGCAGTAGCCCTCCTTGACCTTTTTCTTGCTGGGGATCTGGAAGACAATGGATCATCATCAGGAGGAGTGGCTTCCTCGGATGATACCTCCGCTTGAATATCAATTTCCTGATGTGCCCCTACTTCTGGAGGAACAAGCGTTGTAGGCAGTTGTGCTGCTCCATGAACCTCTAGTTGCGCCTCTCCATGCGCCTCTCCTTGCGCCTCTCCTTGCGCCTCTCCTTGTCCATGTACTTGCGCTTGTACTAGTTGCACCTGTGGTTGTCGTTGCGGCTATGGTTGTCGAACACTCGTCATCTGAGTTAAACCCGGCGTTGATTGGATGGTACTTTCTTGTGATGAGCCAACATCACTGGTCGATAGTGATTGAGAAAGTTAAGTGGCTGCCTCAGCAGCACTCATGGTCTTGGACCTAACTTGGCGTGGTGGCACTGAGCCCAATGAAGCGGAGGTGCTGCTTCCAGCTTGGTCCTCGGCGGATACCGCTGCTGCTGCAGGCGTAGTTTTTTTTCCCAAAAAAGGTGTTAGTGGGCACACCAGTCTCCTTGGTAGGTGGTGCCCATGGCTTCCTCTGCTCCTTCTTACTGGCAGTGGCACTGGCAACTTTTTTCGCTGAGGCGCTACGGCCACCTTTCTTTGGGCCCATCGTCTTCAGATGTCAGAACAGTAGGCCGCAGTTGCACGTGTTGCAGAGTTGTCTTGTCTGTGGCCACACATGACGTCACGTGAGGTTGTGCTGCACACACCACTGAAGTACTTCTTCCTGGCACTGGTGGTTCTCTTGTTCACCTAAAAGGCAATGGAAGCCAGAGGAACATCATTTAAACACTCCAAAAAGTCGAAAAACACACAAAAATCACCACAATCCAATGCCATCCATGCCCTCAATGATGTTTAAATTCAAGACACACCACAGAAAGACTTGGTCCATGCACCACTCACTACCCCTGGGCCTAATGGAAGAAAGCAAGGCAAACTGGGTGCAGGCCTGAGCACACTGCCTGGCTTTAAAATGGGCTCTTGACCCCCAGCCACATGGCCAGTCCCTGCCTGGACCAGGCCTCAAAATGGCCTCCACCCACATGGCCAGGCCCCAACAACACCCCAAAAAGTCGAAAAACCCACACAAATCAACACAATCCAATGCCATCCATGCCCTCAATGATGTTTAAATTCAAGACACCCCACAGAAAGACTTGGCCCATGCACCACTCACTACCCCTGGGCCTACTGGCTAGTGAGGCTTTACAGGCACCCCAAAATTAAAAAAAAATCAACATATACCAGTGAGCTAAAATTCCATGACATAAAGTTGAAAAGCACACAAAAATCACCACAATCCAATACCATCCATGACCTCAATGATGCTTAAATTCAAGAGGCCCCACACAAAGCCTTGGTCCATGCACCACTCACTACCCCTGGGCATAATGGGTGAAAGCAGGGCAGGCTGGGTGCAGGCCTATGGCTCAAAGCACACTGCCTGGCTTCAAAATGTCCCCTTGTCCCCCAGCCACATGGCCAGGCCCTGCCTGGACCAGGCCTCAAAATGGCCCCCACCCACATGGCCAGGCCCAAACACCCCCCAAAAAAGTCGAAAAACACACAAAAATCAACACAATCCAATGCCATCCATGCCCTCAATGATGTTTAAATTCAAGACACCCCACAGAAAGACTTGGCCCATGCACCACTCACTACCCCTGGGCCTACTGGCTAGTGAGGCTTTACAGGCACCCCAAAATAAAAAATAAATCAACATATAACAGTGAGCTAAAATTCCATGACATAAATGAGAATTAAGTTAAAAGAAATCACAGAAACAGTTGTATCATGCACCCATGACTAACCCTGGGCCAACTGGATACTGTGGCTACCCACAATATATATTTTTTTAAGTTGTGAAAAAAGTTTTAAAACTGTAGTTGCAGCAACTGCAATGCCCCAAACAAACAACACCAACTTACTTGTAAAATCTCAAGTCCAAAAGTGATCCAAACTCCAAAGTCCAAAAAGTCCTCAAATACAAATATCCAGCAGCAGCCACAAAAAGTAATCCTTCCAGTTCCATATCCAAATCAAAAGTGACCAGGACATGGACAAACCACTGGGAGGAGCCTGCTGGACAGGAACAGGAAGTTGGAGACTCTGGGGCACTTCCTTCCTCCCACCCCCCAAAAAATGGACTCCTTGCTCCAAAAAGTGCAGCCAAATGTCAATCTGAGGAGTTATTCTGATCAAAATCATCATTTTAAGAAGGTTTATGCTTCCTGCGGTGGATTTCTTGTGCAGAATTGCAATTTTTGCAATTTCGGGAAAGCGAGCTGTTCAAATCTCCCATCAGAAATCAGCTGCGCGCCGCATCTACGTGTTCAGCATTGTTTACTCCCGCAATACGTAATCGCGGGCCCTTATGACGTACTCGCATTGTCAAACTCTCGCTGTGCAAGATGGCGAGCCGCGATGACGTAATTGCGTTCAAAAAACTATCGCGCGATCACGCAGCAAGATCCAAAATGGCGCAGCACACGCAAACCGGGAGAAAAACAACTCGGCGGACTCAGAATCACAGTAAGTCAACGCCGCGCACGCGATATTGTATTTTTCAAGCGCGACCAAGCAAAAAAATCCGCAGCTTGCGAATTTGCGGATTTTAGGGCAAATTCGGGCGATTCGCGGACCGCGAATTTGCCAAATATCCGCAAATTCCGCAAACGAAACGGATTTTACGCCCACGCTTAGTAGTTGCTCATAAAGACACTATTGAGACAGTCATTCACTCACTAACACACCCAAACACACACTCATCTACCCATACAGTCCTGCACACATGCGCCCTTCAACACATACAAACAGTGAGTCACTCATTCATGCATCTATGCACTATGTAATACCCCCCACCGAACCATATAGACACTCGGACACTCATAGTGATACTCAAAAAACCAACTAATAACCTATATAGACACTCAGGTAGCTACTCACCAACCCATGCAGCCACTTAAACACAAAGTGAGAGACTGATACAGATATTTATATATTTAAACATTACTCACTAACCCATGTATTCACTAAGATACACTTAATCAGTCAGTTATACAATCAATTTTTTTTAAAACAAATCATCCATTTAGACACTTATATACCCATTTTTTCTTCCATCGACCTTGAGATATACATATATAAAACATATTTAATTTTCAGAAAAACACACATTCACTGGATGATGTCATCAGTGATGTCATGAGTGATGTCATTTGAGATGTCATCAGTGATGTCATGAGGGATGTCACTGACCATGTCATGAGGGATGTAATACGTGACGTCATCAGCAGTGCATTGCGGGCGCCAGGGGGAATTTCAATAGTTTTGTACGAGTGAAATGTCCAACTAACTAAAACGCCCCTGAAACTAATGGTTTTTTCAGTGATTATATATATATATATATATATATATATATATATATATATATACATGGTATGTTGGATTCCCAACACCAGCAAACGCAGCAAGGCAGCCACGCACGCAAGCAGGAACCAGCGAGACCCTCGAAGGTGCAAAAATTTCTTTTTATTTAAATATAGCCAAGCACCAGTCCACCATGACGCGTTTCGGCTAGGGATAGCCTTGATCACATGTCAGCGTCGAAGGGGCTGACCACCCATTTAAAGTGCAAGAGTGCCATCACATGTCATAGAAATCAAAGAAATACTATTGATTTCAAAGCCTCTTAACACAAAAATCACGGCATAAATGCCCGTGTATACACATTTAACATAACAGCAACAACAGTCATAATATAATATCAGTAAAATACATATTATAGACACAAATTGTAAAACCTCAGTGAAAAAGAATGAATATTCATGGCAACGGCTAGAGAAAAACTTCTAAAATTCATATAAAAGTTAAAAAGCCGAATAAATATAGATGATCATATTTACATCTAAAAATCCAAACACCACAGTTATGTATAGAATATACAACAAATATCTGCGGAAATTACACCAGAACATATCTCTAAATCCCTGTTGTCATGGATTCAATACCTTGAGAAGTTAAAAACTCCAATGAGCAATAGTATTGACACTGAGGTTAAAAAGTGCTTGTTATGTGCAAATGAGCAAAGAGTGCAAAAAACTAGCTGTGTGGCATTAAAGTGCTACCAAAAACAGAAGTGCAATAAATGTATTTCATAGATCTAAAAGAAGATCAGATTGTAAACTTAATGTCAAAGGAGGGTCCAGGATGCAAGTTAAAATTTCATTTTCCTTAATCCGGTCCAAATACAGTGCAAAAACTAGGCAGTCACAGTACCAATAGGAAAAGTGTAAAGTGCATACATGGCAGTAAGAGAAGTACTACAGATAGGTGTGGCAATCCTCCCCAATATTAAGCCCCCCCAGTGGTGACTTGGTGTCAAGTGTTATGATATAACGGGTCTCCAATCTACGTAACAGGGACTCTCTATCTCCTCCCCTCCTCTGGGGAGGAACACAATCTATCACATAGTACTTTAATAAAGAGGCATCTTTCCCATGCGTTTTCTCGAAGTGCCTGGCTACTGGGTAAGCCACATCTGCATTGGTGATAACACGCAGATGTTGAAGGATTCGCTTGTGGACTTGTGGTCTAGTACTTCCCACATATCTAAGCCCACAAGGGCACTCTAAAACATACACAGCAAACTCAGATTTACAGTTGAGTTTCTGTTTGATTTTAATAGGAAAAGGGGAAAGTGGTGTGTTGAACTCACTCTTACTAACACCATGTTTACAAGCTTTACAGGTGGAACACCTAATGAAACCCTTGCTGCCTTCTAACCAAGAACCAATGGGTATCTCAGGGCTACTGGAAACCAAGCTGTCTTGCATTGAGCGTGCTTTACGATATGTGATACTAGGATATTTGGGCATAGTGGAACCAATGACAGGATCACTGGCTATTAAGGACCAGTTATCCTTGATAATTTTTTGGATACTTTTATGCTGATTACTATATCCTATAATCAACCGAGTCTCCTCACATGTTTTATGGACAGGTATCGGCTCACATGCTACTCCTGAGCCCAGAAGTGCAGATCTTTCCTTTTTGTTAGCCCTGAGTGTAGCACTATCAATGATTTCAGGTTTGTAACCTCTTTGAAGAAAACAAGCCCTACAGTCGGATTGAGCCAAACGGCATTCTTCATCATCGCTGCAAATTCTCCTGATGCGGAGCATCTCCCCGTAGGGGATACTCCGTATCAAGTGTGCTGGATGGTGACTACCAGCATGCAGCAGTGTGTTACCTGCTGTGGGCTTCCGGTATAATTTAGTATGGAGGGTACCATTCTGAAAAAAAATTTCCACATCTAGGAACACAATTGAATGCGCGCTGATATTGCTGGTGAAGTGAATGTTAAGATTATTTTCATTCAATTCTTGTATGAACTCATTAACTTCACTCTCAGAGCCATCCCAAACTAAAAACAAATCATCAATATATCTATACCAGAGTTTCACCTTGGTGTTCATGGTGGCTGTATAGTTCTTCATGAGGACCTGCTCCTCCCAGTACCCCATGTGCAAACATGCGTAACTGGGAGAGAAGCAGGCCCCCATTGCCACCCCCCTGGTCTGTAAGAATAACTGATTGGCAAATAGGAAAACATTGTTCTCTAGGCAAATAGAAATCATATCAAAAAGCATTTTCGAATGTTCATGAAAGCACGTTTCTCTCATTCCTAAAAAATGTTGGGTTGCTTTCAAACCATCTTGATGAACAATACTGGTGTATAACGAAGTAACGTCCATAGACACCAGAATGTAATTGGAGTTCCATTCAAAGTCAATGAGTTTCCTAAGTAGATCACAAGTGTCTAGGATAAAGGAGGGCAAGCCTTTTACATGGTCTTGTAGGAAGAAGTCAATGTATTTGCTCATATTCTCCAAAAGGCTGTTACACGCGGAAATAATAGGCCTGCCAGGCAGCTGTAGATAGTCTTTGTGCACCTTCGGGATGAAATAAATTACAGGAGTAACAGGATTCTCTTTCTTTAGAAATTTATATTCATCCATAGTGAGCAGGCCTTTGCTCCTCCAGGCCGAAAGTTTGATATAAATTTCATTCCTGGCTTTAAGAGCATCTTGCATTGTGATACGCCTGTAACAGTCTCTGTCATTAAGTTGTTTGAGCGCTTCTTCCATGTACATCTTACGTGGCCATAAGACCACGTTGCCGCCTTTATCCGATTGCCGTACCACCAAATGTTTGTTGACTTTAAGCTTTTTTATCAATTTGTGGTACTCGTTATCCTTGTGATAGTAACGTTTGGTCACATTGGCATTCCTGATCTGTAAGTACTTCAATTGTGTAGTAACAAGTTCATGGAAAGTATCCACATTGTCCTTGA
Source organism: Lissotriton helveticus (assembly GCF_964261635.1). NCBI lineage: Eukaryota > Metazoa > Chordata > Amphibia > Caudata > Salamandridae > Lissotriton > Lissotriton helveticus. The sequence continues at coordinate 1,585,174,446 of NC_136067.1, read as the reverse complement.
TCATCATAGGGTAAAATTTGGATTTGGGTTTAAACGGTGTTTTGCACAATGGCGGTACTGGTTCACCTCCTAAGGCTGTCTGACTGTTCATGTGTCTAGGGGATTCCTCATCTTGAAGCTCAAATAGTTCTTGTGTTAGTGCCTCTCCCATAACACCAGATGCATTATCAACCCTCAAAGTAGTACAAGCAGGGGCAATAGCGTCATGAGTTGTGATTGACAATTTGCGTGTTGCATGAAATTTACGCAACTTCAATTTGCGCACATATTTAAATATGTCAATCTTGGTAGAGGCGTAATCGAAATCACCGCGTGGACTGTAAGATAATCCCAGAGCTAAAATAGATGTTTCATTTGAAGTCAAGACAATGTCAGATAAGTTGATAACAGCATGAGCATTGCTATCAATGATATTAGGAATGCCTACTGCTGTGCTTGCGGTGGCTGCGCTTGCTTCCACTGCCATCTGGTTCGGGGTTTCCTTGTTCTTCCCCCTGCGCTTACGGCGCTTGCAGCTTTTCCGCCTCTCTGCACGTTTCCTGTTGATCCGCTGGCGGCGGCTGCCTGTGAGCCTGAGCGCAGAGTTTGTTTTCGGTCCTGCCGGACCATGTCGATTACCTGCGCTGGGGTAAATTTTCGAAACCCCGACCTTGCTTGACGACGAGCTTCCGAGTCAGACTCGCTTTCAGGTTGCGAGCTATCTCCAGAAAATGAGGAAAAATCGGTCTGCCGTGCGACTGCTGTGGTGCCCGTGGAGGTATCGGCAATAGTTGTATTGCTATTGGCAGTGCGCTGTTTAATAATGTCATATTTTTTAGCGAACGTGAAAATCGGGCCATTTTCATAGTCCAGCCTGTCACGCTGGAACTTGTGCGCCTTCCTCTTCACAATAATGTCTTCCTCACGTTTGAGACGAACATTCATCTCCTCTCTGTATTTTACAATTTCAGGAGACGGGGGAAGTTTATCGATTTCAACATTAATTGAAGCAACAGTATCCAAAAGCTTTGTTCGATCGCTCTCAGCATATTGTACAAGTATAGTCATTAGGCGTTTTGAGTTATCCAGATTGCAGAGAGCCCAGTCTCTTAACATGAGAGGGTCGGGATCCTCATAGGAAGGGGCTAGCATAGTGCGCAAGCCCCGCGGCACCCGCCCCACCTCCAAATAGCCTGACAAAGAGTTGTACTCCCACCACTTGGATTGTTCGCGTTTGCTGCACCGTTCCAATCGCTTAAATAAATCCTTAACACCGGTACTTTGCTCAGGCACCACATTGGAATTGGTAATTGGAGCGGACTCCCCGGCCGGGGGGTCCGTAAACAAGCCCCTGGACACCTCCAAGTGCCCCCTTAACGTGTCCGCGGACATGATGCGTGTCAATGGGCGTATTACAAAAAAGCACAAACAATCGCCGCTCCTACCAGACTGAATATCCAGGAGTCGGCACTGTAACTCCACACAGGGGGTCCCGCGGCTAGTCCGTCTGGCGTAGCTGGTACTTGCACGGCGAGCTCAGGATTCCCGACCAGCCGACGCTGACCCGAAGCTCCTGAACCACTTCTGGTTTTTCCTCAGCACGCCTGCAGACAATTCCGATTTCCCTGGGGCGTGGCGGCGTCTCCAACACGGAGTTTAGGAATTTTTTCCGAAGAAAGGTTGCTTCTTGCCGCAGCTTGCCAACACACGTGGAGGGGTCTCGCAAAATCCGGGGAAGCAGTCCCAGATAAAGATACGAGGTATGTTGGATTCCCAACACCAGCAAACGCAGCAAGGCAGCCACGCACGCAAGCAGGAACTATACATATATATATTTCCAACAACGTTTTTCAACGAAAAAACGAATCAGCCGCAACTCCAGCCACTTTCTGTTTAGACAAATACCGTGAACAAGGTAGAAGGAGCTACTGAAACGCATTGGTTTAAGTCTGTGCTGAATATGGAATAAATATATTTGTCTGAACAGGAAGTGGCTGGAGTTGCGGCTGATTCGTTTTTTTGTTGAAAAACGTTGTTGGAATTGGAAGCTGTAAGGTTCAACCGCAAGAGCTACGCACCCACTGTGAAGCGCCGTATGGGGGAAAAAGGAACCACCCAGTTGATTTTGACTTTCGTGTCGTTTAACAAATCTTTGCGAAATTCTCTAAAAAAAAAGTCTATCCAGGTCAGCTCCTATCCTGAAAGTTTTGGGGTGATTCGTCAAGCGTGGGCTGAGAAAAAGGTGGGTCCCAAAACGTTTTCCCCATGTTAATTTCCATAAGAAATTTTGAGACGGGCTACAGCCCGAACTGCTGAACGAAATTACCCCATATTTGGCAAAAAGGTAGAGCTTGGTCCAGAAAGCAACCTTTTTTTTAAATGGTGTAAATCCGTTCAGTAGTTGCTGAGAAATTAAAAAAATAAGAGTCAAAAAATCAATTTCCTATAGGAAGCTTTGGGCAAGGCTACAGCCGAAACTACTGAACGGAATTAACTCAAATTTAGCAAAAAGGTAGTGCTTGGTTAAGAAAGGGAACTTTTTTAAATGGTGTAAATCCGTTCAGTAGTTGCTGAGAAATTTAAAAAATAAAAGTTTCGTTATCTATGGCCGCAGTGGAGTCGGCCCCCTCCCGACCACAAGCTTTATTCTAACTGGCTGTCAACACTCCAAACCAGGAAGTGTTGGCAGCCATCTTGTGATTCGGTAGAACCGAGTCACAAGAAAACAGAAAAACAAAGGTGAAAAAAAGAAAAGGGGGCAGGGTAGAAACACCCTGACCCCCTAGGCCTGCTCAGGGGTTCCCACAAGGACCCCGGGGTAAAAAAAAAGCATTTAAAAAAACCCAAATTGTCCGCATTCGCGCTGGTGTCGCAAATCCAGCTCTTCGTTGTATTTAAGTCCCCGGGTTGGCAAGGTGCCAGGGGCACTGAAAAAAATGTGTGGGGGGGCCCAATCCCCACCACACTGCCCGGTGACTGCCACCTCCCCGGGGCAAGATTTATGAGTTGCCGGGGGGGCACGCAACCCCCCGCAGCCCCGGGGACCGCCACCTCCCCGGGGCTCAGTTTAAATATTAAAAAATATGCGGGGAGGGCATGAGCCTCCCCATACGCACCGGGGACCACCACCTCCCCGGGGCTTTGTACTTGTAGGGACGGGGGCCATGTGGCCCCCCTTGTGGAGCCCTTTATCGACCTGGGGACCGCCACCCCCTAGGGCCGGCTCCTGCAGTGTCCTGGGGTGCCCAACCCCGGGACACTGCTGTTTGCTATGGCAAATGCAAAAACAACAATTGATGGACAGAATGCAGAACAATGTCATACATTCACCCCAGTAGAGAGATCTGTGCCTTAATCCATCGTTTATTTGCTCACCATGCCATTCCAGTTTAAACCGAGCCATATGCAAATCAGTCTTGACCCTGTGCCCCATGGGAACAGGCCAGCCCGAACTGCCAAGCCAGGTCCTCCCTGGACTGGAAACAAGCATCCTAGGACCGGTTTTGGGCTTTCAGCCCTCATCAGCCAGGCAGCTTGATTCCAGTGGCATGGAGAGCACGGGACTCACGTCTGAGCATACACGCCCTACTCGGGGTGACAATTGCAAAAACATCAATTGATGGACAGAATGCAGCACAATCTCATACATTCACCCCAGTACAGAGATCTGGGCCTAAATCCATCATTTTTTGCTCACCATGCCATTCCAGTTTAAACCCAGCCATATGAAAATCAGTCTTGACCCTTTGCCCCATGGGAACAGTCCAGACCGAACTGCCAAGCCAGGTCCTCCCTGGACTGGAAACAAGCATCCTAGGACCGGTTTCGGGCTTTCAGCCCTCATAAGCCAGCATAGTTTTATTCCAGTGGCATGGAGAGCATGGGACTCACGTCTGAGCATACCCGTCCCACTCGGGGGTGACAAATGCAGAAACAACAATTGATGGACAGAATGAAGAACAATGTCATACATTCACCCCAGTACAGAGATCTGGGCCTAAATCCGTCGTTTTTTTGCTCATCATGCCATTCCAATTTAAACCCAGCCGTATGCAAATCAGTCTTGACCCTGTGCCCCATGGAAACAGTCCAGCCCGAACTACCAAGCCAGGTCCTCCTTGGACTGGAAACAAGCATCCTAGGACCGGTTTCAGGCTTTCAGCCCTCATCAGCCAGGATAGCTTGATTCCAGTGGCATGGAGAGCATGGGACTCATGTCTGAGCATACCCGTCCCGCTTGGGGTGTCAAATGCAAAAACAACAATTGATGGACAGAATGCAGAACAATGTCATACATTCACCCCAGTACAGGGATCTGGGCCTAAATCAATCGTTTTTTTGCTCACCATGCCATTCCAGTTTAAACCCAGCCATATGCAAATCAGTCTTGACCCTGTGCCCCATGGGAACAGTCCAGCCCGAACTGCCGTGTGGCTCCTGCCCTGTCATAGCAAACACTGGTTTGGATTTTGTAAGCGAGAGCAGGTTTCCTGCTCTCGCTTACAAAATCCAAACCAGATTGCTTTTCCACACGGGGAGCTAAAGGCCAGCAGCTCCCCATGTGGAAAAGCAATGCTGGCTCCCGCAGGAGGCCGGGAGCCAGACCGTGGGGGAATTGGGGTCTCCCCAAGGTCCCCAATGGAAAGGCCAGGCACCGGGGGATGGGGTCCCTGGGGCCATAGTGGCCTAGGAGGGGGGCCACGCAGCCCCCTCCCTCAATTAAAATTAAAAAAAAATTAAAAAAGAGGCACAGCCCTGGGGAATGGGGTCCCCGGGGCTAATAGAGCCCTCAGGAGGGGAGCCACGCAGCCCCCCTCCTACATTAAAAAAAAAACTATGGCTGTGCCTCGGGGAATGGGGTCCCCAGGGCCGAAAATGACCTCGAGAGGGGGGCCATGTGGCCCCCTTTCCATTTACATTTTTTTTTTAAAAAGGGGTCATGCCCTGGGGGATGAGGTCCCCATGGCCCAAAAAAAGGAAAGAGAAGTGGGGCCACACAGCCCCCTTTTTATAAAAAATGTTTTTAAAGCTGGCTAGGCCCCGTTGGGGAATTAAGTCCCCTTGAATACTGAGGGTCCCTGGGGGCCAACTAGCCCACCAGGTACCTCCAGTATGCGCCAGGGAGCTGCATTGCAGGGAGGTGTTCAGAGGCTTCGCCCCTTTTTACACCTCTCTGCAATGCAGCTCTGTGGCGCTTATTGGAGGTACCTGGTGGGCTAGATGGCCCACAGGGAACCTCAGGATTCATGGAAAATTAATCCTTCAAATTAAAACCCGCCAGGGAGCGTGTTTACACTGTGGTGAAGGGAGGGGGTGGGGCCTGAATTGACATGTGTGTACTTATGCAATCACTCCGGCAAAACCCAAGCACTTATAAATTCACCATGCACTCTCCTTGCAGCACTCTAATCATACAGTCCCTACCCATGCACTCATGCAATGGCCCATGCACTAACTCATGCACTGCTACAATACCCTGAGCAGTACCCATGCAGTCCAACCATCGCCCTTTCAATACCCATGCACTCCTCCAATCACCCAACGAGCACCATGTTTTTATCCAATCACCCTGCCAAAACCCAGGCACTTATAAATTCACCATGCACTGTCCTTGCAGTACTCTAATGATCCAATCAGTACCCATGTACTTAAGCAATAACCCAGGCACTAACACATGTACTGCTACAATCCTCTGAGCACTACCCATGCAGTCCAGCCATAGGCCTGTCAGTACCCATGCACTCTTTCAATCACCTAGCTAGCACCATGTACTTATCCAATCACTCCACCAAAACCCAAGCACTTATAAATTCACCATGCACTCTCCTTGCAGTACTCTAATCTTTCAGTCAGTACACATGTACTCATGGAATGACCCAGGCACGAACACATGCACTGCTACAATCTCCTGTGCACTACCCATGCAGACCTCTAACCACCTACACAGTACTGATTCACTCCTCCAAATTACCCAGGTTGTACCCATGCACGCCAGAAATCCCTCTGTCACTACCTATGCACTCCTCAAATCAGCCATCCAGGATCATGTACTTATCAAATCACTCCGCCAAAACCCAAGCAGTTATAAAATCACCATGCACTGTCCTTGCAGCACTCATCATCCATTCACTACCCATGTACTCATGCAATGACCCAGGCACTAACTCGTTGCAAATACAGAGGAGGTTATGCTAATTACATGGGTACCCCAACAAATAGTGTTCCCTAGTGTATGTAGGTGTTTTCACTGTATTCTAAGTGCCTTTTAGCATAGCACTGGCTCCGGGTCTGGTTAGTCAAAGTCAGTTACCACCAGTACCCGTCACTAAATAGTTGGGGACACAGGAGGACTTTCTGCTCCTCTGTTGGTTCTTTCTGCACATACCACCAGTACCAGTCAGCAGACAGTTGGAGGTACAGGATGACTTTGCAACAAGGCCTCTTTCTGCACCTCTGTTGATTTTTTCTGCATATCTCTTGCTTCTTCCTGCACTTTTCTTCGTCTTTCTGGGCTTCTGTTGCCTCTTTCTGCATTTGTCTTGCTTCTTTCTGCGCTTTTCTTCCTCTTTCTTCACATGTCCTAACTTTGTAGGCATAGTTAGAAATTAGCATTTAAAAAACCATTGAAATTCACTGAAAATACCATAGGTTTCAGGCACGCTATAGTTAGAAATTAGCATATAAAAAAACCTTAGAAATTCACTGAAAAAAACATAGGTTTCAGGGACGTTATAGTTGGTTGGACATTTCACTCGTACAAAACCTTAGAAATTCCCACGTTAGTTCATCTAACTATAACTTGCACCCCCGCAATGCACTGCTGATGACGTCACATATTACATCATTGTGGGAGGCTTTACGACCAGCATCTAAGGTTTAAGCTTCGACTGCCCTATTACGAAGACGGCGGTTGGAGTTTAAACTGGCTGGTCAAACCGGCTGGCTTCTGACAGGCTCAAGGAGCCCGTCGGCCATTCAGAAGCCTTGTATAATCCCCAACGGATGGCGGTTTTGCCATCGGGGATTGTGATGTTGGTTTCCGAAAGGCTTTCCATGTCGGGCTTCCAGACATTGAAAACCTGCCGAAAAGTTACTTTGGGGCACCTAGCAGTGCGCCCTTCTCTCTGCCCCTAAGGTCGTGGGCCTGTGAGGCACCTATGGGGCCCGCTGAAAATCTCTGCACCATGTGGCAGGCAAACTCCCATTACTCTATGAAAGCTTGTGCTGCAGGCGGTTTCCGCCCTCACCAAAAGCTCCCATAGAGAAATGGGAAATTGCATTGCAATACAGTGTTCGGAACCTCCAACCCATGGTCCGTCGGTTCCCACACCGAGACGGTGTCAGTCGGAGGCAACTCCGACTGACATTGTAATAGGGCCCATAGTGTTTTACTGATAAAATATATTACACACAAATGATAATGTGTGGAAATTGGGTTTTAATTAATATTTATTTGCAGATAAGCTAGTAAAAGTGTCTTGATTTGTTTTGATCCTATTCAAATCTTTGTTTCCATCACACTTCGCAATTACCATTTTTGCTTTCCTTTCTGATGATACATTCCAAAATATGTGTATAGTTCATTTACAGGTACTTACATTGTGTGTGTTGCAAAAATGGCATCCTACAGCCTTTCCTTTCACACACCATGTACCCTAACAAGAGTGTCAGATTGTTCAAGTCAAAAACTCCTCTCACTTTGCAGAGAAAGATAAGGAAACACCAATCCCCATGTTAAAAAGAATAAGCAGCAATATTTCAGATGTCATAGCCTGACATTTGACTTCTGTCTTTAAAGCACAGCAAATGTGATAACATACATACAAAATGTAAACGCATCTTTATTTATTGTTCTTTTGTGGCCCACCAGAAAACGACTGGAGATGCACCAGTGGGTGTTTATTAAATGGATTCTGTAAGAAAGTAATGAAGAATTTTTGCCCAAGTGAGACTTTGTAGAGAGCCATGCTGATTCCCAGAAAATGTAAACTTAAACTAAAACCATTGTAGATAAAGTATCATTTTCCATCATGCTGCTAACCTTTGTGGTTACCTACGGTGAATATTCCAATTTGTCTGAAAGAACATGAATGAAAATTTTACCAAAGCAGTTCACTGTACTAAACTGTGCTCTGGCACCCAAACACTGTATCTCGCTATGCTCCCTAAAAAGTATTGACTGTCAACAGGAGAAAAGAGTGGTGGCTTTTTCAAGATGAACCTGATGTTCCCTCTTTGTGTATAGAATTGTGTTTAACCAAAAAAAAAAGAGAATAACTCAATAAGTCCTGCGGTCGTATTACATTAATGGCCCCGGAGGCACCACCGGCGTGTGCTTCCAGTTTGTACGCCCCTGTGGAACTTTGCCTTTACAGAAGGGTCCACAGAAGCTTCTGTAATACTGATAACACTGGTGCATATGTAATGGCAGTACTGTCTTCAGAGGTTGTTCCCTCATTTGCATGGTGGTGTGGCCCCTTACAAAGAAGGGAATCACTTTGCCTCTGCTCTTGCCCTGTATTACGGCATGGGCAAACATGCCCTTAGGAGGTTTACTTAAAGTGTGCCACAAAAAGGTGGTGCACTGTCGGTGTGCCCCCTGAAGGAGCCCTCAGAAATGTTGAAAAGGGGTCACATGTAACCTCTCAGATATCCCCATGCAAGCGGGTGCAGTCACTCACTGTGCCCACCTGCAAGGGGATCTAGCTCCCATTTCCAGGTTTCTGCTTGCACAGAGAAACATGGAGCGGCTTTAAAGCAGCTGCTCTGTATTTCATTGTTTGCTCTGCCCCCAGGGTAGCTCAACTTCACAGCTGCCCTGAGGTCAGTACTTTCATCATATTAGGGCACAGTCCCTATTTGCGCCCAGCGCACCCATTTAAAGTTTGTGGGATGCAAACAAAGAATGCACCTGATTTGTAATATTGCCCCAGGTGTGCATTAACCCTGTGCCTTGTCCGTCAGCAGTGAACTGCCTTGATGAAAATATAACTGAGTGTGTGGGTCTGCAATCCCCCCTTTGTGGTGTGGAAAGGAAAGCCCCCAAAATGTAACATGAAGACATCAAGACTTTGAATTAAAAATTTTCTGAGGATGTAGGTAGTTGCCAGTGTATTTAGCTGGGTCAACTACGCATAGTGTAACCTTCCAACCCCGGATATTTCTAAAAACGAGATACCCAGGAACTCCAGGATGTCGAGCTTATGGGAAATCAGCACTTTTTCATGTCCAGAATGTCATGTAAGCATCAAACTTTGCCTAAAATAACATAATTTCTTCACATTTGAGGGAGTGAAGGTTCTGAAATCTGCAGGGGTCAACAGAAGTCATCCCACCCAGTTTTTCCATACTTATCTGATAAAAATAGTTACCTACATTTGTAGGCGGCCTTATTGTACCGGGAAGGTACTGGTCAAATCTTGGACTGTGTAAAGGCAATATAGAGTCAATGTGATCTTCGCTGGCTACAATTATAGTCCTTTCCTATCACAAAGGCCAAATGTGGGAAATACAGCACAGCAAGACTTTTGCCAATGGCTAGAAATGCCCAAGTTTCCTGACATACAAATGTTGGGACTATTGTGTTTCTTACTATAAAGTTATATTTGCATGGCATTTGATTAAATAATCCTGCTGGGATCTGCACAAGCCAAACCACTCTGGATTCCTCTGTGTCTCTAGGTTTCAGAAATGTCCAGAGTTGGTAGGAATCCCTCAGTGCAAGCCAGCCAGTAGCCCAAATACTGTAGCCATCCTGCATAGCAAATGAGGGGAAGCAGGTATTTCTCTGGGCTTAGTTTTGACATACGCACTGGTAGAGAGGGGGTAATCCCCCCATTCTAACTCCCCAGGGGCAAAGAAGCTATCTAGTGTCCATGGGTGTAGTCAGCTTCCCACCTAATCAGTATTCTCATTTATTCCCTTTTGGTTTTGTGGGCTTTCTGTCCCTCCAGATTAGTGTCTAGTGAACCGAACTGCCCTTTGGGTATGCATACCCATCTGACAACTCCTTGGAGGGCAGAAATCCCATCACACCACCAAGGAAAAAGTGATAATTAGAATGGGGTGCAGAGCTTGCCGATCCTTTTGCTAACAAGTAAAAACACAAAACAAGAAAAATCCCAATCTGATTAAAAAAAATAAAGCAAATGTAAATAATCAAATGATACCAGAACAACACAAATCCAATCAGTAGAACATGAGGTATGCAGTTTCGAAGGTTTAGGTAAATAAAATGCCTAGAAGCGCAAAGTGCCACTCATGGTCATCTGGTCATGCTAAACAGGGGGAAAGTCATAAGCTCAGGCTCATTGCAGGAGACTGCAGGCCGGATACAGGGACCTGGTTAATCACACTGAAAAAAAGCTCTTTTCTTAAAGTCCAGTGCAAAAAGTTCCGTTCACAGTGGAGGAGGCCCCGAGGAGCAGGGAGAGTGTTGTGGATGGTTGTTGCTGTAACGCAAAGAGCAGCCTGGTGTTGCGGACCATCATCACTGTAGCGCGAAGATCTGGTCAGGCGTCACGGATGGTCATTGTTGGAACTTTTCCTTGGCAATCACTGTGGGCTGTTGCTGTAGCGTGAAGTGCAGATCTCGCGTTGGCGGTTGTTGCAGGCAGCATCGTCTTGGTGCAAACGGTCCAGTTCATGGGCACAAAGAGCCCACAACTTCAGTATTTCTCGTTTCTTCTTGGGAGGAGCACAACTGATGCCAGTCGAAGATTCCAGCCCTGGGACGGCACTTCTTGGAACTCACTCTGTAAGAGGCCAGCCGGGCTCAGGCAGGTCCAGTTGCAGTTCCAGGCAGGACCAGTGCAGCAGGTCAGCTGGGCAGTTGCAAAAAGGTCTCTGAAGGTTGTCGTGTCCCTGAAGCTTAAACAGCCAACTTACCCTTAGAGCCACTCAGGTTAGCATGGGAAGAAGAGAGCAGGTCCATTCTTCCTTCTCAGATAGCAGGGCAGTCCTTTGGTAGCAGCAGGATAGTCCTCAGTGGGCCGACAAGGCATTTCTTCTTCTGGAATGTCCACAGGTCCATATGAGTGGCTCTGGAGAGCCAATATTTATACCTGGTGCCAGCCTTTAAATTGGGGGGAGTTCTTATACTACACTCACATCTGGTCCTGGAAGTTCTTCTATTTCCCTGCCAAGGATCCAAGAAGTCTGAAGTGGCATGAGGCTGGTGTTGGGGTCTATTGTGTGTGCTGGAGGCAAATCATTTGAAGAGTAAGTGGGGTAGGGAACAACTCACCCCAAGCCATCCTGCCAGTATGGCCGATCGTGTCCCCATCTAAGTCCCTTTAGTGTCACTATCTGACAGGAATACACAAACCTCAACAACAGAGCAATTTACAGTCATGTGACCAAGGAAACTGGCAGAAGGCACAAACGGATAGGACAATAAAATGCCAAATTTATAAAAGTGGTATTTTCAGAATTGGGGCTTAAAATCCAACTTAATCATTGAAGAGGATTTTAAATTATAATTCACTTTAAATGCAAACAGCATGTATCTATCTGTTTTCCAACCAAAGGTAGCACTTATTAAATGTAATAAGGTAACCCATTGTTAGTCAGTGGGAGCTAAAGCCTTGCAGCAGTGAAAATTTACTTTTGTAGATCAGTGGGGACAGTAATAGCATTAGCCTTAGTTCAAACAGGAAGAAGGGTGATAACCTGGAGGGGAGAGGTTGTTTGTGCCTCATTGATAGCATATATCTTTCTGTAACCTGTTGTAAACAATAGGAAGATGGATACTTCATATAGGATTGATCAAGTTACTTTTATTAAGTTAATTAGTTAAGATAGAAAGGAAAACCCCATCAGGAGCAGCTGTCCTGCTGCTCAGCCCTCACTCAACTGATATTCACAGCACAGCAACATTCTAATCATCCAACATTCCATATGACATACAAACCAGCTGAGCAGCAGGGAGACTTAAGATACAACATATCTCCCTTCGTTATGGGTACAATTGCATAAAGCAATAAAATAGTTGTCAATTAAATGTATTCCAGTACACATAGTCAAAGATTTTAAAACAGTGCACTAAAGTACAAGTGGACAACTCAAATAAAATATTTTCAACATATCCTTCACCGCATTACTTCCTGAAGAGAACAACTATCTTTTTTTTTTTTTTTTTAAACAAAAAGTCATTCTTTTGAATAGTACACATGAGCGTAGGTTTTACCGTTTCCTCATCCCGCTCCTCCTTTCTCCTCGTAGAGCAACTGACACCTCACTAGCAGTCCCGTTTCTTCTTCGGACGGGTTGCTTAGTAATACCTTTACCAAGATGTCCGCTGCGTTTCCTTGTGACATTATCACGCTGCTTCCACTTCCTGTCACATCGTTCTCAGGATTCCAAAGATGCCTCCAAGTATAGCTGTATTCCATGGGATTCAACTGTGAGTTCTTCGTTGGCACGGGCCTCTCTGCTCGAGCCATCTTTCGATTTTATTTCAAATAAATACTCGAAGTCGCCGCTACTATCAAAGTGCCGATTTCTTCTTTCTTAGAAATATTTACGCACTGCCAACACGCCAATCCAAGTTTCTAACTCAAAGCGTTAATCCCTTCAGCCATGCAAAAGTTTTTTTTAACTGTTACAGCGCTAATCCTTTCCGCTTTGCTAGGAAGCTTTAACTGACAACCATACAGTCTATAGCGATACTTCTCACTGCTGTTGGTTATTTAAACTAGATTTTTTCTGTTCACTCTGGCAATTCTTGGTTTCAGGGCGACCGATGTCGGGGTCACTGATGGGGTTTGTTTGCCAGCTAGCGTTACACACACACTTTACATTCAAACTTAAAGTGTTTTACCTCTAGTTTTTCTTTCTCCTCTTCAATAGTACTTCTGTGCTATCGTTTCTTTTCTTCATTTTTCTTTTCTCCTTAGTTCCAATGAAATTCTATTATATAGTCTTCTTCCTTTAGGTTGCACGCGTTGATTCTTACACAATGATCCCCAAATGTCGCCAAAATGTTGTAAACAATAGGAAGATGGATACTTCATATAGGATTGATCAAGTTACTTTTATTAAGTTAATTAGTTAAGATAGAAAGGAAAACCCCATCAGGAGCAGCTGTCCTGCTGCTCAGCCCTCACTCAACTGATATTCACAGCACAGCAACATTCTAATCATCCAACATTCCATACGACATACAAACCAGCTGAGCAGCAGGGAGACTTAAGATACAACATAACCCTGCTGTCATGTACATTAACACCTTAGGAGCTCGTAAACAAACCTCCCCAGTGCTGCGCTGTCCATTATCCAGTGCTGAACTGGACGTCCAGCGGTCGCACGCAGCACTGGGGAGGTAGTGCCCGTGACGACCGTTGGCCGACGGCAGCACCTAAAGGGTTAAACAGTACAGTTTTGCTGTGAGTTGAAAACATAGTTTCTTTTTCATAAAGATAAGCATGGGCTGTATATTACTTTATTGCATTTGTTGGTTTATTTTTGAGTTCTAAGCTCTTGCCCCCCCCACCCCCAAACTACCTGACGGAGTAGCTTGAGACTGCTTTCCTTTTCTACCCTGAGAGTCAAGTGTGGAAAGGGTTGTTTTTGTCCCAGTTTGTAGAGTCATAGAAAGATGAGCTCTAGGTTACCTGTGGTAAACTATCTCATCCACCACTGTTGAGGTCCATTAGCACCTGTTTGCCATTTGGCACCCCAGAAATGGTCTGACATGGTAGCTGCAATGTTTGGGCCTTCAGCTCAAGGGAGGCAGAAAGGCTGTTCTGGGCCTCGGGGCTGGGGGGAGGGGGTCGATTCCAGAATGCCCAGGCCAAACTCCATTCCTTTTTTAAATCCTTTCCCTAGTGTCTAGTGGGCGTCTGTCTTCCTGGGGTGGCAGGGTAGGGATAAACCCAAGATTTCCTTACCACAGATTAAAGGAACTCCCCAACCTGCCACACTGGGGAGTTGGCAGAAAAACAGTTTTGAATGTGTGAGCTGTCAGATACCTGGATGGGCAGGCTCCCCAAACTATTCAACTTTTAGGTCGAGCTAAGTCTGCAAGACCTGTTGTAGCCAATACTACTACTTTTTTCCTGCTTGCTACTTACCATTGGTTCACTGCAATGTCGCTCTTCTTTTCTGCCTCCTAACTCATTCTCTTTGCCGATATGTCACTTCCGTTCAAGGCTGAGGCACACAGGTAAAGTACAGTTTCCTTACACTTTTGTTCTTCGGCTGATGTGTGGAAGAACTCTTTTATTTTTTAACTTTTTGATGCCACTTGTCACTGCTTGTTTCCATTCCTGCTTCCTTTTAATCTCCTTTTGTTAACTGTAAACATCTCAAAATGCCACCGTGCGTATACAGACATGCTGCAGCACAAGGCTCCCCCCCCCCCCCCCCTGTGCATTTCACACTGTAAAGCAGGGGAAGACTGGGACCCAAAAGCGGGGGAGGACTGGCAAAGTGCTTGGCCAGCCCACCAGGGGCTTGGGGGTGCAGCTGAGCTGTTTACCAGGGTCGGTTTCTGCCTATTTCGTTACAGCCGCAGATATTGCAGCTATGCTGCAAAAACTGCCCTATAACAAAATCGGCCCCCAGCGGCCCAAAACCGGCCACCAACCCTGGCAGCGCACCGGAGAAATGCCCAGTGCCAGCTATGGCCAGTCCGGCCCTGCTGTAAAGATGTACTGGAAACTGATCCTGCCCGCTTCTACTTGCAGTCCTATGTGCTCTGAGACACATCACTTCTGGTGGGGTTGTAATAAATGAACACTGCCGCCCTGCAGACTTTTCAGACCTCTGTCTTTCGGTTGCTGCAGATGAGCTGCATTTGACTGCGTGGTCTTTGCTTTACTGAGGTGTCCTAGCGGGGAGGAGAGCGTGTTGCTGAACGCATCTCGCCCCGGGGAAGGATAAACAATGGCAGCGGCGAGGAAGTAATGCTTGCACTTAGTGGGTCTGTTGCAGAAGCGTGCTTGCAGCAGCTCTGCCTCTGCGCTAGCAGGGTATGACCGAATCTGAGGAAAAAATTTTGTAGGTTTGTTTTTTTATTTGATTATATTCTTGTGATGAGTGTCTGCAATAGAGGCGTAATCTCTCTTGCAGCAACCGGTGTACACAAGTAGGCGCTGTTTGGAGAAATGGAATGAAGCCCCTTCAAGTGTTTACTTCCTCGCACGACCCCTTATTCTGGATGTATTTTTGACTCTAGGTAATCTCTTGGTTTGAGCTGTCAGCTGTGTTTTCTTTGTTCGTGCTCATCTGGTGCACACTGTTTTTTAATGATACGCCCTGGGAGCAGCTGATTAGGATTCGAGTCGAGCAGAAGTTTGAGTTAAAACATGGGAATTCCAAACAACAAGCAAAATTAAGTCAGCACTTAAATGTATAAAATGAATGCACTGAATAACCACTCTCCTGCTTCAAACATAATTCTGCTCTTGCTTCCTTTTTTTTACTTTATAACCCGCTCCTTTATTTTCGGCATTTTCAGTGGCCAGTGCTGCACTTGTCAGTGACTTTACCTTTCTACATGTACATTACCTATATAGATTTTTGATCAATATGTGCTATTACCACTATGGGGTGATTACTGCACTATAGTTGCGATGTAAGGTTTTAGTAGGAATTTCATTTTTAGGTCTTGCCTAGACATTTTATTTATTAACAGTGGGCTTAGAGGCCGCCCATTGCTTACCATTGGTTTGTTTCATTGTCACTCTCATTTTCTTGTTTCTTATTGGTGAGTTGCCATAGTTTTCCCTCCTCTTCATGTGTTTGTCCCTCACTTGGAGCATGGACTCATTACTTGTGTCCTTCCACTGCTCGCTTTTGAAGCACTACTTTTTAATTTTTTTCTTTTAAACACTCTACGAAAGAGCATTGTATTCCAGATGTCTCTTGTGTTCTGCTCTTCTCCTCTCTGCCACACTCTGTATTGCTCTCACCAGTGTGCTTGTTTCCAGGCTCCTCATTATTGTACTTCTCAATATGTACTTCTCGTAACAGCTCCCTATTCCTGTCTCGCACCAATTTTGCTTTCTGCTTCCCAATGTCCTCCATATTTCTTCCCACCCCTGTGTCTTCTGTGTTGCTTCTGCTAGCCGCCCTCTTTCTGGCTTCACCACTGCATTGCTTAATTCTTCACCTGCGCTCTTCGTGTTGCATCTCCCATGTAAGCCCTCTGTGTTGATTCTGCCGCCCGCACGTCAAAAAGTGCATGTGTCATTTTGTAGGACTGCGCATGCAAGTTGCGCAAACCTGTACAATGAGATAGGCAGATACGTCATTGCACCTTTTTAGCTTTTTTGCTTAATCTATGTTAGTCAGCCAGCATTGATAAAAACCCATGGGGAAGCCAGTAGGTCTCAAGTGCGAGACCTGCTTCTTTATCCATAGATGGGGAATAACTTGCATACCTAGCTGTACTTCCTTTTACCATATATATTTTTGCTCATGTTAAAGGGGCACATTGTTTTCTTCCTATAATACGGTGTTAATGCTTACCTCACATTCGTATTATTTTTTTAATACTCTAACTTAGGCTTTCAGTGTGTTATTTGCTCAGATTTCTCATCCAGTATTACTCATTATTCCAGTCTTCTAAAGAGTCATTAGTCATTGCCTGCATTAGTTTCTTTGTATACCATTAGGCTCCATCTGAAATGTTGGATGCGGGGTATAAGACAATTTACGTTTGCGGCAAAAATGAGGCAAAGCTTGACCAAGGTATCACCTTTATGCTTTCACAATATATACTGTGTTGGTATTTACAGAGCATTTTTCATATTCCCTGTCATTATGGGCTTGTTTGTGGCCCTGACAGCTCTCTGGGTTACTGTGCATGACATTTGAAGGTTTCCATCATAGACTGGAGTCTGAAAATTTCTATGATGGTATGTTAGTAGTCTTATGGTCCTTAGTTAGAAGTACATAGTATGACTTGCCTAGTGTGTGGGTCAGTCAATGGTTAGATATATTTAGAGGATCCTCTACAGCCGTGTTAGGAAGTTTGGAAGAGATGTGAAATTGTTGGACTCTGGATGTGCATGCACGCCTCAATAGGTTATGAATGTAAGTGACATTTGTAACATAAAATTCTGAAAATTCTGAGTCACTCCGGCGTAGTTTAAATTGCACTCAGGCCTATTACTGTAGGGAGGAATGTGACAGGCAAGTAAAAGGCATATCTGTGTACGTGTGTGAAGGGTAAACAGCCTTTAGTGCGCGGCTGCAACTGCGTATACCATTACTTCGCAAGCGTAGTAACGCTTGCGATGTTACAACGAGTACCATTAGTACGCAAGTTGTTACATCTCAAGTGTTGTTACAATACATGCGTTGTAATGGTATGCGCTAAAGAACTTAACAAATAAATGATCCATGTCGTTGTGAGGAAACATAGGCTTTTTGCTCATAACGACGTGCACCGCCCCTCAGAGACGATGTGAAGAAGGTCCCAGGAGGAGAGAGCAACCACGAGGAGAGTGAGGTAAGGGGGATGTAGTGTGTTTTTGTAGTGTAGGGGGTCGTGCTGGGGGTAGTGTTTTAGGGTTTAGGGTAGTGTTGTGGTGTATGTGTAGTGTTTAAGGGTTGAGTGTAGTGTTGTGGTGTATGTGTAGTGTAGGGGGTCGTGCTGGGGGTAGTGTTTTAGGGTTTAGGGTAGTGTAGGGGTATTGTGCTGGATCGTGTTGGAGTGTAGGGACAGGAGTGGGGGTCGGGTGGTCGTGCTGGGGTAGAGTATTAGGGTTTAGGGTAGTGTTTTGGGTATTTGTGTTGTAGGGGGTCGTGCAGGGGGTAGTGTTTTAGGGTTCAGGGTAGTGTTGTGGTGTATGTGTAGTGTAGGGTAGTGTTTTAGGGTAGTGTAGGGGTGTCGTGCTGGGTAGTGTTGGAGTGTAGGGACAGGATTGGGGGTCGTGCTGGGGTAATGTATTTGGGTTTAGGGTAGTGTTTTGGTGTATGTGTAGTGCAGGGGGTCGTGCTGGGAGTAGTGTTTTAGGGTTCAAGGTAGTATTGTGGTCTTTGTGTAGTGTAGGGTGTTGTGCTGGGGGTAGTGTATTAGGGTTTAGGATAGTGTTGTGGTGCATGTGTAGTGTAGGGTAGTGATTTAGGGTTAAGGAAAGAGTAGTGGGGTCGTGCTGGGTAGTGAATGAGTGTAGGGACAGGAGAGGGGGTCTAGGGGTGGTCATGCTGGGGTAGTGATTTAGGGTTTAGGGTCGTGTAGTGGTGTTTTTGTGTAGTGTAAGGTGTCATGTTGGGGGTAGTGTGTTAGGGTTCAGTGTTAGGTTATCTTATTTAAAAATTACTAAAAATAGTCCATGTACACGAAGTAGTGGTACGCGAAGTAATGGTCTGCGATTTAAAAGTAATTTCTTATATTTTAATGCAATTGCGAAGTAATGGTAATCGCAGTAAAAATATGCGTACCAATGGCATTTGCGATGTAAAAGCATGGCAATAAAAGCATGGGTAGTAATGGCATGCAAGGTATCGTCATACATTCGTGTGAAGTGCTGTCTAATGTGCTCTGTTGGGTTTTGGTCTATCATGTAGGAAGAATTCAAACAATGGGAACTTTTCTCGTGGGTGAATTTAGTGGTTTATGACTTTTGGATCAGTATTATGTTTTGTTTTCCAGGGGCTTAAAACCATCTGAGCTTCACATTGGTATATACATGACACGATGGAACAGTCAGTCATGGCATATCTAAATTGTCTGGCATATACGTTTATTGTGCTTTTCTATTTAGCATCATGTTTATTTCTGTGACATTTCATGACACACATCACGTGAAATTCTCAACATTCTGTGAGTCGTGCCTGTGTAGATTAAATTACTCCAAGAGCTAATAGTTTTGGGAGAAATGTGACAGCCTACTAAAAGGCATATCTGTGCTGTATTGCAGATGTGTGGAGTACCGTCTGATGTGTTCTGTTGGGTTTAGGTTGCCCTGTGTGAGGAATTCAAACAGTGGAAACTTTTCTCATGTGGGTGAATTCAGTGGTATATCTTAGAAGTACTTTAAAATTGTAATTAAAAGAAAAATCACGTCGTGCCTTATTGGCATGTATACCACATAATATAGGCTCTGATAGAACCAAGAATAAATAAACTTAGACAAGACAGCTTAGTTGGTTACCAGTTTAAGTTGCAACAAGCATTGACTGTTACCAGCCCTTTCAATTGAGGAAAGAGCAGATAGAAAGGTTTCTGGCGTTACATCAAACTCAATGTTATAGCAGGAGGTAAGACACTCCACTCAGGTTGAGTAGAGAAATTAGCATAAAAAGGACTGGAAGTTGTTTGTAGTTTTGAATGAGAGATACACACCGAACCAGGTCTGTAATACACAAATACTGCACTACCACACAGCACGACCAATCACTTCTCTTCTGAGATGGACACAAAATGCCAGAGGACTTCAGGACAGAACACAGTAGCTTGAAGTGGTCTCAGAATTCCACCCCCGAGAAGTGACCCTCACACTAAGCAGCAACAGCAAGGCACATTTCTCATGGACTTGTTTACCGTCTTGGATGCCCGCTTGTTCTTGACTCAAGCAAAGTCTAGTTTCAGACCAGGACATGGAGTCGAGATGACTTCTTTAGGAATGTTCAATGACCTGTTTCATACAGTGAATGAGGAAGGCGCTGCCATGTTGATTCTTCTCAACCTGTTCCCAGAATGTGATACAGTGATCTCAAATGTCCCCCCCCCCCAGGTAGTTGCTCTCACTAAGCAGTGATTTAGGAGCATTCGGTGCTTTTGCTGTCGTAGGGATATATTAGAGAACATTTGATCTCAAACAGTGGAGCAACGTTAGTATCTGTACCATACACAATTCTACAGAAACATTACAATTACTCTGGCACGACGTCTTCAAAAAGTAAAAGTGTAGATCGCACACTTATCTGCACCTCAAGGAGAGCAATTCAGAAGACATTCTGCATGCGAACTAGAAATGTTGAACTTTTGAGAGTATCTTAATTGCTTCCATGCCTGGCAAATTCTTTCTACGAACTTTAAAAAAATAGAAACATTCTACATTGACCTGGCTGTATCATTTTGTAACACGTTCAATAGATCTGACCCTCCATCCTATTACAGGCTCTTCCGTATTTTTAAGTATTTCGATTCCCAGCAGGTCCCAATAAGCCTGATAAAATTCCACAGGCCATCCTCACCGGGTTTTTACTAGGAGCCAATTCTCCAATTGATGAAAAATGGTCCTCCTACCCTAGTGGCGGATACAGTCCTTATTTTGTTTCAAACTTAATTACTGTTGTCAGGCCTTAACTAGCATACAATATATTTGGTCTTTGGTTGGGGTTGGTGTTTGTCAACTCAGTTGTTTGGGGTAATGTTCCTTAATACCATCTTGGCATTAATCATTTCAGAGGCTGCACTTCTCTCTCCTTAGCAACCAGGCAAATAATTTACTAGATATTAATGTTGGCTTTTCTTTTGTTTAATAAATAATGACCAAGTGAAATGTGCGAGTCACATGTCAAAGAAATTTAGTTTTATCTACTTTGGGGGCTTGCAGAGGACTAGATTATGTCAATATTTATTATTTTTCATTGCAAAAAACAAAGATTAAAGGGAAGTCATTGTCAGTTTGGATTATCAAACCAACATGTGTTTAAAAATACTTCACAAATTCACTCAAAACACTTAAAGTGCAGTTATAGTTGCAAATTAACACAATAAAACTCACTAAAATGTGCAAGTTTGTGGTCAGTACCGGTGTCCATAACTCGCACAACAGAAATTCAAACAGTAACTTGCACACCAAATCCATTGCTGAAGACATCACCCTCAATGTGACAGCTACAAATACAAATGTAAGAAATTCTTAAAAATAGGACAACATACCACATTACCCTTAACTATATGAAAGACAATTATAAAGGACTGATTATGTTTTGAGTACGTGTTGTTATTTAATTATATTGTACTTTTATATAGTATTTTCTGGGATAAATATTGTGAGGTCCTGCAGCAATGCTCCCAGCACTCCGGACGCATCCGCTTCCAGGGATGCTGTCACTGTTTATCCGTCTGCTATAGCTGTTGTAATTAAGAAAAACAAGCATTTGCAATGCAATGGGTCTTGCATTTGCGAGAGTTTGAACCTTTGGCATTGTAAATGACAATGCCTTTCATTTATGTGTTTTGAAAATCTGCAAGCGGTGCGTAAACACGCACTTTGTACTTCTAGTCATTGCTTTACAGAAGCAAGGCTGTTAGTAACTGCGCCTCTTTTATTGCCAGGCTTACTTTTTGTAAGCAAGGACTATACATGCAAAGTATGTGTGTATGTACTGCTTGCAGGTTTTCAAAACACATAAATGAAAAGCATTGTCATGTACAATGCCAATAGCTCAAACTCTCGCAACCTATTGCATTGGAAATGCTTGTTTTATTTGTTATAACCCTGATGTCTAGTTGACTTTCTGTGAAAATGATGAAGACTGGATGTAAACACCCAAATATGCCACCCAAAGGGGTAGATAGACTGTTTGTACTCCACAGGCCGAATGTGTGCCCAGTCCCCCCCCATTCTTATTTGTTTCTAAATTCTATCCTTGATGTCTAGTTTGCTTTCAGCTCTCAGAAGGAGGTAGATTGTGGGGAACCCCCCTGCCCCAATTTGCCTCTTAGGTTTGGAGAGAAAGACTCTTTGGAAGAAAGCCACTGAAATTAGCAATAAACCTTAGAGGGCCATGGTCAGACTTGTCTATCACTCGACCCAAAGGTGGACCGATTCCCACCAGTGTAAGTCCCCTACTTATTGTGCTACTCCAAACCTGTGTAGTGTTGGTTCATGTCCTCAAGGGCTTGTCTCATGCAACTCCGAAGCCCAACCTACCCCATACAACCTCTTACTCTCCTGACTATTCTACCCGCTTAACGAGTGGAGCACCGTGCGAACACCATGTGCCGCTCCATGCATCCCTCCCTGAAGGGATGTTCTCTAGTACAGACTGTAATCCCTTGTCTATGCCGGAAGCGCTCATCATGCTACTTTATGATCCAGCAAATCTCTTACTAGACAAAACATACATTTTCTCATTTTTTGCAGTTTTATATAGTGTCAACTTGGACCAAGGGCATTAGATTGCTTTAAACAAGCGCCAGAATACATTGTCCAAAGTCAGATTTTTAAAACTTTTTTTAAGGAAAAAGGGCGTTTAAGTGGCTTGCCCAGAGTTACAGGATGTTGAGCCAATGCCGGGAGTTGAACCTTGTTTCCAAAGTCACGAGCTCAGGCTCTAGGGGGATGTATTTAGCTAATATGGGGACCTGGCAGCTCTGTCAAAGTCTGCAAGGAGGTTGCTATTGTCAGAGATTAAGACAAACCTCTGTAGTCTCTTCATGCGGCCCCCTGCGTGTGCTGTAACTCACAAGGATGGGCAGTTGGGCATGAGAGGTTAATGTGACTGCTGCAAAGTATAAATGGGATGTGTGGATCACAGATTTGTATTGTATATTGAATGCTCAGAGTATTACTGCTTTTGTTAAAGAGATCCTTTAGCTCCTTGCAGTTAAGTAGTTTCATCCCTTCTAATATAGCTTAGTGAGTTATGAACCGGCAACAAGGAGCTACTTGCAAATTGCAGGGCGTTGAAGAACCGGGGTTTAACCCAGCGGCGTCAGGGGCACGCCTAAGATCTTCGAGTTCACCTGTCTTGGTATTTAAAGATACGGAATACTTCTGGATGGCGTCAGAGACCAAGTTTATTAGCTGCAGCTAGTAACAGTAATCCTAGAAATACATCACGGTGTAAATTCTCAGGAGACTGCTCATTTTACTAAGGTGAGACGTCTCCTTTTATACCCAATATTCACATTATAAATGTACACCCACTGCACAAAATTCTAGCCAATAAGATACATTTTCAAACAAAGTATCACATAGCAAAAACTCAATTTACAGTTTCCCAACCCAAAAGTAAATTATTAGGAATGTCCCAAATTCAATCTCCACAAGCCGGACAAACCTATAATTGAAAGCATAACCCATGTAATGAAGAAACATAAAAAAAGAAACAATAACAGATACTGAACAAGACAAGCACGTGCAAGGAAACTAAAAAGTTAACGATGTCCTGAACATTGATTGGCAATCTCAGATAAAAGATCGATCAGGAAAATTGGCTTTGCGAGGTCAGTTTCAGGTGAAGAGGTCAGTTTCTTACAGTTCATTTCAGAGTCAAAGAGAAACCTAGTTAAGGTATACATGAACTAAGAAGGCCAGGCCACTTCGTTCGCCAGGTTACCTTTACAGGCTTATGTGAGGGCAACACAAAATGGTGGCACAGAACAAAATGCAGTCAGACTCGAGAATTACAGAACCTCAGACCCTCCTTTTGCCATTACGTAGGCAATAACCTAAGACTCATGTTAATCTGAATCTAGGTCTATATCAATATTCATTAGGTCATCAAAGTGTTGCTGTAGCATAATTTTATTATTCTCTACTTCTCTCGGGACAGATCTCCCAACACACATAGTAGCACAAAGACTACAAATGGCGGGACCACACTGGATGCAAAGACAACAAGAGAAAAGGATGGCTAAAATCATACCAAGGAATGTCAGAATCTTCCATCCCCACTTAGACAGCAGTCCCCAAAACCATCCCGTCAATGACCAGTCTCCTTCGTCTACATGGATAGACTCAGAGGTCTTACGCAACTTAGAGATGGCTTGGTATACTGTAGGGGCATTATCTGGTATGTAAACACAACAACAGGATCCAATCAATTTACATACTCCTCCTCGATCTGCAAGTATGATGTCTAATACCATACGATTCTGCAAAGTCATAAGGCGGTCCGCTTGAAGCTCAGCTGTAACATTACTAAGAGCACCTTCTTTCTCATTAATAGTAGCTTCAACAACGCGGACAAGTTGTCGAATATGCCTACTATTGATCATAGGACCCCAAAAGGGCAGGAAGCCCTTGAAGAAATCTCCTACTTCATGTGCTGCAGTATCTTCCTGATTGAAGACACCTCTACCATATCTCGTTCTATGATAGTCTGAAGTAGTAGTGTATGTAGGGGGAAGCAAAAATGCCACATAACATGTTCCTGAAAAATCAGGTGGCAACCATGTGTAGGCTCTGTCATGACAAACAAAATATATGCCTTTAGCTGGCCCAAACGGTGGAGAAGTCCAGGATGAATAGACATATGTTTGAGCACACACACTCTTACCTAGCTGAGCTTTCGGATTCCGACCAGTACCTTGCAAACAAAAATGGCCTCGGTGGGGTACAATCCAAATAGGGGGAGACCTTTTTCGTCTCTCCTTCTCTGTCAAGCTGGTACTATATCCAGTCACGTTCCAACCAACATAAGCCTGCACCTCATCCTTAGGGATAGCATTATATGCATCAATATCTCAGATCATAGCTACTATTCCCCTTATCAAGGCATTATTGCTGGAGTTATCTTTAAGGGAACGTAAGGGGCGTACCTCATTTGCATAAATAAACATGGTCTGTAAAGCCCACACAGACCCATTAAAAGAAAAAGGCAAAACCAAATATGGCATACCTTTATCTGTCGTATGAGGCATAAGACCACAAACCCAACAATTAGTGGTTTTTACTACTAACTGATGCTGATGCAACAACTGTATGAACGAGTTGTTGACAAATTCT
The DNA here is from genome assembly GCF_964261635.1 of Lissotriton helveticus. NCBI lineage: Eukaryota > Metazoa > Chordata > Amphibia > Caudata > Salamandridae > Lissotriton > Lissotriton helveticus. The sequence goes on along the minus strand of NC_136067.1, from coordinate 1,585,149,826 downwards.
GTTCTCCTTGTTTGCTCATGTTCAGGCAACTATACAACTGATGCAAAGAAACAGTAGTGAAAGAAAGCATAGGTTTGGAGGTGGGTGCAGAGGTCTGTTGTGTAACATAGACAATCCAACCCACACAAGCTAATGTGATACTTAAAAACATCAAAAAGCACAATATTATAAAACATTTGCTACATATCAATGTACAAAATCTTGTCTTAAGATCTATTCTCCTAACATCTCTTTCAGTTACAACAGACTCCATCCTCTAACGTGCTGCTCACGGCAATTTTCCTTCTTCACTAAAGTGTGCATCCAGGCGTCCTAGACGTCCCTAGAACCGCAGACCTTTCGTCAATACGCGGGCCACCCCTTAAGTCTTATACCGCGACCCTGCAGCTGAACCCGAATGGTGGCTCAAAAAAGGAAAAGAAAAATAGTCTCTTGTCTGAAAGAGTGTAATTCACAAAAAAATTCACATTTTATTTGTCCTTTTTAGACCTTAAGTTGTATCGTTCTTTACCAGGCACAGTTTGATCCTGAAAGAGTGTCTCTGGATGCATAGTATCAAGTCTCAAACACGGCGGCACAGCTTCTTGCAAGCATTCATTATCCGCACGTTCTGACTGAGTCCATTCCAGATGTGCATCGCTAAAAGGTACAAATCTTGGAACCCTTTCACTCTCGGAATCGGCAACACCTTCCCGGACCCACTTATCATACGGTAAGGGCAAAGGTATCTTCTTGCAATGGGTACCATGTACCCAGTTTTTCTTGCCGAAAACCTTAATAACAGTCCGAGTTGATAACAGGACTTGGTATGGACCGGTCCATCTTGGTTCCAAGTTCTTTGACCTGGTTAGAATCCAGTCGCCAGGTTGAATTGTGTGGCCTGCGTCTACAGAAACTGAAGGCAAAGTGTCATGGACCTGTTGGTGAAGAACACGCAATTTAGCAGTCAAATCATGTAAGTAGTCAACCAACATAGGGTACTCAATATCACTGTACTTCTTAGGCCTCGGCACACCCCTGACATTCGCCGGGCGTCCAAAAACAATCTCGTATGGGCTAAGTCCCACGTGAGAATGTACTGTCGTTCTCGTGCACATAAGTGCCAATGGTAAGGCATCGGGCCATGTAAGACCAGAGCTCGCTTGCACCTTGGCGAACTTCAGCTTCAGAGTGCCATTATAGCACTCAACCAGGCCTGCTGACTGGGGGTGATTTGCAGCGTGAAATTTCTGTTTAATACCCAGACCCGCACATACTTTCTTCATAATCTGACCCACAAATTCACTTCCATTATCACTCCATACCATCCTCGGCAAGCCATATCTGGGAAAAAATTCTTTGAGCAAAACCTTGGCTGTAGACAAGGCAGTATTATCCTTCAGGGGTAGGGCTCTATCCATCTGGAAAAGGCACAAACAACCACAAGGACATACTTCAAGTTATTGCATCTTTCCATATGAATGTAGTATATCTGCAGCACCTCGAACAGATACGTTGGAGGAGCAAAATGACCCGCTGGAGTTGGGGTTCCCTCTTCAGGATTATGCATCAAGCAAATCATGCAGTGTTTAACCAAATTCTCAGCACACTTAGGAATTCCACCATTCTGCCATACCGGAGCCAGCAACTTACATATCCCTTTTGAACTAATGTGAGCCAGCCCATGAGCCATAGTAACCACCGGGAGCACATATGCATTTGGCAACAACCATCGCTGGTGCTCTGACAACTCAACCCAACAGCCTGTTGAATCCAACATTCCCGTACTCTCTCTCCAAATACTCAATTCTTTCTCAGTAGCTTCCGCCTGAATCATCTTCACACTTTCTGTTGTATCTTCACACATTCCTCCTTCCACAACCCATCTGGCAGGACCTGCAACATACATCCGACTCGGCTCATCTTTCGCTGTTTCTCTCGCTACTTCATCTGCAAACGCATTCCCTCGGCCCACATCATCCGTAACCTTTTTATGCGCACTACACTTTACTATCGCAATTTGGGTCGGCAAAGTAAGTGATTCAAGAAGGTCACTCAATAATTGTCCATGCTGATTTTTCGTACCATGGGAAGTAAGAAATCATCTCTCTTTCCACAAACGACCAAAACTGTGAGCCACGCCAAATGCATATTGGCTATCAGTAAAAACATTCACTCTCTTTACTTTTGACAACACACACGCTCTAGTCAATGCTATCAACTCCGCTGCCTGTGCTGAATTCTGTGCAATACGTGCTGTTTCAACAATCGTGTGCAAAGTTGTGACAGCATATGCTGCAGTCGTCTCTCCATACGGAAGCTTAAAGCATGAACCATCTACCCATAGGGTACCATCAGGATTCGAAAGAGGAGTATCTTTCAGATCAACTCTACCCTTCGTTTCCTCCTCTGTCCGGAGAAAACAGTCATGCTGTTCCTGAACATCTGTCTCTTCAAAAATTGCCAACAATGTAGCTGGATTCAATGTGTTGCACCGCTTGATGTGCACATGACTAGCCAAAAGCGTCAACTCATAACCTGACAAACGTGCACTGGTAAGATGTTGAGTCTTTGTTCTGTTCAATAGGGTATCCACTGCATGTGGAACCATCACAATCAATGTATTATCCAATACCAAACCAGCAGACTGTCGAATAGAAACAGCCGCTGCCGCTGTAGCTCTTAGACAACTAGGCAATGCCCTAGCTACCGGATCTAAAGTGGCTGAAAAATACGCACATGGGCGCTGCTTGTCTCCAAATTGTTGCGTCAATACTGACAACGCACAACCTTCACTCTCATGTACATAAAGTGTAAAAGGTTTACTATAGTCGGGGGTACCCAACACCGGAGCAGAACACAATGCATCACGCAATTCAGAAAAACTCTTCTGACATTCGTCAGACCAAGGAAGAGGGTGTGGTGTGTCCTTAAGAATAAGTGCCAACAAAGGTTTCGCTAACAAAGAAAAATTCGGAATCCACTGTCTACAATACAAGGTGATACCTAAGATGGCACGCACCTCTCTCTGTGTGCATGGCACAGTCATTTGGGCAATTGCTTGAATACGCTCTGGGGTCAATCGTCTTCCCTCCTTCGACAAGAGATGACCTAAGTAGGTCACTTCTTGTCGGCAAAACTGCAACTTCGAAGGTGACACTTTATGATGAAGGTCAGACAGGTGTCGCAACAAAGAAAGAGTTACCTCTTTACAAATCTCTTCATCATCAGCAGCAACCAACAGATCATCAACATACTGGATAAGAGTAGCACCAGAAGGCAATGCAAAAGTATCAAGCTGAGTTTTCAAAGCCTGACTATAAATGGAGGGACTCTCACAATAACCTTGAGGAGCGCGTATAAACCGGAAACTGCGGCCTCCTAAAGAGAAGCCAAAAATATCCCTACTTTCCTCAGTAATCGGAATACTGAAGAAAGCGTTCGTCAGATCAATAACAGAAAACCAAGCAGCTGAGGCAGGGATCATAGTCAATAAAGCAGTAATGTCTGGGACAACAGGAAACTGTGGCACAACAATCTTATTGACCTCTCGAAGGTCAATCACAAACCGATACACAGGTGGCTGAGAAGAGTCAGTACGCTTAAGGACAGGCAGAACAGGACTATTACACACATTGCCTCTCGTTTCTTCAACCACACCTTTCTCAACTAAATCATAGATGATCGCTAAAAGAACTCTTTCGCCATCACTGGAAATTTTGTACTGAGGAATGCGAGGTAATTTAGCATTTGACTTAAGGGTAACAACGTAAGGTGGAATCTGCAAGAGATCAACATCATTTGGATCTATAGCCCAAAGTGTATCAGGGAGAGAACGCAGTTCTAGTGGAAGGTGATCCTTAGATAGATACATCGGGGAAATCACTTTCTTACCCACTATAAGATGTACTCCCAAAGGAGAACAATGTAATGTCGCATGCAATCTTTTCAATAAGTCCAAACCCAACAAATTCCCGCCACAGCCAGTTGTTAGAATAAGGGGAGCCTCCAACTCACAAGGACCAATAGAAAGGGGCAAAGGACAAGAAACCGGGTTACGAACTGGGGCGCCAGAAAATCCAACCGAAACATTAGTCAAGCCAGACAAGGGTGTGCCAGGGAGTTTAGCATGATAGAACTCTTTGCTGCACCAGTATCCAAAAGAAAAGGTTCTGCCACACCTGATGTAATCACTTCAACATAAGGTCCACTCTGGTCCACTGGAACTGACACTACTCCCTCCCTTTGTCCATGGCTGTCCTAACTATCATTAAAACCAGCACTCTCACTTCCAACATAATAATCATCAGTATAGTACTGAGCAGACTGAACGGACGGAACATTCTGTTGGTCAAAATAATTTATAGAATTCTGAGGGGAAAAGGAACGTTCATTCTGGGGAAACGTACCACGTCCCCTACCCCTAGGTACTTGTTGGTAACCACCACGACCTCTCAGACCAGACATACCATTCGCACGCTGTAGCAAGATCGGGAAACTATTCTTGAAGTGACCTTCCTCTTTACAATAAGCACACTGATTAGGGCCTAGCGGGAGTCGCGAAGCAAAAGACTCAGGCTTCTGCAACAGTTTCTGAAACTGTGGGGGTTGCTGAAACTGACGCTGATTAGGGCGAGGAGGATAAGCCTGCTGCAGAAGAACTTTCGTTTTTAATTCTCTAGTTTTCTTCTCTACTTTATCTTTCTCATCTTTATCTCTATTCTCATAGTATTGTGCAGTAGCCAATATCTGGGCTGAAGAAGAAACAGCCCATGAACTCTCAGAGTCCTTTAACTATTAGAAAGTTCAGGAAGTAAATTAAAAACAAACTTATCTACAAACAACCTCTGACCACCTTCTGTACTCATCTCCTGACCACTATGATCAATGAATGTTTCCTCGAACCTAGTGAAGAAATCAGACACACTCTCATCTTTCTTTTGTTTGCATGCTGCTAACTTGTCCCAATTCACCCGCAAAGGAGGCATCATAGTTTTCATTAAATTAATAATCCTACCAGGTAGTTCTGCAACTAAGGGTTCAGGTTTGGCACCTCCTACCTGCCGACCATCTGCAGCAGTAATATTAACCCATGTATCTCCTAACTCTGACGCGTGGTCCTCATGACGGATCTTCGCCCACAAGGGTTGAGGAACTACATTACCCATCAACATATCTATGTCAGCTAAATTCATAACACATGCATCACCTGTCTGAGACAACTCCTTGTAATAACCAGCAGGATTTTTACGGGGGTCAGGCAAGGTCTGCTTAAGAGCCAGGACCTCAGCTCTCTTCCAAGGGACATGCACCCACACTCGCTGAAAATGATCCGGTGCAGCCGCAATACCATGAGCGGCATCAGCCAAAACTTCTTCTCTCCATACAGGGGGAACCTCTCTCATAGGATACTCCTTCACTTTTCTCCTAACAGAAGGGTCAGGTTCGAACAATAACTGAGGTGGAAGTCTTGACCTAAAAGTGAGTAGTGTCTCTACCGCTTCCTCAACATCGGAACCCACTATTTAGCAAATTCAGACTGAACATTAATCAATTCCAATGGAATTGAACCCAACTCATTATCTTCCCATTCCTGACGAAGGAAGGTACACATGACATCAAAAACATACCTTTGGTTTGGTGCCTCCCACTGTAGGAAGATATCCATAACCACTTGTGGACCATACTTGGAGGCATTCGAACCCCATCTACGAGCAAGGAGATCTCACACTGCCCGCTCTTCGGGACCAGGAAGCTGACTACGTCTCTGCTTACGTTCAGAAACAGGGGTCATATTTAGTGACCCAAAGAGAGGAGACAAAAGATTAGTGACAGTCTCAGTCATTCGTTGCCGAGCAGAAGGAGAAGAAGTGGACATGAGGACAGGAGACAAAGTGTTTTGAGGCAAGAGAGACGTAGGGACAGAAATAAGAGAAGTCGAAGATAAAGGAGTGTAAGGCAAAGGAGTTTGAGGCAAGGCTGGTGACAAAGCTGGCGGCCCTGGAGGGGGCTGCGCCGTGGAAGGAAGAACCACCTGTGAAGCAACAGGTGGCGGAAAAACAACAGGGGGTTGAACGACAACAAGGGGTGCAACAACTGGAGGTAACGGAGGTGCAGTAGCACCCTGCACATAAGGGGGTAGTAATCTCTGTAAATGTGACATCAAAGGATCCTTTTCAGGGTCTTCAGTCACATTTGAAAGAGGAGGTGGCAAAGCCGGGTAACATTTGTCAATGGCCATGCAATGTTGTCTATCTGACACTTCAATCGCACGATCTTCTTCATCTTCCTTAAACTGCCTAGCAGCTTGCATTACCGACATATTCCTTTCCTTCCTATCTCTCTTAGCTTGCTTAATTTCTCACTGTTTGGCTTCCTTACGCCAAAGGCGGAAAGAGTCAAACATCGCCGGCCGGGCTTTCGTCTTAAATAGCGCAACTTCTAGGTTATCTAAAACATCTGATTCAAAACTACCATGTGGGGGCCATCGTAAAACACCATCTTTCCTTGTATAACGGACCCATACTTCATTAAAGGTAATGGGACCCACACCATGCTTTGAATAGAGCTCATAGGTTGGAGTTCCTACCGGAGGTATCGGACATGAGTCCTCCAATCGGGAATCCGTATTACAACTACAACAACACCATTTCCTAATTTTGCGAAAACCAGGCATCTTGAGCTCGCTAGTCTTGCTTCAAACTTCAAGGGGTTATCAAAAAATGATACACTCGAAAATATACGAACCCCTCGGCTTTGACTATTGCAATGGCCGAATCAAAACCGAGAAACAAAACAAAGTCGTGGGAGCGACCCACTTATACTTAACCAAAATGTCTGTCACGCCACCGGAAGACCGTCTAACGTCTCGCCTTACAAATCATCACAAGAGGGTCCAAGACAGTCAGGGCAGCAGTCCTTCGCAGCCGTCGGAAAGGGGAAGCCTCGCAGAAAAAACCTTCGGTCCACGTCGACATGCAGGGGTCATTGAAGTGGCGGCCGTCGTCCAGAATTTCCTCACGGAGCTCCTCACAATCTTCGGGCTTGGACCAGTACCGCTGAAGTCGCCCCACGTTGGGTGCCAGTTGAAGAACCGGGGTTTAACCCAGCGGCGTCAGGGGCACGCCTAAGATCTTCGAGTTCACCTGTCTTGGTATTCAAAGACACGGAATACTTCTGGATGGCGTCAGAGACCAAGTTTATTAGCTGCAGCTAGTAACAGTAATCCTAGAAATACATCACGGTGTAAATTCTCAGGAGACTGCTCATTTTACTAAGGCGAGACGTCTCCTTTTATACCCAATATTTACATTATAAATGTACACCCACTGCACAAAATTCTAGCCAATAATATTCATTTTCAAACAAAGTATCACATAGCAAAAACTCAATTTACAGTTTCCCAACCCAATAGTTAATTATTAGGAATGTCTCAAATTCCATCTCCACAAGCCGGACAAACCTATAATTGAAAGCATAACCCATGTAATGAAGAAACATAAAAAAAGAAACAGTAACAGATACTGAACAAGATAAGCACGTGCAAGGAAACTAAAGATTTAACGATGTCCTGAACATTGATTGGCAATCTCAGATAAAAGATCGATCAGGGAAATTGGCTTTGCGAGGTCAGTTTCAGGTGAAGAGGTCAGTTTCTTACAGTTCATTTCAGAGTCAAAGAGAAACCTAGTTAATGTATACATGAACTAAGAAGGCCAGGCCACTTCGTTCGCCAGGTTACCTTTACAGGCCTACGTGAGGGCAACACAAAATGGTGGCACAGAACAAAATAGAGTCAGACTCGAGAATTACAGAACCTCAGCATAGGATTACATTTTTGCCTCTTCTCAATATTTCATTCTGCCAAGGCTTCTTTAAGGTTACTTTTGATTAGTAATAAAGACTTAATAGAAGATACAACAATTGCTTTATATTTTAAATCCCATTTTTGTTTTTCTCTAGATCAAGTGCTCTTTACATATAATGCCAACGAGTATGGATGATATGCGATTCTTAAACCTTGTAACCCTCATTCGCTTATGTAAAATACCAGGTACATTGATTTACACACATATGAATCATTAACTCTGTATATTAAGTTTGCGTGTTGTAAAGCCATCTGACTCTCTACATCAAGATGAACAGCGTTACAAAAGACATTAAGTAAAAAATGAATTAGCAAGTGGTATTTATATCATTAGTGTAATTACTCACCCATACAGTCATCCGACATTTTCATACTGCATGCATGTCTCTTACATACAGGGATTGAACAAAGTCAAAAACCTGCCTTCAAATCATAGTGTTGCTTAACCCCTTCGCCGCGCGGCAAATTCCACCGCGGTGTGAAGGGGGCGGGGCTGGGCATGGCGCTTGGGTAGCCAGGACAGCTCCCGGCTGTCATGAGTCACAGTATGCGTGCACTCATGACGGACGGGAGCTATCCGAACTCCGCCCACTGATTAATTCTCCCGCACAGGCGGGGAATTAGTCGCGCATGGGCGGAGCGGCAACGTTCGGACGGCTCCCGGCCGTCATGAGCACACGCCTACTGTGACTCATGACGGCCGGGAGCCGTCCTGAGCATGGAAGGTGCTAAGGACTTGTGACTTGTTTCCCTCCGGTGCATAAATATCTAGGTGTTAGGCTCCGGATTAGATTTCAGCAAGGATACGACTCCAACAAAAGGAGGGCTTAAAGCCCTTTCAGTGAGGCTGTTTGTTTTGGGTGGTAAAGATGGAAGTGAAAATAGCCCCCCAATATCCCTTACAGATTGCTGCTCTCCGTGGCTGCTGCTAAATGAGTACTGGTGTTTCAAATTACATCAGGACATATTCTGAATATTTCACTGATGCTGACCCAGATTCACCTGAATAATAGCTGCCAGATCCAACTGGATCCTGCTAATTTCCTGCACAGATTATATATGGAAATATGTACTGAAGGAGATGTTGGAAAGTGGTGCTAAAGAGGAAAGGGGTGACATGAGGTATGCAAATGGAGGATTTCAGAAAGATGTGCCGATAAAAGGAGCCCTACAGTCCTAGCCTCACCTCGCCCAGATGGGCATGCAAAATTGGCCATGACCGAGCCTCCAGCTGCCCACATGTAGTGCTGCTTTACTTTGCAGTTGGCATATATGTGAGCATTTCTCTGTGCACTCTGCATAGAGGCGAGGATAACATGTGCATTTAGTCTGATCACCCTAATGACCCACTGGCAGGTGCTGTGGGAAACCAGTACGGCTTTCAGCCTTTGACCTCTCAATCTCACCCTTCATAAACACCCATCCAAAATTGGAAGTCATCCAGAGACTTGGAGGTGACTAGGTTCACATAATGTACAGTCATATGTTGCATGCAAATAAAACTACGGAAACAACATTAGGAAAAATCAAATATTCTTAGGTAATGTAGGATGAAGTAAAGCATGTGAAATGTGAGCTGAGATTTCTTTGCAAACATGGATTACTTTAGGGTTTTTACAAACTTTGCTGAGAAATCGATCAAATTGCCTTTAAAGTTAAGCAATATATAAGGATCCATTTCAAAGTAAATTTTGGGACCCGTCCCAATTACACTCTGTGGTAGGTGATTGGTTTAAAGGAGCTGCACATCGTCAGGAGATTGCCCAGGTCAGTTGTGGTAGGAGAGCAGGATGGCATTAGTAACTAATTGGAATGGAGTGGTGTGGGACAAGCAGAGTGATGGCAATATCAGCAGAGTTGAAGGAGCGTCAGAATTGAGATATTGGGGAGAGAGTGTTGCTGAAAGTTCTATGAAAGAGGTCCTTTTTTCCTTCTACTCCAATAGCCTTTCTTTCATTTCGGCTACAATAAACCCTACCTGCTTCTTGCATTAGTCTAGTTTATTGCTGCAACCTTAAAGGCCGCAAAATTGATCCTGTATACATTTAGTGAGATTATGTGGTCATGATAACGGATTTTGGATTGGAGGGCAGGAAAGGGAATTGCTCTCGTTTCTTAGTACATTTTAACTGAGGGGGTTTGTCCCCTCATCTTACTGCAGCGACTCTCACAGCTGTTAGAAATGACACTTCTCCTTCTAGCCATTTAGCTTTTCATTATGTTGCTTTGCATTTAAGCTCACTTGTTTTGCATGAGTACTGCTTTTCAAATTGTTTGCAACAATGTTTATTTTTACTATTAGCCCACACTGTTATAAATGCCTTGTAAAAGCGGCTATTGTTTCTTTGAATATCTTTGGACAAGTAGACAGAGTGCAAACATTGTCAAACAAAAGCTGGAATTACTTTAATACAAGGGCTTTTTTCACTACACATATATTACTGTGTGGTGTTGATTCTGCAAGATTGATTCAATTTTCGTTTTTGGAATCATACAGCTAAAATAGCTTGCCATTCCAGTCCTTTGACTTCATTAAAGTGGATTATAATATGCTATTGTACAGTTAATTAATACATTTCAGGTTTCAGTTTGGATTAGTCATGACAGAAGTGCCAATTAGAAAGTTCCTGTGGGAGCTGGTCTTCAAAATTAGTTTCCCAGTAGAATTTAGGCATGATTGCACACGTCCATAAGTGCCCATTGAATATCCTTTCTATATATATTTTTTGAATAGACTTTAGAATTACCCTTAGAATGTTTTCTGAAGGGATTTTTTTAACATAATTTGAGAGTTGCACCTTTGAGCTGGTTTTGGGCTGATACTTGTCCAGTTGGGCTGAACTTGGGTTTGTACTTTGACATCTTTGAGCTTCGGACCGAAGTCAAAATCTGGCAACACTGCACTGTGGGAAGCTGCAGTAGAAGACTGGTGAATCAACTGACACAGTGCTGCAGCACAAGAACCTATCTGACTCAGAATATCAGACTTTATTCTCACATGGCTGAGGACAATAGTGTGAAATTTGCTCTCATTGTGGCTTCTGAATCACCTTACATAACCATTATATGAAAAATGGTTTTCTTTCAACTATGGTTAATCAACTCCCAGCCGAGGGTCAACATTTTTCGCATGGTAAAATCACCCGAGAACTTGCCAGAATTTCTAAAATGGGTATAACACCACCAACAAATGATTTATATTGTGACTAAAATTGGTTATTACCCTGTAAATGTACTTCGTTTTGTGACCATCAAACCCTGGCATTCACTACAATTCATATCAATGGGGACCATGTCCTTGATTCCTGTAATGGCTGCCACAACATGCTGTCCATGTTGTGGCCAGCCAATAAAGGGGGATCCCCTTTGGGCCCCCTCAAATGCCCCAGGTGTCAGAGTGTGCCCACTCTGCACCTTGTATTTGTTTAATTCATGTCAGGATGCAGGGACCATGTCCCTGGGTCCTGTAATGGCTGCACAACATGATTTATTTAATTAATTTAAAAAGAAAATGAGGCAGGGCCCTGGTGGATGGGGAAGAGGGTCCGTGTAGCCCCCATCCCCCATTACAAAAGGCCTGGCCCTGGGGAATCGGATCCCCAGGGCCCAATTCGGCCCAGGCAAGGGGGGTCTGCAGCCTTCCTCTCCTGGTGCAGTGCTGGTTTGCGGATGAAGGATCACTGACATAATATCTAGGGACATAATATCGACTATCAAAAATATCGGCGACAAAATGTCGACAGACAGAATATCGACTTTGTATCTACAAACAGGTAAGTACAAAAATATTGAGTAAAAAATATCGTTTACAAAAATATAGTTTATAAAAATATCGACTTTATTAAAAACAATGGTAAATTAAATTAATATTAAAAATTAATTACTAAAATATACTTAAAAATACTTAAATTACCTTATAATAATTAAATAATTAATGAAAGTTATAAAAAAATGTTTTACAATCATATTTGTTAAAACATATATATATAGTAACATAATATAATTAAATAATAAGCAATATTATTACCGTAGGATAGCGGTGTAAAAATTACTATTCCTACTACCGAGAGTGCAACAGTAGGGAAAGCGTTGGATAGCGTAGGGGTAAAAATTACTATTCCCACTCCAGTGGGTGCAACAGTAGGGAAAGCATTGGATAGCGTAGGGGTAAAAATTACTATTCCCACTCCAAAGAGTGCAACAGTAGGGAAAGCGTTGGATAGCGTAGAGGTAAAAATTACTATTCCCACTCCAGTGGGTGCAACAGTAGGGAAAGCGTTGGATAGCGTAGGGGTAAAAATTACTATTCCCACTCCAGAGAGTGCAACAGTAGGGAAAGCATTGGATAGCGTAGGGGTAAAAATTACTATTCCCACTCCAGTGAGTGCAACAGTAGAGAAAGTGTTGGATAGCGTAGGGGTAAAAATTACTATTCCCACTCCAGTGGGTGCAACAATAGGGAAAGCGTTGGATAGCGTAGGGGTAAAAATTACTATTCCAACTCCAAAGAGTGCAACAGTAGGGAAAGCGTTGGATAGCGTAGGGGTAAAAATTACTATTCCCACTCCAGTGGGTGCAACAGTAGGGAAAGCGTTGGATAGCGTAGGGGTAAAAATTACTATTCCCACTCCAAAGAGTGCAACAGTAGGGAAAGAGTTGGATAGCGTAGGGGTAACAATTACTATTCCCACTCTAAAGAGTGCAACAGTAGGGAAAGCGTTGGATAGCGTAGGGGTTAAAATTACTATTCCCACTCCAGTGATTGCAACAGTAGGGAAAGCGTTGGATAGCGTGGGGTAAAAATTACTATTCCCACTCAAGTGGGTGCAACAGTAGGGAAAGCGTTGGATAGCGTAGGGGTAAAAATTACTATTCCCACTCCAGTGATTGCAACAGTAGGGAAAGCGTTGGATAGCGTAGGGGTAAAAATTACTATTCCCACTCCAGTGGGTGCAACAGTAGGAAAAGCGTTGGATAGCGTAGGGGTAAAAATTACTATTCCCACTCCAAAGAGTGCAACAGTAGGGAAAGCGTTGGATAGCGTAGAGGTAAAAATTACTATTCCCACTCCAGTGGGTGCAACAGTAGGGAGAGCGTTGGATAGCATAGGGGTAAAAATTACTATTCCCACTCCAGAGAGTGCAACAGTAGGGAAAGTAAATACTTCTTATATTATTTAAAAACAGTATCAATTAATATCTATAAAAAATTAATTAAAAGTAATTACCAATTTAATATAATTTAATAATTCATCAATTAAAATTACAAATTACAATTAATTTTTACTATTAGTTACCTATTCATATTAATTACAAATTAACAATAATTTAATTTACAATTAAAAATTAATTAACAATTAATTCAAATTAAAAACAATTAAATACATTTAATTATTTCATTAATTATGAATAAATTACTTCCCACCCTATTCCCCTATAAACTCACAACCCGCTACAGAAAATAAATTAGTAAAATTAACATAATTAGCAATTAATCAATTAAAATAAATTAATTGCCAATTAAAATTTAATTAATTACCCATAAAAAATGAATTAACAATTAATTCTAAAAAAAATAGCAATAAATATTTTTACATATTTAATTAATTATAAATAAATTACTTCCCACCCAATTCCCCTATAAACCCACAACCCGCTACAGAAAATAAATGAGTAAAATTAACATAATTAGCAATTAAATAATTAATTAAAATGAATTGCCAATTAAAATTTAATTAATTACCAAATATAAATTAATTAACAATTAATTAAAAATGAAAACCAATAAATAAATTTACATATTTAATTAATTATAATTAAATTACTTCACACCCTATTCCCCTATAAACCCACAACCCGCTACAGAATTAAAATACGCAAAAATTAAAAAAAACAAAGTTCATTAATTAAAATTAATTATAACATAAATACACACATACACACATACACATACACACATACATTCCTGGAGGCCCATAGGAATGAATGGCAATTGCCGAATCGGTAAATACCGATTCGGTAATTGAGGGAAACATTGAAGGGTGGCAGGGTGTCACTTTGACACCCTGTTGCACCCCTCAATCGTGTATGGGTGCACATGTTGCAGACATACAAGCCCTAAGGGCATGTATGTCTGCAACATGGCAGCATTTGAAAAGCAAAAAAAATGCTTTTTCAAGACTTTTCAATATTTACCACTGTAGTGTGTTATCTAGGAAACCTGAATCGATGTTCCCATTTCATGCCTTTGTTCGGCTATAATCAATAATATCCATACAACGGCATAATAATCATATCCATAATTCAGTCGTAGCACATGCTGTCACATTAAGCAAGACTACTTCTCCGGCCCCCTAGTAAGCACACCGAGTTCTCTAAACAAAACCAAGCCTCCAGCAACCTGGGAAATTCCCCTTGCTATTGTTTTGATTTCATCCTAGAACTCCTGTAAAGCACTGTAAGAACGGCCAGTTCTTAGTGACATCTTTATTGACGTCTTATGTCCAACCTTACGTCAAACCCGGCACCTTTCAGGTATAAATATACCAACGTTGCCTTACGCAAACACACAGTGGTAATCCTGGAGCAGAGCAGCTATCTATTTCCGAAGAGCCCAGCTGATGCGAGAGCCCACGGACGCTGCCCCTCCTCCCTGACGCGCTGAGAAGGACGCTGTCTTTTCTCCTGCCGAGAAATCCAGCTCCGGCGTTTCCAGCCTACCCTCGCGGGTTGCTGGGATATCGAGTCCTGAGAGAGAGATACCAGACCTCCTGCTTTCTATTACCCAGGTACGGAACTGACTAAACCCTTACAGAGAATTCTCGAGTCAGATTCTTGGCAAGACAAACTTAACTTAAGCTGCTACTTACTTACTCCCTCCCACGTATTAGGCTTAGGTCAGGTACACCGGGGTAGGCGTAGTTAGAAGCACCAGTTGAGTACCATTAGTCAATGTATATATGTATGTATCTATTTTATCTATTTTAAAGTATCATATGGCTAAGAAACCATATCAATGCTTTTACAGTATTATTTTATAATCCTGCTTTTACTGTACGCACTTTACTTTACTATAAGTATTGCAATTGTAGCAATTCATTTCTCTTGTATGAGGAAGAAGACTGCTCAATAAATAACACCTTTGATTGAAAACGCCCGTCTCTCTTTTCTCTGCATTCTGGTGAAACTAAGTACGCACCTTTGACTGAGTGACATAGCTGTCTTTTGTTTTCACACGACTCTAGAGATACACTCTTAATCAGGGAGAGCAAAGTTGTGATGTTTTATGGTTGTCAGAAACTAAATCCCTTCTTGTCTATCCAGGGAGGTTAAACTCCTCCTCGCTTATTCGAGAAAGTTTCTAGTGACCTCTGAGCTAGCTGGCAAAAACTGAAGTCTAATATAGTCAGTAGACACCTAGATAACCTCAGTCCTACGTCTACACTGCTGAATATATTATTCCAATGCGCAGAGCCTATTGGGACTATAGGAACTACACTACATGGTGCCCAACATTTGGTAAGGCGATAAATCTAACGCAAGACGTTAGAGTAACTCAGTCGTGCTTTTTCACACAGACCCTTTCTCCCGTAAATACTCCAAAGACGTCTGGAGTGGGTCAAAGGTTAAAATCCGCCGGAACTTAGTAGGAAGAGATTTCTATGTATAGTTTTTGGTTTATTCAACGTTGAAGGATACAGTGTTCCAAAATATTGTGCACCTAATCTTTGTTTCCTTGAAAACCTGATCGGCAACAAAAACCTTTCTGTCAGTAAAAATGTCAGAAACTGAAGAAGAGAGGGAGACAGCTAGAATAGCAGCTCGTCTCCTAGAGGATGGCAATAGTCTCCTGCAGTCCGACCCGGATGCAATACTCATTCCGGTCAACATAAGAAAAACCATAACTCTTAAACTAATAGAGAATGGACTAACATCGAGAGGTGGTATAGTCGTATTGGTAATTGAGGCACATGAATATCGGCAGACAGAGGTATTCTATTCATGGATAAACTTTCCAGCAGCAAACGCTGTCACACATGAGTTCCACTATTACAAAATAGAGGAACCACCGGAAGAGTACACCCCTTTCGAGGAGGTGGAAATCCCATTAAAATACCAAGAGCACCTGCTCTGGTTTAAAGGCGCCCTAAAACATAATAATCACATCACCAGGCTCGGTCCACTAGGTAGACCAGGAGCAACGTGGCCGGTTCTAGCCAGCTACACACCACATCCCGACATCGAAAAAATGTCAGTACCAGAACTTTTAGCACAGCTAAAACAACTGATTAAAATACATAGACAATTAGTCCAATATGTAATGCGGACTTCAACAGTCCAACCAGCTATTAACATTTCACAGCTGACCCCTCATCAGGGGAACACAAACACAATTACACCACAGAACATACAATCATGTCTGGGTAAAGTACCCGCAAAACAGGAACAAATTCCATTCTGGTTAGCACAAAAAATCACTCAAATAGAGGCAGTATTTCCGGATACTACCCCTACTGAGAAACACAGAATTCTGACTATCTGCCTTCCAATGGGGATCGCACCACATGTGGAAGACTGTGACACTTGGGGAACAGTCTTTGCTTCCATTTACACAAAAACACATGGTGTTCCGTCCATGGCGGTAATACCAGATGTGCTAAGACAGATTCAAAACGAATACGGTCCAGAACCTGCTTTAACTCTGGGTATGAAATTACTGAAAGACTTCAAGCTGGTCTCGGCTATATTATTAGCCAACATAAAAGGAGAAGCAGCATCTGTGGCGATCCGCCAGAAATTGAAAGAAACAGATATAGCAGAACAACCATTTGAACTTGCCAGAATCATAGAAAAATCCTATGAAGAACTAGGAAGAGATAGTTTGGGTGGGAAACCTGTAAAAACCCAACTAACTGAAAATCCTGAAAAAATATTCATTAAAAATAATCTAAACACTCCAAAAAAGAGCTGGGATGGAAATAAACAATCCACTCCCAAAGAAAAAAGATTCCAGTCCAGAGGAAAGTCTCCTCGGCGGAAAGAAAGATCTCCGGACCAAGGACACAAGTCTCCCCAGAGGGAGCCCTCTGAGAAAAGATACAACCTTAGAAATAGGGATAATCTAAAGAAACCTGATAGATATCAAGATATTGATACACGTCCCTCTCGATCTTTTCAGACTTCCTCGCAGAAATCGGAAAGAAGAGGACGATCAGAACAAAGGGAAGAGCACGTCAAGTCCAAAGACAAGGAACCTGCTCATCAAAGTAAAAAATTACAATTTCCAAAAAAGAAGGTAGCCAGCATTAAAATAGTCAAACATGCCGAGG
Source organism: Lissotriton helveticus (assembly GCF_964261635.1). NCBI lineage: Eukaryota > Metazoa > Chordata > Amphibia > Caudata > Salamandridae > Lissotriton > Lissotriton helveticus. The sequence continues at coordinate 1,585,132,652 of NC_136067.1, read as the reverse complement.
ATACTGAGGACACAGCTGAAAAACGGAGAGTGGGCCCAGACAGCGCTAGACAGCGCAGCAGAAGTGGCCATAGCTCGCAAGATCCTGATGAAACATCTGGAGACAGCGGACACGAATGAATACATTCAAGTGGAAACTGCAGACAGCAGAGTTAGCAAACCTCATAAAATATACGAGATAACATTACGTATAGAGGGAGGACTAGGAAAGTAAGGGGTCTATTTTGGGATAACCTTTCCAAAGGCTATGATATCCTTTTAGCTGAAAAAGACTGGCCACCAGAGTTTGTCAGGGAGTGCCCTCATGGTGAAGAAATGATTATGCCTGCCTTCTCAAATCACATTCCAATACAATACATAAAAAATATACACTTGCAAGAAAGTGGGCAGTAGCCCAGGCTCCTGCTTTATATAAAAATCATGTAGGATGGGATGAGGACTCTCCTCCTCACAAAATCCAATTAAAATGTCAACCAACTGCACAAAGGCAGTACCCAATTAAGCAAGAAGCTAAAAAACATGTCAGGGAGATCTTAGATCAACTTGAATACCAGGGGGTGATTAAAACATGCACCTCACAAATGAACAATCCTTTGTTTCCTGTCTCCAAGCCAGACGATTCATATCGTCTAGTTTTCGACTACAGACACCTTAACTCATGTTGCAAGACATTTGCAGTACAAACCTCACACAGTGCAGCACTAATGAATAACATCGTGCGCAAAAAATACAAAACAACATTAGACATCTCTAATGGATTCTTTTGTCAAAACATTGCACCTGAAAGCAGGTATTTGACCGCTTTCTCAATAATGGGCTCGCAGAAATTTCTGTCGACTCCCACAGGGGTTCAAGAACAGTCCAGGATTATTCTCAGCAAGAGTTGATGAGGCATTATCTTATGTCGATGACATCTATCTAACAGATGATGACTTGGATACTCACTTGCAAAGAGTGAACACCATAATACTTGGGTTGGCAGCAGAGGGTTACAAATTCAACTTTAAAAAGTCACGAATTGCCCATCTAACTGTCCTGTTTTTAGGATATGAATTATCAAGTGAAGGCAAATGCCTAGCAGACAACTTCTTAGAAAAGTGTGCTGTACTCCAAGCACCAAAAACGCTGAAAAACTTACAATCAATTCTAGGTTTCCTGAATTTCGGAAGAACATACATTTTAAATTATGCAGAGAGGGTTAAACCTCTCTATGAATTAATAAAACCTGATTTTAAACCAATCAATTGGACTCAAAAACACACAGAAATTTTGAGATCATTGCAAACAGACATGTTAGCAAAAACAAAATTGCAAACTCGCGACAATACACGCAACCTTGTAATCCAAGTCATCCCAGGAAGATGCGGATTCACGTACCTGACTTCAAATGAGGGAGAAAAGGTACCAATAGCGTACAAATCACACTTGTACTCGCAGGCTGAAAAAACATTCAGTCTTGCGAAAAATGTTGTAAATGCGTCTCAAACAGCTGTAGCAAAAGAAAGTGCCCAAGCCCAAGGCAGACGGATTACTGTCCTAACAGCAGAATCGGCCTTCGAGGCACTGACAAGCCCATGTAATTTAACTACCGTGGCACTAGATCCAAAATGGATACAATGGGAAAATTCTCTTGCTACAGAAAAAGTGAAATGCTATTTTGACCCGGAAATGAAACAACTAGAAAATCTAGAATATGAAGAAGAATATCCTCTGCCAATCGACATTCTACCTCTCAAACAATATAAATGTGTAATCTACATGGATAGATTTGCACAACACTACGATGTAGAGAAAAAATCCTACAACGCAGCGTGCGCGATTGTTAAAGGTCGCTGGCGCTTGGGTAAATTCAGACCGTTAATTACCAAAACTGAATCACTCAGAAACTGTTCAACTCAGCGAGCTGAAATAAGATCTTTAAAGATGGCGCTTGAAAATGCCGATCGCGAATTACCCACACTAATAGTGTGCGATTCGCATTACTGCGTCAAATCTTACAACAATGACTTGCAGAAATGGGTTCAAAACGGTTACAAAGATGACACAGGTGCCACAATAAAGCATAAAAAGCTTTGGGAACAGATAGTTCTTTTGCAGAAAGAACTACAAAAGACTCACGTGATACATACACTGAGTCATCAGTGTGATGGCGTTCACGCTGCAGGGAATTCATTGGCTGAGACAGCCACAGCGGAAGCAACTAAACTGGCTTCCGTAGCCACAAAAAAGCGTTCAGAAAAATACATAGACGGGGAAACCATGCTGGCGGTAAAAACGTCTTCAAAAGGCGACTGCGCAGCATTACCCGTGAACTATCCACTTAATTATACATACATAATCGATGCAAACTCCGTTCCTTTTGCTCGAATCCCTGGAGTGGGGATAGAGTAATTCCAAACACGAACAGGAGAGGCTTCTTAATACAAGAAGCACATATGGGATTAGGTCTAAGGCATCAGAAGATCAAGGAATCTCTGACAGAATTACAATCAGAATACTGGTGGCCCGGGAATGAGCGTGGATAATCACAAATTTGCAAAAAATTGTGAAAACTGCAACAGAGATCGCAGTGGCGAACCGGCCGACATAGTGCCAGAACACCTTATAGAAAGCATAAGGCGATCTATTCGCATAATAAAACAGGAAACATGCGTCCCAATGTATATTATTTAAGACTAGATTCACTTAAAATGTAGACACCAGCGCTCGGCTGACGCCAGAACTGTTATAAAAGATTTGCGAGTCTATATCGGCACATACGCAATTGGCATGCTTCATTCTGACCAGGGTCCTGCTTTTAGCTCTCGAGCTTATAAGGAGGCCATGACCAGCATGGGCATTGCATTGCGGTATTCTTGTCCCTTCCATCCTGAGGGAAACGGGATTGTGGAAAGAAAAAACCGAGACATAAAGCAATCTATAACGGCAAGGGTATTAGGTATAGGTACTGGGTGGGTCCAACATTTAACAAGTGTCCAACGTAGTCTTAACAATCTGCCAAGAAATTCTCTACAAGGTTTCAGTCCGTATGAACTATTGTTCGGGACTAGAATGCATATTCAGGACCTCGATAGTCAGACTTCAGTGGTAGAAAAGAAATGCTTTGATATCAAAGATCGTTTGGCTATTTTACAGGAATTAAATGAAACAAGAAAAGACCTGAGCAGCGTAAAGCTAAAACACCAGCCAACAGCCACTGAAGAGAAACCACCTGTCCCAGCAAGGCCTGTCTGGATTCCAAAGATTGGGGATCTGGTCAGAGAGAAAATCGCGGTGAAGAAGGAATTTGGGCCTTCTTACAGAAAAGCAGTACCTGTCTTAGCTGTCAACGGAACAAGATCAGTTGTACTACCGCCCCTTGCTGGTAAAAAGGAGAACCGAGTTGTATCAATCGACCTGGTTAAACCACAATCATGTGGCCAATAATAAGTAGTAGGCCCAGTGGACTCCCAAGATGTAGCAGAAGACCAAACCTTGCTACAATCCAAGAGGTTCAAACTGAGAGACTAATCACATTTGATAAACCTGCAGTGATTAATAAAGGACTATGCAATAATGCCATGAAACTTGTGCCTCTTGAAGTACAAATTGCAACAGGTCATCAAGAAACACCAGTCTACAACGATGTAGCCTCAGACTATGCTAATGAAACAAAGAAAATTCCAAAAGCAAATAAAAATCCGGAAGCAATTCCAACAATTGACAGAACTGCATCAGGCTACTTCATCAATTTCGATGACTTTTCTGAGGATCCAAGCGAACCTGAGGAACAGCCAACAGAAACAAAGACTTTTAAAGACAAAGCAAAAGAACTCTTTCATCAACTCAAAGAAACCTATCTGATTTCTCCATGGATTGAATTTTGGTTTGTGCTAGGTGTACTTTTCCTCCTGCTTTGGCTCATCATGGTACTGTGCTTGGGACATTTCATTGAGGGAAAATACAGTACAATGGACACAGCAAGTCAGAACATCAACTTGGTCCTAAAGCTACACAAGTCATCCCACATTGAGAAAAGAGAACTATCATCAGTAAATTTCACAGCCAATCCAATACCCGGTGGGGTAGCTTGGGACAAAACAGAATACGATATTTATGGCCCGGTCGAGCTATTGAAGTATCCACATCAATTCAAGGTTTCATTAAGTGACTTTGTAAAACCGAGCACATTCTCTGATGATTGGGACTTTGAAAGTATTAATGATATGATGTCAGATTTAGTTATGTCAGCGAAATTTACAGAACATGATTATTTACAGGGTTCATCAAATTATGAACAGATGTACTGCTACAATCACTATGCTAACCATTATTTGCATAAATCTGCTCAACCTAGAAATGTTTTTAATTATAATCAATGGGAACATTGTGCAACTCCACCAAAAGGCAGTTCAAAAACATTTTTTGATAAATTCCCATACTTCTCAGGGTTTAACACAAGTGATGCAGAAACGTTTTATTTCAAACTGTTAAATAAGACAGGAATGAAAACCATGCTGACAAACACTAAATTAATCTATTCAGAAACATTTTTTGAAAAAATGACTACATTTGGTTTTGATTTTTGGAAAAACAATATTGAAACAAAAACCATCTGCGGTACCAAAGATTGGCAGGTCCAAGGTATAGAATCTTTATTTAGAGCCTGCATGATCCCAGAACAAATTATATTCTTGAATGATACCATTCAACAGACAACCTGTCTTGGCCTAGCCAAAATTAAAGACTTAAATAAACCGTCTATTCCAAAACCAACACCTGACAGTAATAGCACTACAGATGTTGAGATAGACGTAGCCCATATTTTTAACCAAAACAGAACACATCCTGATTGGAAGAAATGGTTGATCGGGCCCACAGACACAAATAACTGATAAGATAGATTCCTGAACAAAATACAGGGGTTCAAATTGACCAGGCCAGACCCTAGATACTCCCAGAGACAACATCCAGGGATAGTAACAACATACAGTGTAGGAAAACTCTGCCTCGAATGGCTACAGACATCCACACTGGCAGCAATTAAGCAACACTTGACTTTACTTAAAGAAGGTGCTGACTTGCGCGATTTCATAATGGGACCACGCAAACAGCCTCAAAAACGTTTCATAGCGGCCAGTATATATGCGGCATACAACGAAGCTTGGAAAGAAACACAAATTGAAACAGCAGAAAAAATATGTGAAATTGACCGTATTAATTTGGAAAAATCACTTTCTGTTGTGGACAATGGGTTAATGACTCTGTCTTCCACAATATATTCACTGGACAGTATTGTATCATCTGCAATTGATATAATAGAACAGGACTTACTAATGTTACAACACGGTCAGTCCCAAGTACGTTCTATTGTACAGCTTGGCTGGACGTTACAAAATCTGCGTTCAGGCTACGTGCCTTGGCGTTTAATCAACACAACGTCATTCTTCTCTATCTTTAACCTTACTGATACACAAATCAGCTTGGCACAAAAAGGAGCGGAATATACAATTCTGAGCATTGAAAAACTTGAGAGATTACCATTGATAATGTCAGAACGACCTGTCATTGAATGGATAATACACGGAATCATAACTATTCCGATAACTACTTTCCAATTTAAATACTGCCAAGAGTATATACGAGCAGGCCAGTATGAAAGGTTGAGTAAAGAATACATTAAGTCATCATGGGAATTACCTTACACACATGTTATAGTGAAAAAGGACAGAATGTATTTCTTAGTGGTGATAATTGTAAAAGGTCACTAAGTGGTATACTTCTGAGGGGACTTCAAATAACCTTTTATGCCACCAGCATGGCACACCTGCAACTCGAATAGAGCCATTTTTTAGACGGCTTTCTAATGGGAGCTACATTCTAATAGTGGACCACAGATGTTGTGGCTTGGTGCCAGGAAAAGCTTATCTAGTAAGTGTTTCTTCCATGGTCACTTGCTGTATGCAAGTATTGTTTCCGAACAACACCCCAGACAGGGAGGAAAACATTTGGCCCATTTTGAATATCTCTTCTATTCAAATTGATACTTTAAGCAGAATAAAGTCTGTCCTTTTGCAGACAACTGTGCCCTTGACGTCATCAAAAGAAACGTATGATCTGCAAGTCGCAAGGACAACGGCAGAGATAAATAGCCTTTTATCAGCAAATTGCCCCCTACATTTTGCGGAAATGCTAAGCCAAATCCTAAACATGTCCGATACGAATGGTATCCCGCATGTATTTAAGACAATTTTTTCGGGACTGTTAACACCCTTCAAAGCAGTCCTGGGCATCTTTCCTAATTTTGTCCATTCGGTCTTTGGCGGCCTACCACTGCTGTTGGGACTCGTAGCAGGCATTTTATTTTTGATTCTCCTGCTTCGTTATGGCAAGCCATGTCACAGACAAGACTCCAGCAACAATGGAAGAAACGATCCTAGCTATACGCTATCGGGACCGCATAACTAAAGTCCTTGGATTAGCCCGGCTAAGAGATCTAAATATGACCTGGTTTCTTTCATTCAGACCCATCTGGCAGAACTGTATCTTACCTGTGTTAAGATGTATGCTGTGCGGAGAAGAATGCGTGTTAGACGTCTGTCTCACACTACAATGAGAAGTACCATTGGATACAGATACTTTGCTATGTCCTGTAACGGCTCATGCATCGTGTTGTCCCCAGCGGTTACCCATCCTGATGACGGCATTCGTGGAGACTTCACCACTGCGATTAAAGGGTAATGAAGTGGAAGATGAGAGCAGCATCAACCAGGAACGACCTTCTGTGAGCAATGCTGATCCTGACATCGATGATAGCAATCATTCTCACGACTGCACAGTTGCGGCATTTTCCAACTTGGTTGAACTTTCACCTGAAGCGGTAAACTGCTTTTTTGAAAGTCTGTCTGAAATGATGTTTTCACCCGAGCAAAAAGAATAACTTTTAAGCAAACTAGTACACAGCGTTCCCTGAACTCTGAATTCGGCCTTCGGCTTTGATAACAAAAGCTACTGAACATATTTGGAACAATATTTTTTTCTCTCTCCCCTGAAAGCAAAATTATTTTTTTTCCCGATTCCAAAATATTTACCTTTTTTTGGCACATGTACTCTGCTTGAAGTAGAACTATTCTTAGAGAACAGAGCTTCTATTTTAGGAACTCTAGAGACAATATATTACCTCAGTCTCTAGCATATTTACAAATAACTGTATTTATATGTGATGGGATGGTCTCGACCCTTTTTTCTGTATTAAGAGCCATTTCATGTGTAAATTTCGCAAATCATTCATGCTGATATATATATCCATCCTTTTTTAATGAATGATTACACTGCTTGAAACGCGTACAGTACCTATAATCATTTTCATGTATTTCGCATACACCATTTCAAATGCAAAAAATGTATTTTGGGGTGGGTTGATATACACGTGCACCTTTTATGTTTACTATTGCTTAGTTTTAGTAATGATGGACATTAATTCGTGGAGTGGGTGTAGTGTGTTATCTAGGAAACCTGAATCGATATTCCCATTTCATGCCCTTGTCCGACTATAATCAATAATATCCATGCAACGGCATAATAATCATATCCATAATTCAGTCGTAGCACATGCTGTCACATTAAGCAAGACTACTTCTCCGGCCCCCTAGTAAGCACACCGAGTTCTCTAAACAAAACCAAGCCTCCAGCAACCTGGGAAATCCCCCTCGCTATTGTTTTGATTTCGTCCTAGAACTCCTGTAAAGCACTGTAAGAACGGCCAGTTCTTAGTGACATCTTTATTAACGTCTTATGTCCAACCTTACGTCAAACCCGGCACCTTTCAGGTATAAATATACCAACGTTGCCTTAAGCAAACACACGGTGGTAATCCTGGAGCAGAGCAGCTATCTACATCCGAAGAGCCCAGCTGATGCGAGAGCCCACGGACGCTGCCCCTCCTCCCTGACGCGCTGAGAAAGACGCTGTCTTTTCTCCTGCCGAGAAATCCAGCTCCGGCGTTTCCAGCCTACCCTCGCGGGTTGCTGGGATATCGAGTCCTGAGAGAGAGATACCAGACCTCCTGCTTTCTATTACCCAGGTACGGAACTGACTAAACTCTTACAGAGAATTCTCGAGTCAGATTCTTGGCAAAACAAACTTAACTTAAACTGCTACTTACTTACTCCCTCCCACGTATTAGCCTTAGGTCAGGTACACCGGGGTAGGCGTAGTTAGAAGCACCAGTTGAGTACGATTAGTCAATGTATATATGTATGTATCTATTTTATCTATTTTAAAGTATCATATGGCTAAGAAACCATATCAATGCTTTTACAGTATTATTTTATAATCCTGCTTTTACTGTACGCACTTTACTTTACTATAAGTATTGCAATTGTAGCAATTCATTTCTCTTGTATGAGGAAGAAGACTGCTCAATAAATAACACCTTTTATTGAAAACGCCCGTCTCTCTTTTCTCTGCATTCTGGTGAAACTAAGTACGCACCTTTGACTGAGTGAAATAGCTGTCTTTTGTTTTCACACGACTCTAGAGATACACTCTTAATCAGGAGAGCAAAGTTGTCATGTTTTATGGTTGTCAGAAACGAAATCCCTTCTTGTCTATCCAGGGAGGTTAAACTCCTCCTCGCTTATTCAAGAAAGTTTCTAGTGACCTTTGAGCTAGCTGGCAAAAACTTAAGTCTAATATAGTCAGTAGAGACCTAGATAACCTCAGTCCTACGTCTACACTGCTGAATATATTATTCCAATGCGCAGAGCCTATTGGGACTATAGGTACTACACTACAACTTCTAGTTGGTGGTAAATAACGAATTCTTAAAGCCCTGTAGCACTGATTACAGTGCTACCTACATCTCATAATACAGATTCGGTAATGTTACAGAATCGGTAATTTTATCGAATCTGTAAAATTACCGAATCTGTATTTTAGGTGGCCCTACATCTCATTTTCCAAATACCAGTCGGTAACGGCCAAAATTACCGAATTTCCACCGTTACCGATCGGTATTTGCCTACCTACATCGGGCCCTTAATAGCTTCCTCGGAGTGTTGCTTGAATTCATTCGTAATTCCTGGGGACCTAAGACCGTGTCACCCTCATCTACCACATTTCTAAACATCTCTTTAGCAATTTGTTCACATCTGGTCAGCCAGTCTGCCATTTTACATATGTAGTCTAGGCATTTCTAGTACATTGTACTGCAGATGCACTCTATATTGTACAATTCCTTTCACAGCAGTCCTCCGAGTCCATGATATTCAAATAGGAACCTCCTGCCTGTATATATAACGAAGTTCCAATCATTTCCTCCGTCCCTGTAACCTTTGTTTTTTTCAGTGAATTTCTAAGGTTTTTTAAAAATTCTATTTCCTAACTATAACGCCCCTGCAACCTTTGTTTTTTGTCAGTGAATTTTTTAGGTTTTTTAATTCAATTTCTTTAATTGTAACATCTTTTTTTACTTATGTGAGCCTCTAAAATTTTGTATTTTCTTTCTAGAATTGGATATTGTATATTATATTTATATTATATACCACTCATTGTTTGATTTGGTATGTGTTTATCAGAAAGTACATTAATAACTTGTTTTATTTCTTGAGGCGGCACAACATTGTTGCATTTACTGTGGAGAATCTGTGATCAGTAAATATATTTAACATACTGAAAAATGCACTTAAAGCATTTTTTAAATTAAGTTCATGTCTAAATATTTAATAAGATATTATTTGAACTAATTTTCTTTCTGTGATCAATTGAGGCGAAAACCACCTTTACAAAAAGAATAATATTTACAACTACAGAAGTCCTTGCAGTGCCCTCGATAGTCACGAATAGCGTGTGGGTTGTACAAAGTGTAAAACATATATATAGACACATTCTACTGTATATTTAACAGTAGAGCTTTATTAGTGAACTTTTCTAACTCATACTTTTGTTGTGTGTTTCCAGAAAAATCATCTACAAGTACTATTTTCCGTTTTTGCGGTGACGCCGGGCATTGCGACGACGTCGGTAGTCACGAAATCGCAAAACAAAAACAAACATTCAACGACTGCCACCACATTTCAAAATTTGAACTTAATAAATTCATTCTATTACAATACACACATTACTAACCACATAGTAAGTTTTTTAAGAAACTGTTTAAACCCTACTTTCCTATTTTCACGATTACAACGAGAGTTGCATTGACTCCGGTAACCGTGATTATTGCGACTTTTTCAGGGCTGCAAAACACATATATGCACACATTTACTATATTTTCGACACTAGGGGTTTATTACCGTACGGTTTAAACCCATATTTTTGTAGGGAGTCTGTATGAAAACAATAATTTAAACCAATTTTCAGTTTTCGCGGTGACTCTGGGCATCACAATCACCATAAATACATCGCGAAATAACAAAACAAAGGCAGATATTCAAAAGCCACCATCGCATTCAAATCTTATAATTGCAAAAAAGTTTATAACCAACACACTAAACACATTACTATCTAAGTGACAGTATAATAGTAGGTACAACTCCCTTAATATCTTTATAACACAGTGCATGGCTTTTTCAGTGTAATCTATGACTGCATGCATTACTATATCACTAAGTCTCTCATTCATTGTATACGTATTTTAGTGGATCTATGAGATGATGAACCAGTCTATTAATACTTCTGTAACAAAATGCATTACTGCCTCGGTACAACTATGAGTGGGTGCATCAGTTTCACAATGGGTCTGTGATTGGTTGCATAGGTCTCTCACTCAATCTGTGAGTAGGTGCATGAGTTCCTTTGTGCATTTGTAAGTAAGTATATGACTGTCTTACTGGATCTGTGAGTGTATACATGAGGGTCTAAGTGGGTGTCTGAGTGAGTGAGTGGGTACATGAGTATCTGAGTGAATCTGTGAATGAGTGCATGAGTCTCTCAGTGGTTCTATGACTGACAGCGTGAGTGTTCTGTCAGTGGGTGCATGGGTCTCTGAGTGCAACTGTGAGTTGGTGCATGAGTATCTGAATGGGTATGTGACTGGATGTATAAGTGTGTGAGTGGGTATGTGAGTGGGTGTATGAGTGTCTGAGTGGATATGTGAGTAGATACATGTCTGTGACAGTGACCGGCGTGTGTGTACAAATATATATTTTTTATATACTTTCACTAAAGATCGGAATGACTTTACGGTCGTTATGATTTCCCTCTAACTGTACATGGGGGGCTGCACTGGAAGTCGGGACGTCGTCGCAAATATCATGCGTGATTAAAAAAAACAATTTTGGACACATAACACACCCATTTCTCAAACATGAGTCAGAGTATCTCCACTCCCACCCCTTGTTTTAGCAATCACACACATTTTCAATCATGGGAACTACTCACAGATGATACAATGGCGCCTGCAACTTTCTGTTCAGGTTGCTTCCAGCCAATAAGAGCATTCCCGTTGGCGCATGCATTTGCGATTCATCGCACAACCAATGTGAAATATCCGCGGCCAGATATATATTCTATCATTTTTGGCTTACATTTCTCAAAAACTACTGGACAGATTTGCACCAAATAACAAAAAGCACAATCTGCATTACAATTTCAACATTTCTGCCGAATTTGGTGTAAATCCATCCATCGGTCCAGGCTGTGGGTTAGACAATGTGTTCCTATGGGAATTAACCCTACAAACGCATGCTTATTTTGCGCCCCTATTTCTCGTTCCTCACTGCACAAATCACCCCCAATCTTTCCATGACACACAGAACCTTCTTTGACACTTTTTGTGGAAAATTTTATGAAGATTGGTCAAACGACGCCAAATTTATAGACAAGTCAATAAATGATTTTCCTTTGGAAACTAGGTCCTAACTATAACTATGAATGGTGCCATATGGCTTATGGCATATGGCTTTCCTTAATATGTCACTGTTGAAGGGATACCTTCCACCTAGCCTTAAGGAGGCCCGGGTTAGACCTTTGATAAAAAAAACGGGAGCAGATTCAGCTAACCTGAAAAATTATCGACCGATCTCCCAATTACCATTTTTATCAAAAATTTTAGAACAACATGTGCTGCAAGACCTTTCCTCTTTCTTGGAGTCTCACAACCTCCTGCATGGGCGTCAGGCGGGTTTTCGTGCACACCATAGCACCGAGTTAGTGATGCTCTCGGTGCTGGATGAGCTCAGAGGCATGGCTGACAGTAGGAAACCAAGCGCCCTGATACTTTTAGATCTATCAGCGGCGTTTGATACTGTCAGCCATGACCTGCTCCTGGAAAGAGTGGCCAGTTCGGGAATAAAAGGGGTAGCCTATAAGTGGCTAGAATCCTTCCTAACTGGGAGGCAACAGAGGATTCAACAGGGAGATGACCTCTCAAATGTAGGTATGGTGGAGTGTGGAGTCCCGCAGGGCTCAGCACTATCGCCACTACTTTTTAATCTTTACCTACAACCCCTGATTGAGTCTTTAGTGCACATGGGCTGTCGAGTGTTTAATTACGCTGACGACACTCAGTTGCTTTTTAGCATTGAGAATTCTACCGTGGCTCAGGCGCATGTGCTAGAAGTTCTTAGGTATACAGTCAGTTGGATGACTGTTAACCTATTGAAAATCAACCCTGAAAAGACAGAAGTCCTGGTGGTATCTACTGGAACATCACCCTGGGGTGATGTGTACTGGCCACTAGAACTTGGTCCTACTCCAATACCAGCAGCAAATGTAAAAAGTCTTGGCATAAAAATTGACTGTGATCTGTCAATGTCTGCCCAGATTTCTACGGTAGTTGGCGTATGTATTGGTCTAATCAGGCAACTACGCAAGCTTGTTCCTCTCCTCTCTCAGTCGATGCTCCGTACGGTAGTGTCAGCCACAATTATATCACGGTTGGACTACGGCAACGCCCTCTATTTAGGCCTGCCAAATAGTCTGATCAAGAGATTGCAGGTGGTTATGAACGATGCGGCACGCCTGATTTTTAAACTCCCCAGAAGGGCTTATGCCTCCCCCATATTGCATAGGCTTCATTGGCTTCCCGTGAAGCAGAGGGTGGAATTCAAGAGTTTGTGCGTTGCACACAAGGCAATATATGGACAAGCACCGGTCTATATAAAGGATCGTTTGATACTTTACAATCCGAAACGATCGCTTAGATCCTCGGATGCTCAATTGCTGGTTTGCCCTCGTTTTAAACTGGCAACAAAGGGTGGAAGATCCTTTTCCACACAAATCCCACAGTTGTGGAACAAGTTGCCAGATATGCTTTGTAAAGAGGCCAATCTTCTACAGTTTAGAAAACAGTTGAAAACAACATTATTTAGGGAAGCCTTTGGCCCTTCTTAATCATATGGTATTCTACTCCTCTTCTGGATGGGAAATCTGTTGTGTTTCTTGGTCTGAAAGCGTCTTGAGACCTGTGGGTGAGTTGGCGCTATACAAACTAAAGTAACAATAACAATAACAATACCAATATGGGTTATTTCATAATACCTCGAAGCGTTTAGACTCCCCAGGGCCTTGATCACTTAACCACAGAGCGGCTCCACAGATGTCATGCCGCGTGGCCCCCTCACTTCACGGGGTGATGCAAGCTCGACGGCTGGGCCACGACCAAATATCAAACCTCCAGTTTGCCATGCCCCCAAATTGAGGTGCACTCAAGACGCAAACTGAAGGTGGCAAGTCTTTAATGAATGGTACAAGCAGGCTCCTGTTGGCAGTTGTAATCAGATAGCCATAAACACAAATCGCCTGACGCGCTTCGAGAGTGTATCTCCCTTCCTCCGAGGCAGTCGCAGTTATGGATGCTCCGGTCTCCATCCTTAATGTCAATAACATGCCCCCAGATGGGTCAGTCAAATGACCCAAGGCATTATGGATAATGAAGTTCCGATAAGTAAATCCACAGATGGTGCACTAACTTCTGTCCATTTCAAGCCCTTGGATGGGCCACCACCAACAGCATCCGCTTTTAATCCCCAGATTGCGCTCCACAGAGTGGCTTGACAGATTTCATGCCACTTGGCCGCCTCGCTTCAAGGTGTGGTGCAAGCTTGACAGCTGGCCGCCGCCAAATATCAAACCTCCAGTATGCCAGGCCCCCAAATTGAGCTGCACTCAAGACGCAAACTGAATGTGGCAAGTCTTTAATGAAGGGTACAAGCAGGCTCCTGTTGGCAGTTGTAATCAGACAGTCAACAGACGCCTCCTTCAGTTTGAGTCTTGAGTGCAGCTCAATTTGAGGGCATGGCAAACTGGCACTTTGATATTTGGTGGCGGCTAACAGCTTCTATGTTCAAATGAAAGGCCTCAGCACCACGATACCAGTAAGGTAAATAAATGCTTTAAATAAATAACTTCATTAATTAACTAAATAATATAAATACAAACATTGAGTGCTCATTGCTTTTAATATATATATATATATATTCACTGAAAAAACCATAGGTTATAGACCATATATAGTTAGGAATTTGCATTTACAAAACCTTGAAAATTCACTGAAAAAACCATAGGTTAGAGACCATATATAGTTAGCTGGACATTTTATTGACATAAAACCAATGAAATTCCATATATAGTTAGTTGCACTAACTATATATCGCGCACCCGCAATCCACTGCTGATGATGTCACATATTACATCATTCATGACATGGTCAGTGACATCACTGATGACATCACTGATGACATCTCAAATGACATCACTGATGACATCACTGATGACATCTCAAATGACATCACTGATGACATCATCTAGTGTCTGTGTGTTTTTGTAAAGTTTAAATATGTTTTACATATTGAAGAATGAGTGGATGTATGGAAGACTGAGTGTGTGTGTGGCTGGCTGGGAGGTGTGTGACTGTGCATATCAATGTGTACTTGTATCAGTGATTGTATAAGAGAGTAAGTATGTGTTAGTATGTGTTAGTATATGTGTGAAAAAGTATGGTGTTCTGTGTTTAACTGTATAGATGAGGAAATCGAAGTGTGATTGATTCTTCACAGGACTGACTAGGTGTATGAGTGCATATGATAGTGTTGTAATATTGAGTGACTGTATGTATGAGTGATTGTATGGGTGAATGAGTGAATGTGTGTGTAGACGTAGGAATCAGTGAGTGCGTATGTAGTAACTAGTATTGGTGTGTCATGATGTCATCAGTGATGTCATTTGAGATGTCATCAGTGATGTCATCAGTGATGTCACTGAAGTATGGTGTTCTGTGTTTAACTGTATAGATGAGGAAATGGAAGTGTGATTGATTCTTTACAGGACTGACTAGGTGTGTGAGTAACTCCATGGATGAGTGGCAGTGTGTGAGTGTCTGCATAGGTGTATGAGTGCATATGATAGTGTTGTATTAATGAGTGACTGTATGTATGAGTGATTGTATGGGTGAATGAGTGAATGTGTGTGTAGACGTAGGAATCAGTGAGTGCGGATGTAGTAACTGGTATTGGTGTGTCATGATGTCATCAGTGATGTCATTTGAGATGTCATCAGTGATGTCATCAGTGATGTCATTTGAGATGTCATCAGTGATGTCACTGACCATGTCATGAATGATGTAATATGTGACATCATCAGCAGTGGATTGCGGGTGCGCGATATATAGTTAGTGCAACTAACTATATATGGAATTTCATTGGTTTTATGTCAATAAAATGTCCAGCTAACTATATATGGTCTCTAACCTATGGTTTTTTCAGTGAATTTTCAAGGTTTTGTAAATGCAAATTCCTAACTATATATGGTCTATAACCTATGGTTTTTTCAGTGAATTTCATTGGTTTTTTAAAAGCTAATATCTATAGCTGTAAAATATATTCTTTATTACGTGACGTATCACGTAGGCACGTGAGACGCCTCATGACGCGTCGCATAACCGTGACGTATCGGCTCTGCAGCGCAAACAAAACCCGTAACGTAAGCGTGCCGGAGCACGCTTACAGATATATATATTTTTTTTAACCTTAATTAGACAAAATCCACACGTGCACATATCTTGAGGCCTTGCAAAGGCACATCAAACAAACAGTCCCTACAATTTTGCCAAGTTTGCTGGAAATCTATTCCCTTCATTTTTTTTTACTGTTTCTCTTGGTTTTCCCCTTGTTACGCTTACCGGGACGCTACCCGGTACGTGAACCGGACGCTCCAAAAACACAAGATGGCGGACTCCCGTTACGCTGCCGGTTAGCTGCCCGGTTCGCGTACCGGGAAGCGCCTCTACCGCGAAAAATCGCGGGGGACTTTAATATCCCCCTCATCAATCCTAGGGGGTCAGGAGGGGTTTACCTTGCCCCCTTTCCTTCATTTCCCCCTTCTTTTTTCACCACATCTTGTCTCTCGAACCTACCGAGAGACAAGATGGCGGCCGCTCCGGACTGTTTACAATGTTGACAGCTACGCTGCCGGTTAGCTGCCCGGTTAGCTGCCCGGTGAGCTGCCCGGTTCGCGTACCGGGACGCGCCTCTACGGCGTAAAATCGCAAAAAAAAAATTACTTTTTTATTTTTTGCCCCGCGGGGCACTTTAATATCCCCCTCATCAATCCTAGGGGGTCAGGAGGGGTCTACCTTGCCCCCTTTCCTTCATTTCCCCCTTTGTTTTTCACCACATCTTGTCTCTCGATCCTACCGAGAGACAAGATGGCGGCCGCTCCGGACTGTTTAGAATGTTGACAGACACCGGAGAGCCAATCAGCTTCGCTTCGCGAAGTTCCGGTACGCGTCAGGTACGCGAACTGGGGCGCTAACCGGAGCGCTGTCACAGATATATATATTTTTTTAAACGTTAATTTCTCAAAATCCACTGGAGCACATATATTGAGACATAGCAAAGGCACGTCGGGCAAACCATATCTACAATTTTGCCAAGTTTCATGTAAATCTATGCAGCCGTTCGAGCTAAAAGTGAGTCCAACCGCCCTATGGAAAAATGAATGTGAAAAACGTGTTTTGGGACCCCCCTTTATTCTCGGCCCCCCCTTGACGAAACCCCCCCAAATTTTCAGGGGCTGCTCAGAAACGAAATGTGCCATTTTCCTGAAAATGTCAGCCAATTCCGTCCACAAACGCCAAAGTTATTAGACATAGAATTTTCAGAAATCCCATAGAGAAAAAATCCTAACTATATATACCCACTGGCTATCGCCAGTAGGTAATATACATATATAAACATATATAATCTGCATATCTATATAAATATAAATGCATGCATACATATACATATATGCATACATATGCATGTTATTTACATGAAAGTTTTAAAAACACTAATAAAAGCAAAGCTAAAAAGCCACCTCATTACAAACAGAATGGCTTTAACTTAAACGAGGGCGAGATCTATTGCATTTTCAATGCTTGTTTACTTTGGTTCTATCAAGAAGGCATTCAGATGTGTCACACATTTGCCATAAATTCTGAATGTTAGCACTCTAGTTGCTCATTAGATCACTGTAGTAAAGCTAGTGCTCACCAGGGAAGTCTGCTGCTAATCATGGTTTGCAGCCATTTTCCCGCATTTTTTTATCCCGCAGACTTTCAGTCCGCATACCATTATCCCGCAAGGTCATTGACCTCGCATACCATTATCCCGCATTTTTTCAAAACGCATGTGCATTTATCGTGCATGCCTTTACAAAGAATTACGTTTTAAAGGCATGTATGGTAAATGCATTTGCGTTGTGAAAACCACGATGACGAGAGAGGTAAGTGGGTTTGTGTTAATTTTTTCGTGGGTTAGTGATTGTGTAGTGTAGTGTTGTGTAGTGTAGTGTTGTGTTAGTGTAGTGTAGAGTTGTGGTGGTTGTTTAGTGTAGGGTCATGCTGGGGGTAGTGTTTTAGGGTTTAGGGTTGTGTTGTAGTGTTTGCGTAGTGTAGGGTCATGCTGGGGCTAGTGTTTTAGGGTTTAGGGAAGTGTTGTAGTGATTGCGTAGTGTAGGGTCATGCTGGGGGTAGTGTTTTAGGGTTTTGGGTAGTGTTGTAGTGTTTGCGTAGTGTAGGGTCATGCTGGGGGTAGTGTTTTAGGGTTTAGGGTAGTGTTGTAGTGTTTGCGTAGTGTAGGGTCATGCTGGGGGGTAGTGTTTTAGGGTTTAGGGTAGTGTTGTAGTGTTTGCGTAGTGTAAGGTCATGCTGGGTGTAGTGTTTTAGGGTTTAGGGTAGTGTTGTAGTGTTTGCGTAGTGTAGGGTCATGCTGGGGGTAGTGTTTAGGGTTTAGGGTAGTGTTGTAGTGTTTGCGTAGTGTAGGGTCATGCTGGGGTGTAGTGTTTTAGGGTTTAGGGTAGTGTTGTAGTGTTTGCGTAGTGTAGGGTCATGCTAGGGGTAGTGTTTTAGGGTTTAGGGTAGTATTGTAGTGTTTGCATAGTGTAGGGTCATGCTGGGGGTAGTGTTTTAGGGTTTAGGGTTGTGTTGTAGTGTTTGCGTAGTGTAGGGTCATGCTGAGGGTTGTGTTTTAGGGTTTAGGGTAGTGTTGTAGTGTTTGCGTAGTGTAGGGTCATGCTGGGGGTAGTGTTTTAGGGTTTAGGGTAGTGTTGTAGTGTTTGCGTAGTGTAGGGTCATGCTGGGGGTAGTGTTTTAGGGTTTAGGGTAGTGTTGTAGTGTTTGCGTAGTGTAGGGTCATGCTGGGGTGTAGTGTTTTAGGGTTTTGGGTAGTGTTGTAGTGTTTGCGTAGTGTAGGGTCATGCTGGGGGTAGTGTTTTAGGGTTTAGGGTAGTGTTGTAGTGTTTGCGTAGTGTAGGGTCATGCTGGGGGTAGTGTTTTAGGGTTTAGGGTAGTGTTGTAGTGTTTGCGTAGTGTAGGGTCATGCTGGGGGTAGTGTTTTAGGGTTTAGGGTAGTGTTGTAGTGTTTGCGTAGTGTAGGGTCATGCTGGGGTGTAGTGTTTTAGGGTTTTGGGTAGTGTTGTAGTGTTTGCGTAGTGTAGGGTCATGCTGGGGGTAGTGTTTTAGGGTTTAGGGTAGTGTTGTAATGTTTGTGTAGTGTAGGGTCATGCTGGGGGTAGTGTTTTAGGGTTTAGGGTAGTGTTGTAGTGTTTGCGTAGTGTAGGGTCATGCTGGGGTGTAGTGTTTTAGGGTTTAGGGTAGTGTTGTAGTGTTTGCGTAGTGTAGGGTCATGCTGGGGGTAGTGTTTTAGGGTTTAGGGTAGTGTTGTAGTGTTTGTGTAGTGTAGGGTCATGCTGGGGGTAGTGTTTTAGGGTTTAGGGTAGTTTAGTTGTTTAGTGTATGCTAAAGGCATATTCGTTCTAAAAGTTTTCGTTATTTTAATTTGCGGCCTAATAGTACATGCAGGATTTTTTTTGCGGACTGATGGTATGCGGGATTTCGTCATATATTCGCTAATCATACTTTCTATGGCAAAATGAACCCCCTCATTTTGTTCCTTTTTAAATTAAATGTTTTAAGAGTTACCGCTTTATTCCAATCAAGATGGCTTCAGGTGTGCCATACCTTTGTAATAAGTAGGACTGTTAGCACTCTAGTTGTTCTTTAGAACACTCTGGGACATTCTGTCATTGGGCTATAGTTGGGCTACATCTGGCTGATATTTGGGCTACATTTGTTTTTTTTTGTCTCTGGTGGCCATCTTTGGGCTACATTGGGCTACATTGGGCTACATTGGGCTACATTGGGCTACATTTGGGCTCCAACATATATATAGCCCAATGTAGCCCAATATATATTTTTCAAAGTTAATTTTCGTAAAAACCACTGGAGCCTATATCTTGAGACATAGCAAAGGCACATCGGGCTACCAGTCCCTACAATTTTGCCAAGTTTGGTGTAAATCCATTCAGCCGTTCGGGCTAAAAGTGAGGCCAACCGCCCTATGGAAAATTGCATGGGAAAAACACGTTTTGGGACCCCCCTTTTTTCTCGGCCCCCCCTTGACGAAACCCCCCCAAATTTTCAGGGGCTGCTCAGAAACAAAATGTTCCATTTTCCTGAAAATTTCAGCCAATTCTGTCCTCAAACGCCAAAGTTATTCGACATAGAATTTTCAAAAATCCCATAGGAAAAAAATCCTAACTATATATACCTACTGGCTATCGCCAGTAGGTAATATATATATATATATATATATATATATATATATATATATATATATATATATATATATATATATATATATATATATATATATATATATATATATATATATATATATATATATATATATATATATATATATATATATATATATATATATATATATATATAGTGTTCCCATAGGAAATGCATTTTTGGGGTTGCTAATAACTTTGGCCTCTTTGGCCATGCAGGAGCAAACACAAAGTCTATTATTAATAATATTATTAAATTAAATATATAGGGCGCCCAGCGCCCAGTGTGTGGGAGCTTTAAAAATGCTCCTGCATACTGGGAGTAGACTTTTGATCTCTTTACGGTGATGCAGGTAGGGCAACAGATCAAGAAAGCACTCCCACCCAGAGGGAGCAGCATAGACAGCTGCTCCCTGCAGCCTGGAGCAATGCCAGCACCCGAAGAATATGGGGAGCTGCCTAGGGCTGTTAGGGACCTAGGGCTCCCCCGCAGCTCCCAACTGGTGTATGGTGGGTACCCTAGGATCGGGGACCAGGACACCCATCTTTAAATAGTGCTGGCCTCAGGAGATGGGGTCGCTGCCTTTGGGAATGGATGGCCACAGGACCAGGCCACAGGCAAGGCCTGTGGCCAACCCCAGCCAAAGACCATGAACTGTGTGGGATTGGCTTCATGTGCAGGGGGGTGGCTGCAGGTGAGGCCTTGTGGCCAACCCCCCACTGTGCATGGTCAAAGGCTGTGCGCAGCATGGGGTTGGCTGCTTGTGGGTGGTGGGCCGCAGACCTTGCTGCCAAGTGGTGGAAGCTTGCAGCCAAGCTTCCACCACGGCCAAAGGCCATGAGCAGCAGGGGGTTGATGTACGTATGGTAATTAAATATTACTTTTTTTAAAACACTAGACATTCCTTAAAAAACCAAAGGTAAAGTAACGTTATAGTTAGGTGAAATGTTCAGCAACAACATAACAGTGTCAACTCTAAAAAACACTGAAATTCACCTGTTATAATTATAGTTATCTCAAGTAACTATAACTCATGCCCTAAGGTAGCTTTAATTTGTGAACTTGTCATTCATTGCTAATTATTCTATTCTATGTAGCACTTATATAGTGCATAGCTACTCTTAGGCACCCCAGCGCTGATAGGGCAGCACAGGACAGGTAAAGGGACCTAGAGTAAGCTGTTCTGGAAGAGCCAGGTCTTCAATGATTTGGGAAAGGGTAGTTCCTTATTTTCTTATCGCAAATAGTTGGGAAGGCTGATCTAGAGTTTAGCAGCATTGAAAGCAAAGAGGTGACCTCCATATTTTACTATATATATGACCTAAGGGCACTGTGACTAAATGTGCATTGGAAGAGTGCAGAGTTCTGCCGGGTAGGTAGGGCGGTACCAAGGAACGAGTAATCAAAGGCCCTTTATCCCGGAGTGCCCTATGAGCCCTGAGGAGTGATTTAAATTTGATTGTCTTAGCCTCTGGGAGCCAATGAAAGGTGCTCAAGGCAGGTTGAGGAGACTGATGTTTTGGATGTTTGCACAGAATCAGGGCAGCCAAATTCTGTACCACCTGCAATTTCCTTTTTGTAGCCTTTGGTGCTTACAGATAAATAGAGTTTCCATAGTCCAGGCACTATAGAATCAGAGCGTCGACAGCCAATCCTTTTGAAGTGAAAGGAAGTAGGGGGAGGATTTTTCATAGCATCCTGAGCATACCATAACAAAAGGCTGCTAACTTTGATGCCTGCTTGTCCAGTTTAAGGGAATTATCCAGCCACATCCCTAAACTCTTTATGGCTGTTTTGGAGGTGGGAGGGGGCCTCAAACAGCATGGGCACCCCAAACTCAAGGGGGCATTGATGTTATTGCCTAGAATAATTATCTCAGTTTTTCCTCCACTTAACATGAGGCAAGAACTACTTATCCAGCTAGCAACTTTCTCAAGACAGGGACCTAGCGGAGAAGGAAGGGTTTTGGGTGTGAGTGAAGGAGAAGATCAATTGTGTATTGTCTGCATAGGAACCAATAGACAACCCAAATGGCAAGACAATATCTGCCAATGGCCTCATACATACATTAAAAAGGGTGAGGCTTGAAGAAGAACCCTGGGGTACCCCACAGTTCAGGTGGAGGGTGTCCGATGTTTATACTCCATTAAAAGCCTGGATCAAGACCGTAAGAAAAGACTCAAACCAGAAGAGAGCTATGCCTGAGATTCTCACGCTCTGCAATCTTTCAAAAGAATTTCTTGACTTACTGAATCACACACAGAGCTAAGATCAAGGAGGATGATATACGCTGATCCTCCCCGGTCTAGCAACCTATTGGCTTCTTCTACTACTGCCAAAAAAGCAGTCTCTGTTCCTTGGTAATGTCTGAATCCAGTCTGTGTGGGGTGAAGAATTTTGTGGTACTCTAAAAATCTGGATAAACTTGGATTTATATGTTTCTCTCCAATTTTATTCAACGCAAGAAGCAGGAAAATAGGCCGATAGTTTCCTAACCCAAGGGGGTCTAGGTAAGGCTTTTTGAATAAAGCAGTAACCATGGCCTGTTTCAAGTTGCTAGGACTGATCCTGAGGTCAGAGTGAGATTTGCAATTTCAAAGAAGAATGGAGAAATCTGGTCAACTGCTTCAGCTAATATGTGCTGGACGGCCGAATCTTTGGGTGAGCTGGATTTGATTTTACTACAAATGTCAATAAAACATTTTTAACAAGGAAAAACCTTTAGCATGGGCCCAGTAGAGGCTGGCACATTTTCCTTCTGATAGACAAAACCGGATTCTATGGCCGGTGGAAAACTATTATAAATGTTCTGTATTTTGTTCTGAAAGAATCTCGCAAGATCATTGAATCACAACATTTATGGATGTATCTGGTGGGGGACAAGTGGAAGCCGGCTCTAGAAGGGATTTCACTATGCCAAACATTTTGCGGGGGAGTTACCAGCATTATTAATTTTACTCTCAGCAAAAAGGCTGCTTGTGCTTTTTTAATTTCTATATAATAAACCCTGATAGTATTTCAATATATCTGTTTACCTGTCTCCCCATAATCTCTCCTCCTGAATCTTTTCACTTTTTTACATTTTTGTTTTAGTTTCCTGAGACTGGGGGAGTACGACAGAGCAGATGTATCTTTTGCTCTCCTGGTGTGATTTTTAAGTAGATTGGCCTGATCAAGAGTGGAGTTCATCACTAAAGGATTTTTTCATTAGCAGTGGTCGGATCTAATCCTAGAATAGGTCGTGAATCATCAAGAGCCTGTATCCGGTATTCAATGGGCAATTTTTACCATGAGCGATCTTTCCCACTTATTACACCACTCAAGACATCTTCTAGGACATCATTAATAGTATAACTCCAACATTTGAAATTAAAATTGCGATGTAACCGCCTTTTTGCACAATAAAGAATATTGCAGTGAATTTCCCATGAGTGCTTTCCTGTTTTGCTCGCACATTATGAAAAGGGCATTGCAAACCGCCTTTTTATACAATAAAGAATATTGCAGCAAATTTTCTGTGAGTGCATTCCTGTTTTGATCGCATATTGTGCGAGGAGGAGTAAATATTTATATTTATACATATATTATATTTAGGTTTGTGTTTCCAAGAAAATGATTTTTTTGTGTTGCTAATAACTTTGGCCCCGTTTGATGAATTTTGACATACTTTCCAAATAAGTGCTACCGTTTCATTAGTTTGTGCATGGAAGGTTTGGGGTGAGCTGACAAGCAGGGGCAGGAGAAGAAGGGGGGCCTCAAAACGCGTTTTCCCCAGTAATTTTTCCATAGGAACTTTAGACACTGCTACAGGCTAAACAAGTTTATACCTAATTTGACAGAAAACTAGATCTTGGTCCAGAAAGAGTGATTTTTATGTATTGTAGTAAATCTGTTCAGTAGTTTTGGAGAAATTAGGGTTCTAACATATTGTATATTTCAGCAGAGCCGACAAACCTCAAAGTGAGAGCTGATTGACTGCCTCCACCTCAAAACAAAAAGTGGTGGCAGCCATCTTAGGATTTGGTGCTCAATCCTGAGTCTTAAAAAAAGGTTAAAAAAAGATATAAGGGGCAGGGTAGGGATAGCCTGACCCTCGTGGCCTCATGCCACAAATGCTCGAAAAAAAATATTTTGCCATAACTTATCCGTGGCACATTTAAAAAAAGAAAAAGAAGCGCATTCTCCCACGCTTCTTTTTAAATCCCTTCAAATAAGAAAAAGGGCATGGCACGAGAGTACAGCATAGAGGTACGGCTGCAAAACACACCCATGGGACAACATTGATGCTGAAGTACCTCTAAACCATTCATTCAACTGACCTCTGCAGAGCGGAGAAGGAACGTGAGGCAGCAAGAGCACCTGCTACAGGGGAGCTGTCAATTGGCAACACCATTGCTGTCCCTTGGACTGAAGTCTTCCCTGAAGTAATACCTGAACTGAAAGATATGGGCACCTTTTGCAGGAAGTGCAACAAGGTAGTATATGTGGGTGAGCAGTCACTTTCTGCAATTCTGGAAGCCAAATGATGCCATGGGTGTTAGTTCTTTTTTGTTAGAACCTGTTGTACAATTTGTGTGCATATTGTTTTTTTGATCTCGTTTTCAGTTGCCATATTAAAAAAGAAAAAAAATACTCAGAAAAAAAATTCTGAAACATCAAAAACAAACTTGTTCTGAATTTTTTTTTTTTAGAACCGCCTGATCTGGTTTAAATGTATTTTTTTTTTTTTGGTGGTATGGCATTGTAAACACCTGTCAGTATATGTTTATATATGTGTTAGTTTAAATGAGTGTTTAATTCATTGTATATGAGTTAGTGAGAAAGTGCGTGAGAAGTTATATGGGTGAGTGAGTTGGTTTGTGAGTGGCTGTATGGTTGAGTGAGTGACCATGTGAGTGGTTGTGTGAGTGACTGAGTGGGTTAATGAGAATGTGACTGGATATATAGGTCTGTTAGTGGGTGTGTCAGTGTGTGCACTGGTGAGTGAGAGTGTTCATGAGTGTCTGTATGGGTCAGTGGTTGCATTAGTTACTGTACGGGTGAATGAGTCAGTGTGAGTGTCTGTATTGGTGAGTGAGTGACTTTGTGAGTGATTATATAAGCAACTGAGTGACTGTGTGACTAGCTTTATGGTTGAGTGAGTGGGTGTGCGAGTGGGTGTATGGGTGGGTGAGTGACTGTGTGAGTGCCTGTATGGGTAAGTGAGTGGGTGTGTAAGTGGTTGTATGAGTGAGTGAGTGAGTGGGTATATGAATGACTGTATTGGTGAGTGAGCGGGTGCATGAGTGGCTGTATGGGTGAGTGGCTGCATGAGTGGCTGTGTGGGGTGAGTGAGTGAGTGAGTGTGTGAGTGGCTGCATGGCTGAGTGAATGACTGTGTGAATGATTGTACGAGCGAGTGTGTGGATCTGTTAGTAGCATTATGAGTGAATGACTGAGCATGTCGCCAGTTTCATGGGAGATTGACTGCATGTGTTAGTGGCTGTTTGAGTCAGTGACTGGATGTGAGTGGCTGTATGGGTGAGTGAATGCTTTTGTCTGTCATTGTGTAGATGAGTGAGTGCATGTGTTAGTATATATATGAGTAAGTGAATGAGTTTGAGAGTATTTGTATTGGTGAGTGGGATGTGTTAGAAGCTCTTTTGGATTCAGAGTTAACTCAATGGCTGTATAGGTGAGAGAGTAGGTATGTGAGTGCATGTACCAGTGTGTGAGTGGGTGTGTCAGTATGTGACTGGATGTCTAAGTAGCTGTATCACTATCTGCCTTTGTGTGTACCTTGAAAAAGTAAGTTTGTTGAACTGCACAGAAAGAAGTAATTAGGAAACTACTTTACTACAATAGATGGCATCATTCATCTTTTTTGATACATAAAGAATATAAATCTAAGTTGGTATTACTTTATGCACAATTCTATGTTAAACTTTTATTTTTTTGCAATAGATAATTTAATATTTTAAATAAAACAGTAGACATTTCCTATGCTGTAATAGTATTTCACATTATAGTAATGGAATTCATTTTCCCTTTTTTTACTGTTTTCAGGTTTGTACGTATATGCCATAATAGATGTATAGTATAAATATTCATTTTTCAACAGTGGAGATCACAAACATTGTAAAAAAAATACCCTTTTCGCAATTCAGCACCTGTTCTTTTATTTTTCTAAATTTAATTTTGTTGCTTTCTAAACCATTTGTAAACAAAATGGCATCTGATGGCAGTGAGGATCAGTTGCTACAGCACTGCAAAGTGACAGCCAATTGCATGGGAGTTTTTCACCCTTCCCTCTTGCGAAAAGAAATTAGTGGCAAAATTAATCAAGTGCTCGTTATACATGAACACTCTCTCCACAAGTATGTCAAAGAAGTATTTCTGTGGCACTACAATTATTTTGACACATCTATTGGTGTATCATTGTTGTAAAAAAAAAGAATAAAAATATAGGTCAGTACTTGATTAAAAAAATTCCAGAAACATACTAGTACACATTGCTTATGCTGTAACATTATATCACAATTTAGTAAAACATTTTATCATCCCTTTTTTACTCTTTGCAGTTTTCATACTTGGGGCCAGATGTAGGTAATTTTATTTTACCACTTCTTAAATACCGAATCATACCGATTCGGTATTTAAGAAGTGGTAAAATAGAAGGAGGGAGATGTAGGTAAATCCAGATGTGCATTTACCGAATCGGAAATATTCGGTATTTACCGATTCGGTAAATACCGACCGGTAATGCCCATTCATTCCTATGGGCTTTGAAGCCCATAGGAATGAATGGGCATTACCGATTCGGTATTTACCGAATCGGTAAATACCGAATTTCGCAAGGGTGCAGGGGGTGTCACTTTGACACCCTCTAGCACCCCCAAAACAAGTTCGGGTGCCATGTGGCAGGCATACCTGCCCTAAGGGTAGGTCTGCCTGTCATATGGCACAAGTGTGCATGCACACATGTGTATGCACACCGGAATCGGTATTTTACCATCAAATAGGATTTGATGGTAAAATACCGAATCGGTAAGGTTTGTGGGACTCAGAAGAGTCCCACCTACATCTCAATTTTACCGATTCGGTAAAAATACCGACTCTGTATTTTACAGAATCGGTAAATTTACCGATCGGTAAATTTACCGATTCTGTAAAATTGAGTGACCTACATCTCAAATTCCAATTACCGGTCGGTAACGGCCGAATTCGGCCGTTACCGACCGGTAATTGGCCACCTACATCTGGCCCTTGGTCACCATAAACGATGTGCTGTTTGAAGCTAAAAACACATTCTAACTTGTTCTGTATTGCTCTCGCTGGCATTTTATTATCTTCTGATTTATAGCAGTACTTACA
Organism: Lissotriton helveticus; assembly: GCF_964261635.1. NCBI lineage: Eukaryota > Metazoa > Chordata > Amphibia > Caudata > Salamandridae > Lissotriton > Lissotriton helveticus. The sequence continues at coordinate 1,585,105,265 of NC_136067.1, read as the reverse complement.
TATATTTTGCAGTGTGGTCAAATCAAAGCGTTGTTCCACAAATTAGTAAGCAGCAAATTCTCGCCACTTAGCTCTGTTCTCGTCTACAGTTTTCGAATACACAACAACATTACGAGTTTGACTTTTTGAGTGAGTGTGTTTACAACATATACAAATACAGATTGTTTTTTTAGAAGAATCTGTGTTAAACTTCGTAATTTGTTCTGTAAAGTTATCAACACTAATATCTGTGCCCAGTTCTTCTAGACCTGCACATACCAACTCCTGATTTTTTCTGCATTCATCTTCAGGACCAAAGAAACAAAACTGAACATCTTCACAAACCTTTTCTACCCATGCTATTATACCATGCAAAAAAGCTCATTTAATTTCTCCTAAACATAAGGCAGGAGAGTTGACATAATAAATTCTCCGAACTAACTTTTGCATTATAGAGTGGTGAACAGTTAACATTCTGAAATGATGAAAGGTGCTTTGGTACAATTTCTCCTACAGACATGCTAGTGAATGTCCCTGTAAATGTGAATACCGCCTTCCTTTGCATAGATCTAATCCTTGCAAAATACTTATTTTCTAATTCAGATTTTTGCAGGGAAGCATACCAAAAAAACTTCTCAATATAGCAATTGATTCTTGCTGAACATTGTAAATACTGATACACTTCCATTTGTACACAGGGGCCTATCTATGCCTTCCCTGTACCTCTTCAATATTCCAAGCTACCATCTCCTCTTTTGCAATAGGAGTACCATCCTTCGTCTCATAACGTTGCCCAGTTGTTTCAACTGCGTGCACTAATGTGTTCTCTTGAAAATAGCTTTCTTCGTTGAACAAAGGCTAAGTACTGGAAGTATGCTTCCATTCGCCACTGAAAATTTTGCAAATGTTACTTCTATTCACGAGTTTTTTATTTGGCTTCTTTTCCTCAAAGACAACACTAATTTATCCAGTATTCTCATTCTGCCCAGAATCAAAATAAATAGCTTTCTCTTGAAAATAAAAGCCTTATCAAATACAGCCTCAACACATTACTTTTGTTTGAGTGCTTCTTTTCTCCTTTCATACTGCTTCATAGTTCTTATGAAATTGTAAATAACCCTACTATGAAACGTACTTACTCTAATTTCTTTAAACTGCCCTTGTCTTCTTGCTAAACTATCTGCTTTCTTATACGATTTTTTACTCTTAATGTCGGTCACTTTTTGACCTTTTTTAGCTGATTTGAACGTATGTTTTTTATTTACTTGCATTTTGTTCACTTTGTAGTTTTTCACATTCTATTTTTTGAAACTTTTTTGTTTTCATACCTGCAGCTTGTTCCTCTTTCACTAAATTCTCTCCATTTTGCCTGTTTTGTTTCTTGTGAGGTGATAATAATCTTTCCTCTGTTTCTTTCTTCTTACAGTTTTTGATGGCATTGTAATTATATTGTTTTAAGTGGAAGTAAATATTTGCAAACAGAAAAAACAAATGAGCACATTTATGTTTTCTTTACATGCTATTAAAATACATTTTAATGCATTTACCTGACAATGTAAGCAGGTATATTGCTCTATTGCAATAGTATAGCTACTCTAACTCTATTTTTCTATTTGTTTTATGTTTACATGTTGTGTTTCTGCCTGTGTTGGCATATCCATCAGTGTGTGCATGGATATACTACTGTTTGCATCACTGTGACCCTGGGCATCTAAGCATATCTGTCAGTGTGTGCTAGACAGGCTCACTGTATGCATAAATGACTGTCTGGGTGTGATACTCTATGGAGACATGAGCGACTGAGTATGTCAGTGTATATATAAATGTGTCTTTTGGTGTGTTAGTGTATGCATGTGAATGTACCTGTATATGTCACTATCTTCTTCACTGTCTCTTTGGTTGTACATGTATATATATCATTGTATGTGTGGGTGTGCTACTCTATCCATCGTAATATACATGGGTGTGTCAGGATATGTATCACTTTCTGCCTTTGTGTGTCAGTGTATGGATAAGTATTATCCTGGGTGTGTAAGTGTATGGGTTAGTGTGTGACTGGCTGTGTTAGTGTGTGCATCACTGTGTCACTAAGTATCCTGGTGTATACATCAGTGTATCTGTAGCTGTGTCACTGTCTATCTGGTGTGTATTAGAGTATACAAGAGTGTGTGTCTGTGAATGTCAGTGTATGTATCAGTGTGTGCCTAGGTGTGTCATTGTATGGGTCTATGTGTGACTGAGTGTGTTAGTGTGTGTATTAGTGTGGGCCTGGGTGTCTCAGTCTACCCTTAAGTCAGTACATGGGTGTGTTAGTGTATGCATAAGTGTGTCCCTGTGTGTGTACATGGTTTGCCAGTACTTGAATACATATCTGAGTTATTGCATCAGTCCCTCTGCGGGTGTATGCTGGACGTCTATGTAACTATATCACTATTTCATTGTCTCTCTTAGGCTCTATTTGTCTCTAAAACTGAATGCAAGTGACTATGCTTAGCTTACTGGCTGTGTTAGTGACTCTTGGGGTAGGTAACTGGGGCTGTTACTGCTGCGTACATAACTGGTATGTCAGTGTCTCAGTGAATGTCTAAGTCCTGATGTCGCTGTTGCCTGGGTGTGTAAGTGTCTTTATGCTTTGGTAAATACATATGTGTGTTGCAGTATGATTGAGAGAATGAATGTATAACTGTGCATATGTTTCTGTAATTTCGCATGAAACTAACTGAAACTTCAAAGTATATGTATATCCTTTAAAGCACACACCACCCTGCGGGATGGTTTTCGTGTTGCCTACCTTAAGGGTGACTTATATGTGGTAGAAGAGGAGTTTCAGGGTTAACAAAGGGTTTAAAATGCCAAGTCGACATGGCAGTAAAACAGCCCCAGTGCTGAAATCTGATTGGCTGCCCATATTTCAACCAGGAAGTGTTGGCAGCCAACTTGGGATCAACACTCCTAATCACAAGTACCCTTTAAACATGTCAGACCTCCCACTGCAGAGCCTGAGTATGCCAGTATATCACTTACAATCTAACCTAGCTGAGGGTTGTGTTATATATAGTAAAAGAAGTTTCTAAAGCTTCGGAAAGTTGTTTCTAATGCCAAGTCAAGCTGGCAGTAAAAATGCGCACACAAGCTCTGCAGTAGTAGGCCAATACATGATTAAATGACTACTTGTCTTGATGGGTGTCTAGGTCTGTCACTGGTTTTCTAAATATCTGACTGAGTTCATCACTTTCTCTACGGAAGTACCACAAGATGTTGAAATTAGTATGCCAGTATATCATTTACTGCTTTAATAACTCTATTGGTAAGATAAGGGAGACGTAATCCTTACTGTTTGCCACATGGAATGTGGAAGGCTTGGCAAGCAAGTTGGGGATTCATGAATGGCACAAGTTCATTTATCGTTATGCAGTTATCTGCCTACAAGAGATATCACTAACTGACTCTGTTCACATAGATGAGTATACTTCTTCTTTCACTTTGGCCATCCCAAGTACCATGCTCCAAGCCAAGGGGGGGGCCTTAATCACTCTTATTTCCATTTCTTTTCCTGCTCGAGTTGTATGGACAAACTGTAGGTCTGCATAATATCAACTTATCTTATTACAATGTTCCTCGAATCGTATGTTATTAATTAATATCTATAGCAACGTTTTTATTATCCCTAAGGTGGACTTTGTTTGTTCACTACATAAGGATACTGATGATTGTTTTGGGGAATTGCAAAGGTACTATGTAGTGATTCTTATAGGGTATTTTAATCTGAGATCCTTTCATAACTCTTTGGGCAATGCTTGTGGGCTGGTGGACGAGGCAGGGAACCCCATTACTCATTTCATTCACTGCCATCTTGGGGATGAATTTAACCTTCTCTTGGTTCAGCACAATCTTATTTTGTTTTTCATATGACTCCTTATCCCTGGCACAGGTCCCCTTTCCCATGTTTGCTGGTAGGCGCTCTCCTAGCCAGACTCATTTTATTCTTTTTTCTCAGTCGCTCAGGGACTGGGTGTTGGATTATTAACTTGCAGACGTGCCCTTAAGTGACCATAGCCTATTAGATCTTTCAGTTCATTCCCCCTTCTTAGCAAATATACCTATCACAAGCAATCCATCCCCGCTTCTGTTCACTAGGAACAGAGGAGTGATTGTGAATTGAACTAATGGTTGACCAAGGCTCCTTCCTAACCAGTCTGGTGGCATGCTCTCACCCTGAGTTTATGAGGTTTTTAGCGGAAGACTACAAGAAGGAGGTTGGACATGAGCTGCTCTGTAGTTTTGATAGGATTTGCGGTGCGGCTTACAAACTTGTTTTGGTTCCAGCTAAAGCTGACAAAAGGAAGCTGGCCAAGTGGTTTGATGCCGACTACACCAAGACAAAGACCCATAACCAGCTACTGGCGGTTCGTAAGCAATCCCTTAGAGACCAGGACATGGTGCGGACTTGTACGGCTGCGTATAGGAATTCTCTCAGATTAAGGAAGGATGCGATTAGAGAAGCAGCTTCTTCTTCCTTGTTACTGGCCAGTGAGTTGCGCAACAGTTAAGCCTTCTGAGCGGCTGTGATCCGCAATTACTTTGAGAGCTAAAAAGAACCAGGCATCGAAACTGCGATCCCCACTGACACCTGGGTCACTCATTTCACAAACCATTGTGGCGACCCTAATGTGGCAGATATTTTTTCCCTGGGCAACGTTTCTTTTGAAGGATCCCAGCTGCTGCGAGGGCACGCTATGCCCTCCATGTCCCCTGGAACTTTCCTGGCAGCTCGGGAGACTGGTTTAGAAGAGATTTTGTAAGCAGTATCCAGCTGTCTGGCCGGAAAAGCCCCAGGACCAGACAGGATTCCATCAGATGTGTTTATGGCTAACACTCCATTAAGGGCCACACTTTTTACTAATATTCTTAATGCTGCCCCTGTCACTGGCCCACCAAATGTCCTGTCCCATGCCATAGTGCCCTTATTTTTTAAAAGGGTGCCAAGGGGTATCCACGCTGCTACCAGCCCATCGTGCTGACTTATTCAACAGTTAAGATCATGGGGCGTATCCTCCTAGAACCACTCCAGACCTGGGCTAGTGATCCCAAAGTTCTCTCTGAGCTCCAGTTTTGCTTCTGCCCTGGCCTGGAGACAGTGGAGCATTTGCTCACTTTGTACCTTTTAATAAAATAATACACTGTGGCTAAAAGCGATACCCAGTTTCTGGCATTTATGGATCTAAACTCTGCTTTTGATTCGGCGAACAGATCCAAACGGTGGAGTATCATGTCAGATATGGGGGTGGACCAGTACATTAGTAACATCCTTATGGAGCTTCATAGTGAAGTTTCTGCCATTGTGTGATAGGGCCCTGAGGGAAATTACATCTGCTTTTAATCTGACCAGAGGAGTATGCCAGGGATGTGTCCTGGAGCAGGTTCATCTTCTCACTTAATGTGAATGGCTTGAAGGAACACCTACTTGAGATTAGGGCAGATTGTTCTCATGTAGGGGACTGCAGTGTTCCTACCCTAATCTATGTTGATGACACAGTCCTCATTGCAAGGACAGCAATTGGCCCTCAGCACATGGTGGATCATTTTTGTAAGTTTATGGTGAGCTTGGACCTGACAGTGAATCAGGCATAGATACGGTATGGTCTTTGGTGACAGGAGGATTATGAACTCAAATTTTACAGTTAATAATAGCAACATCAGTTCAGTGCTCACCTATACCTACCTATGCAAAAAGAACAATTGATGGACGGGATGCTGAACAATGTCAGACTTTCACCCCCAGTACAGAGATCTGAGCCTAAATCCATTGTTTGTTTGCTCACCATGCGATTCCAGCTTGGACCCAGCCATATGCAAATCAGTCTTGACCTTTCTCCCCATGGGAACAGTCCAGCCCGAACTGCCAGACCAGGTCCTCTCTGGACCGGAATCCAGCCTCCTGGGACCGGTTTTGGGGTATCACCCTTCATCAGCCATTCTAGCTTGACTTCAGTGGCATGGTGAGCACGTTTACCTATCTAGACATTGCCTTTGACGAGCATGGTACATGGGGCCCTCTGACGACATGATGAGTGTCCGTTTTGCTAAAGCCGTGGAAGCGGTTCTCAACTTTGCTAGCAGACTAGGCAAGGAACCCTTCAGGGAACTGATTGCAGTTTATAAAGCCACATGCTGTGCAATTGTCTGGTATGGGCATGGTTGTGGGGTATAAGAGATCGGAGGGTCCTAAAGTGAATTATTAAATGGCTTCATGAAGAGGCTCCTAGCTGTCCCCAAAAGCACCAGTTCCATCATATGTCACTCAGAGGTTGGATTAGGGTATGGTAATGACACTATTCAAATGCAACCCCTCCTCCTGTGGGCAAGAATCTGGAGAAGCATGCAAGCCTCTTTTAACCGGGCTGTGCTTGTTGACTGCCTTAAACTCAATAGATGCTTAAGCATTACTTGGATAAGTTATGTTCGAGATGCTTGATTTATCCTGGGGAAGGAAGATTTTTTATTAACTTCCCGGGTATTTTAAATGCTAGGTCTGTAACTTCCCTGAAGAGCACTTTACTTGCAGGATGTGTGGATGGCAGAATCCAGAAGGAGATGGATAAGCCATCTGTCCAGGCACAAATAGTGGCATGCATATTTTACCTGGAAGTGCAGTCAGTATCACAGGTTCCTGTTAGTAAGACTGAGATTATGCACAGTGCACTTTCTTGTTGCCTTCCCCCTCCAGGGCCCTTACCTCCCGAGTTTACCTGTTTGTCCATGTGATGACAGCTCTGCACAAAGCACACTAAACGTTATGTTTTTTTTTGTAAATTATATTCATCCCTGAGGAAGCAGTATCTTTTATCTCTTTTAAAACAGGCCAATATCAGATATGCAGGGCTGCCTTTATCTATCTACAGACACCACTGTCTATGAAAATGTTATTTTTAACTGCTGTTTTTATTCAATGTGGTATTAAGCTGGGAGCAAGGATAATCACACCTTTTGCTCTTCTTTTTAAAGGTTAAACTGCTGGTTTCTATGGTTTTAATGAATTATTTTATGAATAAATGTCTTGCTGTATTTGGATGCTGTTTTACTTTTATGGTCTAATTAGACTGAATAAAGTTTTTACTGACTGAATTATATCACTAATTCCCTATCTTTCTTAGTAACTCTATTGATTTACAAAACTGTATGCAAGTACCTGTATGGGTAGCTTACTGGCTGTGTGCACAACTGACTCTGTTACTGCTGGATATATAAGTGGTATAAGTGGTATGTCAGTGTTTGAATGAATGGCGTGTGAGTGCCTCTATACTTTTGTAAATAGGCTTATGAGTTGCATTATGGGTGGAGACTGCATGTATAAGTAAGTAAGCATAAACGTCTCTAAAGCTTCAAAGTCCTTGTTTTACCTTTTAAGCAGATACCATCCAGCCCTATGGCCTACTTGCAGCCTACTTTACCAGTGAGGTATATATGTCTAACCTTTTAAAGAGAAATCACCCTGTCCTATGGCCTACCGACAGCCTAACTGAGTGGCGTGTTATGTATAGTAAAAGGAGTTTCTAAAACTTGGTAAAATAGTTTTTAATGTGAAGTTGAGCTGGTAGTAAAAATGCACACACAAGCTCTGCAGTAGCAGGCCCAATCCATGATTAAAGGACTACTTGTCTCAATTGGTGTCTAAGTCTGTCACTGCTTGACTACATATCTGAATGAGTGTATCACTCTCTCTATGGGTGTACCACCAGATGCTGAAATTAGAATGCCAGTATATCACTTACTGTTTTAATAACTCTATTGGTGTCTACATGTATATGTGTGTGTCTCTATAAAGTTCTTACTGGTTGTGTTGGTGAGTATAGGTATCTGTATTGTGTTTGCAACTGGCTCTGATACTGCTGGAAACATAACTAATGTGTGGGTGAATGTATAAGTGTCTCTGTCCTGTTCACTGAGTGCATGAGTAGCTCTATTCTTTTGTAAATAGGTATGTGAGTTGCAGTATGGATTGCAGACTGCATGTATAACTGAGTATATGTGTCTGTAAGTGTGCATGAAACTCTCTAAAACTTCAAAGTGCATGTCTTACCTTTACCTGTGGTCTGCTTTGCAGGTGGAGGGAAGATTAACACTTGCCAAAGGACTTTTAAATGCCAAGTCGACTTGGCAGTACAACTGCACACACAGGCGCTGCAGTAGCAGGCCCAAGACATATTTAAAGGGCTACTTCTCTGGATGGATGTCTTAATAATGTGAGTATTTGTGTACATATATGAGTGAGTGCATCAGTCTGTTTGTGGGTGTGTTAATGGATGTCTAAGTAACTATATCGCTATTTCACTGGCTTTCTTAGTAACTCTATTGGTCTGCAAAACTGTATGCAAGTAGCTTTATAGATAGCTTACTGGCTTTGTTACTGAGTATTGTGGTATGTAACTGTGTGTACAACTGACTCTTTTACTGCTGGATACAAAAATGGAATGTCAACGTGTGACTAATATCTGAGTGGTTCTATTGCTGTCTAACTGGGTGTGAGTTTCTCTGTGCTGATGTAAATAGGTTTATGATGGGAGCCTGCATGTATAACTTGAGGGTATGTGTCTGTAAGTGTGCGTAAAACTCACTAAAGCTTCTAAGTTCATGTTTTGCCTTTTCAGCTGATATCACCCTCAATCAATCAATCAATCAGTCATTTGTTAACACTGTACATACCCGCAAGGCTCTCAAGGCACTCGGGAGGGAGGTGGGGGCCGCTACTGATCGAACAGCCAGGTCTTTAGTATCCTCCTGAAGGTCAGCAGGTCTTGGGTCTGTCGTAGGCTCAGTGGGAGGGTGTTCCATGTTTTGGCGGCTAGGTGGGAGAAGGATCTCCCGCAGGTGGTTATTCTTTAGATGTGCGGGATGATGGTGAGTAAGTGGTTGGTGGAGCGTAGCTGGCGGTTGGGGGTGTTGAAGGAGAGCAGTCTCTTGAGGTAGGCTAGGCAGGTCTTGTAGAGTGCCTTGTGTGCGTGGATGAGGAGCTTGAAGGATATCCTCTTATTGAAGGGGAGCCAGTGCAGGTTTCTCAGGTGGGGGGTGATGTGGCCGTGTCGTGGTACATCGTGGATCAGTCGTGCCGAGGCGTTTTGGATGCGTTGTAGTCAATTGATGAGCTTGGTCAGGGCTCCTGCGTAGAGGGCGTTTCCGTAGTCAAGCCTGCTGCTGACGAGGGCCTGGGTGACTGTCTTTCTTGTATCTGCCGGGATCCATCTGTAGATCTTGCGGAGCATGCGGAGGGTGTTGAAGCAGGAGGAGGAGACGGCGTTGACTTGCTTGGTCATTGAGAGCGTTGAGTCGAGGATGATTCCCAGGTTGCGTGCATGGTCGGTGGGGGTCGGGGCTGCCCCTAGTGCTGTTGGCCAAGTGAAGGTTTTTTGGGACCACCTCTGAAACAATCACTTTTAGGCCAGGGAGCAGAGGGGAAAAAGAAACAATCACCCAAGAGCAACTCCCTCACGACCTTCTACTTATTCGAGATTTTCCTCCAATTAAATGGGCATAACCAGACAACAATAATATATAGATTTCACTTTCTCATTTCTTTTTAATGAAATTATTTTTTCTTTTTTTAAGACAAGTTATTTTCATATCATTCTTTTCAATTTTTTTTTTCATTTTATCACAAGATACGTTGTTATCATGAATACATCAAAGTTCAGAGTTCATTGTTCGGATCATAACGCTCAAAAAGTACAACTATAGCCAGGTAGAGAACTACACTTACACACAGCACTCTCTCTCACTCATACACAGTCACAACCTCATACGTCTGGACACGTTAACATTTGTAATGTTGTTCTATCTGTTGTCCAATATATGACCACTATAGTTAGTGGGATTTTAAAATGACTTTGGTCAACGCGTTTCGGTGGAAGGTAACAACGATAGAAACCACCTTCATCAGGACGCGCCAGATTTATCAATCTACGTGCTCTCTACCCTGGTTTTATTTATAAATAGATTTTCCTTTTGGCGATCTAGTCCCCCGTAGAACCTTTTTTGAAGAGCGCCAAATTCTAGTGGTACAAAGACCAAAAGTATGTTGCCTGAAATGTTCTGTAAGCGAGACGAAGAAACATCCACTCTGTTTTGATAGGGAGACTCCTATCCTTCATAGATATATGCTTAAAGTATTTCAAAATGGGGAAAGAAACATCTTCAATCCTGTCTTGTTTCTTTTAAAAGGCCCGAGTAACTGGGTCCCACAGTCCCTCAGATGAGGTTTTCACCTTGATATATGAGGTATTCCCTTTTTATTCGATGTAGACTCCTCTAGATAGACAGGATTTTCATATTATCTGCCAGTCGGAGTTTTACGATGTGATCCTTTCTAGAATGCCATCCGCGTCATGCATCGTCAGCGTTAAGCCACGTTAAGTTGATCAACCTTGCCTTGTAAATAAGGCGACGCCCCTATCGCCACCAGAACGTCCTGAAAAGTGACGTTGTGGTGGCAATAGGGGCTTGTAAATATGCCCTATGATGTTAAGCGCATCTCAATGAGTCGCCCAAACAGGGCAATGTCCGTGATTGTTAACTATTTTTGAGACACTATCACATGGATAGATTATAACGATCAGCTTGTGTGATCAATCTTTACATTTAGGAGATGTCAATAGTTAATTCAGTGACACTCTATTTGTTTATTTGGCCACTTAGAGGTACTTTCATGACAGAAATACGCAGAGTTCAACAAGGAGAGTTTTGGTAAAAACAAACAAACAATCTAGATTAAAATTCTGCATTTCCCAAAGTGCGCTTCGCTAGAACCAGATGCACTGAACAATTAAAATAGACAGAGGACTCGAGACAGGGCTGGACTGGCTCTCCAGGTCTTCAGTACCGATGGGAAGGGACTTTTTCTGAAAGCAACAGAGATAAATCGTCCTGATTACTCTGAGCTGAGCAGTGCAGTCACCAATTGACATATAATCAGGGACGCAGCCAGGAATTCCAAAAATGATTTGTCTCTGGCAGAATGTGGTTCTTTGCAAAATCGGAGACGATTGTGGAGATCTGGTATAACAGTTTTTGTATACTAATATTAAAATGTCCATATATATCCATGAATTCTAAACAGCGAGGTTGCAATTAGTGAAAAGAGATATTCTGTTTGAGTTAGATGATATCCATGTGACGGAAATAATCAGAATATACAATTAGAAAAAAGATTAAAGTTTTTGTTCTGGCTCCCTTACTGGCACTGTTTTGCATTATGTGATACTATTTGTTGTGACTTTGCTCCTTAGCTATGATATCCTGGATCGCTCAATGCAACTGCACATGCTGTGATTATATGGGACATCCCCCATTGATACCCACTGTGTTTTCCCGCAGCGCAACTTGCTCTTTTATATCTTGTTTCTTTTTGTCCTTTTCGTCTTGTTCACCATTTTGGTTTGTGGTTTGTGAGGATCTGCAAAATCAATTAAACAATTTAAAAAAAAGAAATTACTTTGCACAAAGTTTTTTTTTGCATACCTCGTGCAGCTTTATGGAAAACTTTATGAATGTTGCAAATTCTTTTCTTCTGCATTTTTCCCTTGAAATTGTTATGTTATGTTATTTACGCTTATAGCTTATAACGCGCACAGATACTCCAAAAAGTGTCCCGGTGGGAGCCTAGGGAGGGGAAAACGGCAAGAATTAAACAAAGAGATGCGTCTCCAGTTTTTTTTTTAAAAGACAGAAGTCTTGAATACTGCGAAGAGCCAGAGGAAGCCGCGGCAGCTCTGACAGCAAGAGACACAAAAGGGGAAGAAATTTGAAGGACATACTTGTTCACACAAGACCACGTACAGGACTTCCCATGACCATTGCGAATGAACTCCTCCCCCCAGTGCAGGGGCATCACCCATGCGGGAATTACAGTACGGCCCACCTCACGAAGACAAGTACAGAGTGGGAACAGAGAAGATTCACCAATTGCAATAGTTTACTTGCCCATGTGGCTTGGAGTACATTGGTATGACGACAAGACCAGTCAAAATCCATATTGAGGAACACTAGAGCAATGTTCCCTGCAAGAGGAACAAACTAAGATGGCAACACACTACCTAACCACCTAACACACCGTGGAGGATGTACTATGGACCATCATAGAACAACTAAATGGCGAGAATGGACTTAAGGAGAAGAAACAGCGTTGGGTGTTCCATTTAGGTACCCACATTGTGGGTCCTAACGATGACATACCCTGGGACCAATTCACCTGAAACTCTTGTAGGAAAGTATGATCGAACTCATTTACAAAAGACTACCCTCGAGCCAGTTTGCTTTAAAAACTGACCACTGTATGCCAACCTGAACAGTCTGCATCTCACATTTTGGTCGGGACACTTGAATATCTGCCATTCCTTCAGGACCAACAATGTGTTTTTCCATAGAAACTATACCAAAAGTACCAAAAGTTGCATTACAGCTTCACACACGCTAGGTGGTATTTCTATACCACTCTAGCGATGTGCACCTACATAAGATATTAGCCCTTATATTTTATTTTATTGTGCCTTTCTTTGTTTTTCCTTACACCTGTCTAAACTGTTATCAATAGTAGTACGGAGACACTGCATTATTCATGAGGGGACCGAGACATCACCACCTTTTGCACAGGCAAGGTGAGCGGTCTAGTTTATGGACGTAATACTTCCCGCATTACGTGACCACCATTCACCGGGTAGAGGACGATGTTACAACGTCTTTTCACACGACTAGATAGTAACATCATCCCGCACTGGAGTATAGTGGCCAGACTACAGGAACCCTATCCGCTGTGGGGGCACCACAGGATGAGGCTCATATTAACTACTTCCGGGGCACAGTGGGCAGCCCGTTATACACATAACGTGGCCATTTTTTACCTTCTAATAGCATCTTGATGATGGGGTTAGAATACCCCCTCGCAATTAATTTTAGCAGTCTAGTCGAACGAACACTGTTTCTTTCCCCTGAGAGGAGGGCACAAAACAGAAAGCAGTTGGGGTGAACTACATCCAGGGCGCATTAAGCAATTCAGTACTACTCGGGTATGGAATCTCTTTTGGCGGCAATTTCTACCAATTAAGAGCACTATTTAAAGACCCCACCCCGCGATCTCAGTGTTCAACGGCGCCGCGGGGAGACGATATCTTGGCGAGTACGTGTGACTATAGGCCCCCAATCCCACCCATTCTAAGGCTCATGGGGTACTGTTTTCATTGTGAACAAGTATGTACAATTGTTTTTTCCTCATGGCACAATTAACTATTTATGATTAAGATTGAGAATTCTAGAGTTCAAAAGCCATCATATTCATTCCCTGGCTTGCTACTGCTGGATTTATATAGAGTGCGTGCATAGGTTCAGTGTTTGTGTGTCTTGTATTGTCATTTCCATCTGCAGGACACATCACCAGTGTTTGGAACACAGTTATGGCTAAGGAGAATATGTATCACCATATATCACCTTCCTTACAGGTCACCAATAATAACACTGGATGAAATAGAAGTCTTGAATTTTTTAATGTTGTGTTTCACTTTCAGGTTACCAAGTAGAATACCCAGTGGGTATTGTATCTTGTGCAGGACAACTTGGCATGCCTATCACTTAATAGCACTACGTGTACATATATATCACTTTTTAAACATTTACTTTACTTTGGATAATTTCTTCCGACAAATGCTTGATATTATAGTGAGTACAGAAGGGATCTTGCTTGGTCCTGAAGAAGAAGCCCGAGCACTTTGAAACATGTTGACGTACACCGGAGGGATTGCTCATTAAAGCATAACACCTCCAACCCACCTTTTTTAACAGTCCCAGCTCTATGGAATATTCAAGTGTTTTAGTTCATAGGAGCCAGGTACTTTCTTAACTCCCTATTTTAATCACTCCTGACCCTTCCAACTCACTTTTCCTACACAACACATCGTTTTCTGAAAAATCAGTGCTCCCGCATAGTCGAAGTCATAGCACGCCCGTCCTGCAGCGGGGCGGGAAGACCCCATGATAAAGCATGACACAGAGGGCCCTTTTGGTGTGTGAGGGGTATTTTTAACAAACACTGTGTGCTTTCAACCATTGTAGGAAACACACAAAACCTGTGAGTACATGATTTTGAATATATCTGAGGATTGATCTTTGTGTTTCTTATATATTTCAAGAGGAGGACGTATCCACCTCCAGAGCTCGGTCTGGGCACTACCTCTTCACTCCTCATTTTGGGTCTGTGGTTAGCAAGAGAACTGCCCCCCCCTCTCGTAATCTGGAAGCGAGGGATGTGGGTCAGAAGCTGAGATGATGAATGCAGGTGTCTGGTGGGGGTGTAGAACAGGAAACGCTTCCTTAAATAAATGGGCCCACAGGCATGCAGAGCACGATGGGCCAGGGTCAGGACTTTAAACTTGACTGGCTCGGCCACAGCCAGCCAATGAAGTGAACGCAGATGCTGTCTGACGCTGCTTCTCATCAGGATGTTAAAAAGAAGTCTTGCTGTAGCATTTTGGACAACCTGCAGTCTATTGAGTAGGTAACCCGGAAGGCTGACATACAAGGCGTTACCGTAGTCGATCCGTGAAAGTATCAGGGCCAGAGTCACCGTTTCCTTAGCCTTCCTAGGGAGAAGCAGGAAAAATTTCCTAAGGGTTTTAATTATCCCAAAGCAATTCCCCGCTAGCTTCCTAATCTGGGTAGACAAGGAAAGATTCTCTTCAAACCAGACTCCAAGATTCTTAGCGGGTTAACCCGTCGAGGCTGGCATGGGGAATTCGGCTGGCCATAACACTTCCCTGAACTGCGGGAGAAAGGTCCCATAAAGGAGAATTTCTGAATTGTCCTTGTTACATTGAAGCTGTGCTGAGGAAAACCATTGAAAGACTGCTGACACACAATTTCTGGCCAAGGACGTAGGACACTCTGATTTTCCCCAGGTAAACAGCAAATGCTATAATTTTGGCTCCCAACTCTTCAGCCAAGTGAATCAGAGGGGTGACATATAAATTAAAAAGAAGGGGGCTCAAAGAGGACCCCTGAGGCACCCCGGTAGTCACCTCCTGAGGTGAGGAGGAGAACGGTGTGAGCCAGGCCTGTTGAGCGCGGCCCTCCAAAAAAGATTTCAGCCAACTCAGGGCAGCGCCTGAAATTCCCATGTCCGCAAGGCGGGTGAGCAGCAGAGAGTGGGGGAGAGTATCAAATGCTGCCGAGAGGTCTAACAAAATTAGAGCTGCCCTACCGCCCGAATCCAAGCACTCCCGAATAGTGTCCAAGACTTCCACCAGGGCCGACTCAGTACTATAAGAGACTGTGAACCCAGATTGAGCTGGGTGAAGTAGGCCAGAGCCCTTGACAAAGTCGGTAAGTTGTTTGTTGACCACTTTTTCACAGACTTTTGCCAAACTTGGGAGAAGAGAAATAGGGTAATAACTGACTAGTTTCAGCGGATCCAGTGACATTTTTTTAAGTGGCAAAATCTTGGCCTGTTTCCATACTGAAGGAACATAGGCCTCCTGGAGGGACAGATTGATGAGTCTGTTAACTTCGGGGTTCACTATCTCTGCAACCAAGGCCAGAAGCCTGGCTGCACATGGATCAGACGGGGAGCCTGATTTCAAAGCCTTAAGGACCCTCAGTGACTCAGGCAGATCGATAGGTGAGAAAACCGTCAAGGAGGGATATTCAACATGCGGCACCTCTGGGAGCAAGAGCCTGACCATAGAGTGATTGCCTAGGTGAAAGGACGCCTGAATGGAGTGAATTTTATCAATAAAAACATTTGAGAGTTCCTCGCACCAGGCTTTTGACGAAAGAAGTGTGATGGATTCAGTTCTAGAGACCAGAAAGCTCTGGACAATGGAAACAATTTCTTTGGAATTGATCCTGGCTAGAACGATGCGATCCGCATAATAAAGGCTTTTGGCCTGAGCTATAAAGGTATAATACAACTTCTGGGCTTTCCTAAGAGTCAGCTTCGCCGAGGGGCAATATTCCTGCCACTAGCAGCGTTCTAACTTTTTGAAGTGTTGCTTCAGCATTTGGAACTCAGAGGAAAACCACGGCTTAGAAGGACAAACTCTGGACAATTTGAGGAGGGCCACAAGAGAGAGGAGATTCACCACCCTCTTGATCCAGCTGGAGAAGCTTTCAAGATCACCCTCCAAATCATCAGAGGGGGCTGGTCTTGACTCAGCCAGAGCACAGCTGAAAGTCATCGGGTCAATTTTGGCAAAGGCCGGGCCTTGACTGGCTCGGCCTGGAGGAATGTTGCCTTCCGGGACCCAGGAGAAGTATGACAAGAAATGATCGTACCATGGCACCAGAAGAGGATCCTCCATCGTAATGGGGAAGTTGAAGCAGAGAGGATCAAGGATATGGCTGCCTGATTAAGTTGGTGCCCTGACCCATTGAGTAAGCTAGGCAAGGCTTAAAGAGTCTTAGAATTCCCTGGTAGCCCCTACATCTGCCTGGTACAAATTAATATTAAGATCCCCCAGGAAGAGATAGTGTCTAAAAAGTAAAGTGCGAGGCATAATAACATCTGGCAATTTTTTTTTTTAAACATGCTGCAGGACCAGGGGGCGTATAAACTAATCTTCCACCTAGTGAGGCGTGTGGGGAAATAATGATACTGAAATCAAGGACTTCACCCTCTTCTAGATGTGGAGACTCCCCACCACGAAAGGCCCACTTATCCCTGTATATAACCGCAACACCACCGCCCCTTGCTCCTTTGTGGTCTGCCAGGGAAATCTTATAGCTGACGGGTATCGCCATCTCAATATTGGGATTTGAAGATTCATTTAACCAGGTCTCGATAATGAATAAAAGATCGACCTGATTATCAGAAAGGAGGTCAAAAATATCCTGATGGTGTCTGCCTAGTGAGCGAGTGTTCATCATTGCTGCTTTAAACATGTGCCCCTTCTTACTGCCACTAGAAAAGGAACCAAGGTGCTGGGAGACATCCGTACCTAGGCGCAGACAGAAATTGCATCTATTGCAGACAAGGGGGGGATGATCTAAAACCTCCCACCTGCTAGACTGGAGGCAAGGGCGTGGGCGAAGCATAAGAAGTTCATTGCAGCTGTAGGCCCGAGTGGCATTATGGCACTATGGGAAACGGGCAGCGTGGCTGGTGCTGGCTGCATTCGGGATGCTGACGGGTGCAGATGGGCGCAGATGGGCTTGCTTTAGGCGCACCCGCTGCGTGTGTCCGCACAGCACACATTCTTATGGGGAAGCCACTCTGACAACTAGAGTGCACACTGCGCAAAAATGGCGTCTCTAGTTGTGAAGTGGAAGAGAGCGGGAAGTGGCTTCAAGCCCGGACGTCCCTGTCCCAGGTAAATGAAGTAGCATATTACCCAAAGCCCCTAAGTATTGAATTCAACATCAAACTGTCTTTTTGCCACAATTTGTGTCTCACACATGCTTATTTAGCACTGACAAAATGGTTCTGCATTAAATATACGCTAAAGAAAACACTGACTTGGTGCTAGTACAATGATAATATTTAAATCTGGCAAATGGTGTTTGCCCTTCATTACAGATTACAAATCGAGCAAAAGATGTCCTTGGTCCTATGTTTTTGACTGTGCTTACTAGTCATTCCTAGTGGCACTAGAGGAATTCTCACAGAGACACAGAAAGTGGGGCGTGCAGCAGAGATCCGGTGCTCTATGTTATTCCCCATTCACGATCGGGGCACTTAGAACTGGGATCTAAAACCAACCGGTAAGGTAAAGTGTGAGACATTCCTTCCCCTTAGCGGGTACTGAGTGTTTCTATTGCACCACTCTTAATGCCACTGTATGTAGAAAAGCTCCTACAATAGCCACATTTCAGAAAGCAATTTACCTCAACTGTCCTCTGCACATAGAAAAGATTAGTAACATGTAAGCTTATAGAAAAAAACTTTACCCAAGTAAAGAAGATAAACCCAGACACATAGAAAAACTTTTTGATAGACGTAAAAATACATTTTTTGCAAACTTTAGCAGTTAAAATGTTTTTAAATGCGAGACCTATGGCATTGAAAGAAGTGGCCGCCATTGTCCCTGCTGCTTGAAAAGAGAAAGTGTGCATGGTGCGCTGAATGTAAACAAAGCACGTCGTGCCTGCAGTAAGAGAAACTCAATGAAGAAAATAGTGCTTACAAACTAAATAACACGTACCGTGTAACAGCCGAAGTAAAAGGTGCAGTTGCCATGGGAGGTTACAAATGAAGACAAGGCAGAACTAAGGAGGGACAAACAAGCCTATTTGCAAATCAGAAGCCAGCATTTATGAAGGAAAATGACACAATCCAATGATAAATATGGGTGGAGAGGGGGCAGTGCTTATATTCCATACTCCAGGACAACAAGTCTTGCAGCGCATGTGCGCTGACTCTAGGCTCAACCTAATAATTGTTATAGGGTACAGAGAGATTCAGAGATCAAAATCAATGTAAATGGAAGAAATGTTGACAGAACCACTAAAGAAATTGCGACAAACTCATAAATGTTTGAAGTGTTGTGGCACACAAGAGGAAGAGATGGCTAGCTAAGATTTAAAGGGGCAATGGCACAGGCACGGCCCGTGCTGGGCGTTATACTGGGGCGGTGACATCAGGCAGGGGAGGGTCAGGGTGGGGGTTTGTAAAATGCAGGATATGGACCCTTAGAGGTAAGTACCGATAAAAATAAATAATACGAATTTCGTTGCCCACGCTGCATCGCAAATGTGATGCAGCGTGGGCAACGAAATTCGTTTTTTTTATTTTTATCGGTACTTACCTCTAATGGTCCATATCCTGCATTTTACAACCCCCCACCCTGACCCTCCCTGCCTGACGTCACCGCCCCAGTATAACGCCCGGCACGGGCTGTGCCTGCAATGGCACCAAAGTGATCACTAAGCCATCGGACAAGTATAAACACATTGCCAGCTAGTGCATATTTGAAAGAGGCTACCCGCCATTTGAGCGAAAGAGGATACCCACCAACTGAAGGTGAGAGAGACTTAATTAAGGCTGGGTGGACATTCATCTGTCAACTGACATGAGCCACTATTAAACTGCTAGAATCAATGGTATGGAGCGGGGTGCCAGGACCCATCAGACAAGGAGAACAAAAGGCAACTTTAAAGTAAATGATTAATTTCAGGTATCTTATTAGTTAATGACACACATCATGTAAATGAATTTATATAGCGCAAATCACCAAGCGGTTTCTAAGCGCTTGCTTAGGGAACCCGTCCTGGTATTCCCCTGTGAGATAACCCCGGCAGGGTATCCGCAAGGTGAAAGCCAGGCATCCCGCCGCGAGGGGCCGTTGTGGAGATTAAGCAAGCTATTGCCCAGAGTCGCAGAGTGTGAACCCATGAATCGAGTAGGCACCAGAGCGAGAATTGTCGAGTCCATGGACATTTTAGGACTCAAGACCCCGCCGAGCCGGGAATTGAACCCTGGTCCCAGGCTGACCTCTGCTTCCAGGTCTGCCTCCTCTAACCAGTGAGCCACACTTCTCCACTGGTTATCCACATCAGTTTATTGGACTTTGCAATCCATATAAACATGCTCACCTCAACAGCAATACACTACAGAAAGATAAAATGTATGCAGAAGCGAAGGAACAGATGTATTTACATTTTAGTAATTAATTCAATATTTGCCCAAATAATAGTGTTACTTCCCGAGAGCTCAAAGGAAAAACAAGCAATGGCAGGATGATTTGTCAAACATTACTCACTAAGAGGACAAACAAAACAACTTTTGGAAAAAAGTAATAATCAAAAACATACAGCATGATAAGCCAATGATATCATTGAAGTGTACAAATTGCAATGTATTACTGTGTGTGCCTTTATTGGACTACAACACATAGTCGTCCTACTTGTTATATTCCTATGTTTATAGTTTTTAATATAGTGCACCAGTCTGGGGTTGCTTTTCTTTTGTGCACAGGGGAGGTGGCTTGGAGGTTCTGGATGGACTGTTCAAATTGGTGCCCCTTAGGAATTCAACATCTTGCTACCCTAGTCTGCTACCCCTGTACCCCTGATAAGGGGTGATACCCCGAAACCGGTCCCCGGATGCTTGTTTCTGGTCCAGGGAGGACCCATTTCGGCAGTTCGATCTGGACTGTTCCCATGAGGCACAGGCTCAAGACTGATTTGCATATAGCTGGGTCCAAACTAGGGTGGCGAAGTGAGCGAAAGAACCATGATATATTCAACCCTGATCTGTGACTAAGGGCGAGCGTTTGAAAAGTATCAGCGCTCCGTCCATCATCTCCTTGTGTTTTATTTGAAAGTACACTATGCCTTCATATTTCTTTGCTATCAGTCTGAAAAATGTGCAGCCGATTACAAGAGATTTACCTTTCAGTGTTTAGACACTTCTTCTGATAGAAATGGTAAACCGCTTGTTGCATTTGTGGACGTTAGGATACTTACAGGTAGCTGGAGTCGTTACATTTGAGAGGCGCTGAAGACCCATGTTACAGAGCAGAGGGGGCATCCCTAGGAGGATGGAGGCTTTGTGCACTCCAGAGAACTGTTAGGCGCAGAGGGGTCAGAGGGATCCTGCGTTCTCTGTCAGAAAGTTGGATGCATCTGTCTATATTGTAAAAAAGTGCACTAATAAGAAACACAACATAGCCTGAATAAATTAATTTTTAGCACATAAGAAATAAGTGTTTACTAGTACCCAGTAGAAACCATTTCCAACCTTCAATTGCAATAAGAAAGATGCAGTTACATCCTATACACTGAACCAGGCACATTAACCCTTTGTACTTTTTTATGATGCTGCAGACATGTACTCAGTGATGGACAGTGGTGCAACAGAAAGTGATGTGTTCCCCCTGCAAAATGTGACGAGGGTCCTCTGAGCCTCCCATATCTCACATGTATTCATTGGCCTTAGGATGAATAGTGGAAGCCTGAAGGATTGCGGTCCCCTGAAGGATTGGGCCCCGTACACCACAGGGGCTGCAGGGGGTGCGTTAGGCCCTTGGTGATGGAGCACACATTTCTCCAGCCAGTGCAGTAACTGGCAGCATACACATAGTCCCACCTGCAGGTGCCTGAACCCCAGCATTTTCAGAGGGCCAGATCATGTGTGTACACAGTGCCAGCAAACAAAACAAGCATTAACAATGCCTATAGGTCTGGACTTGACAAGCTGGTGTGACGACTACTTGTAGCTTTATTGCAAGCATATGCCTTGCCGCCGCTTACATTTGTCAGCCATATGCTTTAAAAAAAAGGTTTTTTTATCTGAACAATCATATAATTTAATGCAGAGAAGGACAGAACCTGGGGATCAGGGCCCGGAAGACAAGACCAGGAAAGCCAGGTGGAAGAGGGCCAGGAGAACTTGGTTCAGGAGGTGGACGAGGACCAGTGCTGGGGAACGCGGATCAGCACAAGAAGGACAAGGGAGAGGACAGGAACCTAGAGAAGGACAACTGCCAAAAAGACCCAGAGTAAAAAGTGTAGATAAATACCAAAAAGACCACGAGCACCAGGGCCTGAAGATTCAGGACAAGAAGGCCCAGTCCAGGAGGAGGACCAGAAGGGGAGGAGAAGCAGGGGGCAGACGATGAGGGTGAGGAGGAGGAGAACCTGGACCAGAAGAAGGAGGTCTACGAGGCGGGAAGCCAGATCCAGGAGTATCCGGAATATCAGGATAAGAGTAACAAGAATCAACACTGGCAGGTTTAGGGACCAGAGGTGGCCAAGGGTGCAGGGGTGGCCTGGCGAAGCAGCACAAGGGGGGCCAATGCAGGCACAGGACAGGGGAAATGGTCAAGACTGGAAGGGGCGCTAGGAGGGAAGCAGAAAGGAGGAGAACAGCTTCAGAGGAGGGAGAAGGACTAGCGTAGGGGGAGGGGAGTGTGGAGGAGGTGGGGAGGAGCTGGTGGAAGGGGGCCAGTAGAAAGAGAGATAATTGTGATTCTGGGTCACATGCAAAGGACACACCCTTAGTTACAGCGGCGTAGCCTCTTCGGATAATTTGTAGTTACTCATTTTATGCCAGGCCCCTTTAGAAACTCCCCCTTTTAGTGTGTTGTTTACCTTACCTGCACCGTGCTGCATTCGATGTAGGTTTACTGTATTCTATTACTGGGTACAGGAGACCAAAGAAAGACATGTCGCTCCAAGTTCTGGTAGGCTGAAACAGTGGGACATGGAGCACTGACGAAGATTGGCAGATCAAGATAATAATCAGGTACCAAGGTAACGTGCAGGTCTGAAATTTCTTGTTGACAAAAGCGTGTCATTCTAGGGAAGGTGGCGGAGTTATTAGTACATCTGTACAGTATTTTATATACTATCTATTGTAACCTGGGTAAAATACACACATACCTCAAGTGTATACCTTTTACATCAAAGCACCTACTTCGACGCCTCGTCAGGGGTAGTAAGTGCTATATAAATCCAATTACAATACAGTACAATACGTATTCATTATTTTCGTGTCTGTTGCGGACATACATTTCAGTATGTAATGGTAAGCTATCTGTGCGCGCGATGACGGACAGCAACATTGCAAACTGTATTTGTACAAATGAACTAGCAGTAAACGCAGCCTAAATACGGACAGTGAAAACCATTATAGCTACCTATAGGAAAAGGGTCGGTGGCCCTTGGGCTTGGCACCCGCTTCGGATCCTGAAGGTAACTCATTGAAGCGCCTGGTTGGACGTGGTATGCTACCTTATTCCTGCAGCGACCGGTAGATGGCGATGAAAGCCCGCGCGGAGTCTCCCTACCAGCGCGCAAGCCCGTTCCTACTGCAGAGCGCCCAGCCACCGGCACCTGTGTGCGCTCCGAACCGAGGAGGGATCTGGGGAGAGATCTTGGGCAAGTTTGAGGTAAACTCAGTGCCTGTCGAAGCAGAGATGTCTATGCGCCAGTGCAGACGAGTTCTCAGTTGCTGACGGTGTTTCGACGAATCTCTCGAAGGCGGGTTTCCCAGTAAACGTTCACAGGTTCTGAATGGGACGAAAACTGCTGTCCAAGGTGCGCGCGGTTAGATGGCGATGAAGGGCCAGGGAACTAAGGGAAGTTGTGTGACCAAAAGTCTGGGCGGGTGTGTGAAAGTCACGGCTTGACACTTTTGAGTGATGTGTTGGAATAGCACATAGCTATTTTACAAGCCACGATCAAACGGACTTCTTCAGCCGCGGAGCAGTCAGTGTACCGCGGCGGCGGACTGAAGGTTACCGGGCTGAGGGAGGGGGAGAGGGAGAGGAGGAGGTGGGGGGAGGGGGAGAAGCTTGCACTCTTACAAACACGGTGCTAACGAGGCCGTGTGCCGGGCCGCTCTCCGCGCCGCCCTCTGGAGGATCCTTCCTCTGGGACGTTACTAGTGGGGAGTCCAAAATCCTGTGGGTGCAATTCCTGAGGTTCAAGCAACCCCCACGTGCCGATGTAGCATACGGTTTAGGCTTTAATTGACATCCGCACAAAGCAGAGCAGCAGTGAACATAATTCAAGCCTCTGTAAAACCTGCTGTCACATGAAACGTCATACACGTGGCCAGTGCCACGCGTGACACCTTCAGCAGACACAGTCCGTTCAGCCACCAGCACGACGCAGTTGGTAATTTGCGTTTTTGTTTTTACCCGTTTAAACGCGGATCATAAATCTACAACCAGAAAGTGCTTTCTGTTTTAAAAAACAGTAATGATTGGTTGAAGGTGTCACGCCTGGCACGATGCCACTATTCCCAACACAAGCATGGCATATGCAGCACTCGAGTGCCTCAGGCCATGGGTTGTTCTACAGAGAGCTGGGTTCGTAAATTCATTGGTTGTTGCTGTTATTTCATATATCACAGCAGAAGGGATTTTTGCTGCATTTTTAGAGCAGAAACGAGGCTGTGACAAACACGAAATAAGGCTTTGATTGATGTTGTTTTTGTCGTTGCGTTAAATCCGCAACCGACCAGTCTCCAGAAAGTATTTCCGTTATGTATATTCTAGCTTCGTATTTATGTCAAAATACTCTATCGCCTCATATTCGGTAACTTTTTGATTGGGATGTCCTGTTCCTGTACTAAGCGTGTTTTAGCCTCAGAACTGACTTTTATGCGGCACGGTATTCTTGAAAGTTCAAATAATTAATGTAGGAAGTTGGCATGTTAGTTGTGGTTTGTAACAGCGCATCCGCGTAAATTCTGTTTGCAAAACCGGGCGTTTCTGAGCAGAAAAGCCTCCACGGTCCTCATATCCACAGCAAAAGTCCAAAAGTCCAAAACGTTGATACAAAACCTAAAAACGTATTGTTCTAGGGCTGTGATTGATTCCTTGTGAGCGAGCAGCATTTTGAATTCTGAAAATGTTTTTTGAAGACTGTAAATAGCTTAGTCGGTCAATGCACATGTTGCAGAAAAATATGAAGAACCTCCCTGAAGACAGTTAGAGGTAGGTTTGAAGCTTGATTTGGTCAGAATAGCTCGTTCTTTCATCCTCTCAGGCTCGATGAAATGAGTACCAGAAATCTCAGTCACGTTAGGGTAATATTTGTTAGTTGATAAAAATCGAGTTTTGAAATGATTATTTTATTGAAACGTTGCCACTTTTCCACTCAGCGGCATCATTTTATGAATGGTGAGCAATGCAACGCGTAAGGGCAGAAAAAGGCTCGGTAGAGCGACCTCTGCCGAGTGACGCTCAAATAACAGGCTGTGTGAAGAATAGAAAGGGTTCACTTTATTGCACACTGTAAATTCTGGGAATACAGTCCTCAGACTATAATTTAGAAAGGTGTCTGCAGAGCAGAAAAGCGCCTTATCTAGAGGTCTGGGACTACCGCGTCTTCGAAAGGATGACAAGTGTGGCTTTTGGTCACCCTTGTATGGTGTTGAGTTTTAGGAAGGCAGATGACCGATGTTCACAGATTATAATGGCATGGCGCACGTGCCTATCGGCGACATTCATCAGGCAAATGAATCTACATTTAAAACGTATTAGACAGCTTAGGAACTGCTGTCGTTCAGTTTTTAATGCATGTTAATATATATAGTTAAACCAAATCTCCTCTCAAGAAAACGATACAGCAGAATTTTGGTGCACTTATTTATTAGTGTTGCTAAAAGCAAGTTATAATAAACAAAAAAGTATGTAGAATTACACGAATTACACATCCTAACTCTGGAAAGGAAAAAATAAATCATTTTCGAAGTAAGAGACAAGAGTCGGGGAGGGAGTCGAATTGATTGGGTCGCGGAAATGGAGAGAAAACGGGACAACTAGATGCACAGAAAGAGGTGGGTGAAAAAAGGTATGGGGAAGGGGTGATGCAAATATGTCAATTTTCTGGAAAAAATGGAGGAGGTAAAGAAGTAAAGAGTGTTCACAAAGATGAGAGAGGTTGGGAGGAGAGGCTTCAGCGGTCCATAGTGATGGACAGACGGCGGCGGTGTTAAGGGAGTGTGTCAGAGGAAAGACAGACACCGGTAACGAGGGGCACCAGAACTGGTGAGAGGAGGGGCTCGCCTGTCAGTGGTGAGAGGCAGCGAGCGCGTCTGCTGAAGGGACGGGCAGACAGAAGTTCAAACAGAGCTTCAGCACTGGTGCCTGGACAGCGCCAGTGCCAGGGTCGGCTGGACAGCTCCCCCTGGCCCAGCGCCTGCCCGTCGTGCTCAAGGCTTCTGGTGCTCACTCCAAACTCATCATCCTCGTCCAGATGCAGCCCAGCGCCTGCCTGTCCCCCTGAGAGGAGCCGTGAGCGGGGAGCTGGCAGGTGCTGGCGCCCCCCCCCTCCACCCGCGCCCAGAGGGGCGGGAGTAAGAGCCGCTCCACCCAACCGAGGAGCCTTTAAGAGGAGGCGGAGGGGTCTCACACCAGACAGGCACGAGCCCCCTCATAACTCCACGGAGCTGGAGCGGAACTGGGAAGACTTTGGAAACCTCAGAACACAGACCAGCAAGGGAGACCCCGTCCTCCTCAATGGTGGAGGTCACCTGGAGAGACTTTCTGGCTTACCTTCCATCTTTTTGACCTGAAGGGGTGCTACTCGCGCGGAGCTCCAGGAATTCATTCTCACACCTGTGGGGTGTCAGTGGTAGACGGCGCTCCTCTTTCCTGGCCACAGGGATTCCGCGGGACTTCCACCAAGGAGCAGCATCTCTCCAGGTCCTTCCCTCTTGTTGAGCTGAAGGAAACAGGAATCCTAATTTAAAAAGCAGCACGTTGCTATTTCTGTTGGGTTTTCTCGTTCTAGTGACGCTGATGATTTGACCACTCTTAGTGTGAAGGAAGTTCCCCGCCAGGAGGAGCGCCCCTTTCCTGACAATGACTTTTTTACGCTTTGTCGAGAGAAAGGGCAGCAGTCACAACTTTCCACTTTACTTTTTGTTCCTTGTTTTCTGTTCCACTTGCTCCTCTCAGATGAACGCGCACCTGCAGTCCGCGCCGGAGCACGCGTCCGGGGAGTCCCCCGTGAACGGAAGCGGCTGGGCGGGGAACGCCAGCGCCCCGGAGCCCGCCCCGGGCCCCGAGCCCTCCGGGGGGCGCGAGACGGCCATGTTCGCCATCCGGTGCGTCATCCCCTCGCTCTACCTCCTCATCATCACCGTGGGGCTCCTGGGCAACATCACCCTGGTGAAGATCTTCATCACGAACAGTGCCATGCGCAGCGTGCCCAATATCTTCATCTCCAGCCTGGCGGCCGGGGACCTGCTGCTGCTGCTCACCTGCGTGCCCGTGGACGCCTCCCGCTACTTCGTGGAGGAGTGGATCTACGGCGAGGTGGGCTGCAAGCTCATCCCGGCCATCCAGCTCACCTCGGTGGGGGTCTCGGTCTTCACGCTCACCGCTCTCAGTGCTGACAGGTAAGGGTCCTGCCCAGTGCTTAATTTGTAAATATGTAAGTGCCGGGGCCCTGCTCGGGAGGCCACTGACCACTGCCCCTGCCAGAGCTGCGAATGACAGAACCAACACAACTACTAACCCCACACTCCTCGTGCAAGTGTGACAATTCACAGACTATTTCAGGCCACCCAAAGCTATAAAGCTATAATACTGTAGTCAGAGGCATGTGTTATTCATTTTTTAATGTATATTATTATTGACTTATTGAACAGTTTTTCTCATCTTCAATTTTAACAGATAGTGCCACGTTGTGGTGACTCTCAGTAGAGCCGGTGCTGATAAATGGTGACAGTCCTGAGCACCAGCAACCACCAGCTCAAATTAAGCACTGGTCCTTCCCCAGCACTCAGCTGCGTTCTTCAGTGTGTGGTAAAGTCAGAAGGCATGGGCCAGGTGACAGCCTTTGACATGAGCAGTGGCAGCATGACTCCACAGGACCAGAGGCCTGTTACTATAATTATGTGTGAATGTGGCAAGTATCTTTCAGAAAGGCTCTGTAAGCCTAAAGCAGTCTTCAGATAATGTTACTGAGTTAAGGCAAGATTCCCCTAGACATTGAAGACACTGCACGTTTCTGTAAATGTTATAGAACTCTCGATAGACTTTCTATCAAACTCTCTGTATACTGCCGGCATGTGTGAATGTAGCAGGGATGTAGCCAAACTTTTCAGTAACTCAGCAAAGGTAAAGCAGATATCAGGGGATGTGACAGGGCTGTCTAGACACTGAAGGCACTACAAGTCATTGTCAATGCTACAGAGCTCCAGGTGGTCTTTAAATAAAACATAGTATATATACACACATCAGGTATGTGCAAATTTTACAGGACTCGAGCTGAGCTTTTTAATAGGCTCTAAAAGTATAAACTAGGTATAAGTTAATGCTATGGGGATAGACTGTTCTCTAGACACTGAAGCCACTACAAGTCCCTGTAAATGTTATAGAGCTCCAGATGGACTTTTACATCAAACACAGTATGTATGTATATATATATATATATATATATATATATATATATATATATATATATACATATATATATATATATATATATATATATATATATATATATATATATATATATATATATATATATATATATATATATATATATCTTGCTTCTGCAGCGATTCAGCAGCTTTTTGGTCCTTAGTAAAGTGGGGCAGAGGCGGGCATGTGCTTCCCCTCAAAATCATATTGCCCCCAATACATGGATCGAGTTTTCGCTTTTATATTTTGGGGTGGACAGCCTTATGATCAGACCGATATCTGCCCTCCTACCCTGACAGAACTGTCATTCGAGACAGCCGATGTCTCAGCTGCTCTCGATACAGTCATAAGGGGCAGAGCGCCTGGTCCTGATAGTATTCCGGCGAACTTATTCCTGCAGGATAGAGACAACTGGTCAAGATGCATTTTAGTTTTAGCAAATGCCATAGTGCGTGGAGCCCCGATACCAGATTCTTTGTGGGAAGCTGGGCTAATCTCTATATTTAAAAAAGGTGATGAATCCCTGCCAGGAAACTATACGCCAATTAGCGTAATTAACTCTGTGCACATTTTTTTTGCATGTCTTGTATTGGCCAAAACTCATGAATGGATCTCTGATAAGGATATTCTTTCACCTCTTCAGGGAAGATTCCATGAGCATGTCAGCACCATCGACCAGGTCTTCCGCTTTTTGGTTCTTTACTGGCATACTGTAGTTATCGGCAAGGGCAGCATGTATGTTGCCTTTGACCTGGTCTCATGCAAGAAGCTATGGTTGGTTCTGCATGAACTGGGTATGCCTCAGGACCTGCTATCTTCGATAAAGTGACTGCATGATGACAATTTCACCCAGGTGCGGTGGGGCGCACAGGGTGAACTTCTTGATCAGTTTCTCATTGGTGAAGGGGTACGCCAAGGATGTGTCCTGGCCCCTACGCTATTCTCATTATTCCTTAATGGAATTGCACAGTTTCTCTCTAGCCTTCCTACTGACGCGCCCTCATTGGCTAGCATAACGTCCCTATTTTACTGTTTGCAGATGGCACGCTACTAATTAAAAAAATCCTAGTGGGTTACGGCATGCGCTGCTTCGTTTTGAAGAATTTAGCAGTGTGCAGGACCTTGTTATTAACACCACTATGACGAAAAACATGATGTTCAAACAAAATGTTTATCCTTCACCCACCTTGGATCTGTAATTTTTGAAATTTGAATGTGCTTTTATGGTTATATATAACCACAATAAAGTATTTTGGAT
This sequence comes from Lissotriton helveticus, assembly GCF_964261635.1. Lineage (NCBI taxonomy): Eukaryota > Metazoa > Chordata > Amphibia > Caudata > Salamandridae > Lissotriton > Lissotriton helveticus. The sequence continues at coordinate 1,585,076,168 of NC_136067.1, read as the reverse complement.
TGGATTGCGTTGGATGTTCAAACAGCATACATCTTTCAAGGGTAGTGTAAGGCTGGGTGACACGCGCTCTGATAGAACCGAGGACTTTAGCTATCTTGGTGTCGCTGTGGCCTCGAATATGTCGTGGAACCCATAAATGGAAATAATGGTCCTTAAACACAGACAAATCACTGGCACATTAGTTAAAGAGTTTGACTGCTCATCTCCAAACCGATCAGCCCAGTCCTGCGGATTTATGATGCCAAGGTGCTCGGCTCATTTCGTAATGGCTTGGAATTATGAGGCTTTTCGAACACATCCACTCTTACTAGCTTGGAGAACAAGTTCCTGAGGAGCATGAGATGTGTCCGGAAAAGCGCACCCCTAAAACCATTGATGCTTGGTTTAGGCAGAAAGGCGGTAGCCAACAAAGCAAGACTCCAACCAATACTATACTGGCATAGGCTGTGGTCCACACCTGAGCTAGCCATTATGCTACAGCCCTAAGGGATGTCATGGAGGCTGATCATTCCCATAAGATCGACTGGCTCTAAAATGTAAAAAAAACCATTGGAAAACATGGAAATGAAGGTATTATGGGATAAGGGAAACATCCTTTACCACGCAACTTTTACCACGCAGTGCTTTTACAACGCAGGTTTTACAACGAAAACCATTACAACGCATTGCACTGGGGGGCGCTCTAGGATAAGTAATAGTTTAATTTACTATCCAACACCTTCCCTACTATCCACGGGGACTGGAGTTGGAATAGTAAATTAAACTATTTACTATCCAGCACCCCCCAAAGCAATGTGTTGTAATGGCTTGCGTTGTAAAACTTGCATTGTAACGGCATGCGTGGTAAAAGCATGCGTTGTAACAACGTACATCCATGGGATAATCCAACTGGTGCCCCATTTCACTCAGCTGAAAAACCGAAAGAACTTTACTGGATAATGATTTCAATAGTGAGCGCACAACTGTGATGGGGAGGCTTCTAGAATTGAAATCCTGCCATTTCTTGGAAACTTATTGGGATCTCATGTCTGTACCGTTCGACAGAAATCTCTACTTTCAAGTCAAGGTAGGATTCTTCCCACTAAAATCCAATACAAATAATTGGGTACCCGAATTGGATGATAACTGCCCCACTTGCACCACTCTAAAGGAAACCATTTTCCATGTGATAATTGTATGCCCAGCATACGCAGGCCAACGTAAGAAATGGCTAAAACCCATATGCAAGTCCTTGGGAACAAGAAATAGTTCTGTTGCATTGAGAATCCTAACGTCTGACCCTTGTTCGCTTTTTACATGCTCTGTTGCCAAGCTTCTGAGGTGGATGTGGGCATTAAGAGCTAAGACAATAGCCTCATGCTCAACATGGGAACCCCCTTCCATATTCCTTCCCTGACAGTGTACAGTAGGTCATATTTTTGCTTAACACAGCATTCATTTATATTCTGTATTTTGCCTTAGCGATGGTGAACAGATGATGTTATATGGTGTTCATACTTGCTAGCCATCCTTGTACGCTGCAACGCTCGTATGGATTATTTTATATATTTTTTTATTTATATATATATATATATATATATATATATATATATATATATATATATATATATATATATATATTATATATATATATACATATAAAATATATTTATATATATATATATAAATTATAAAATATTTTATATTATTTTATACAACGCTCTCATGCATGGATTATTTTAAGATTTTGCTTTTTAATTATGTATATTGTTACTAGATTTATATATTACATGCTTTTATGATATGTACTGTCGAAATAAAGTTAATTGAAATGAAATATATATACACATCAGGTATGTGTGGGTGTTGCAGGGATCTAGCTGAACTTTTCAATAGGCTGTGAAGGCATAAAGCAGGTATAAGGGGATGTTACAGGGATTACGGTTAACTTTCCTCTAGACACAGAATACAATATCAGTCACTGTAAACGGTATAAAGCTCAAGGCCAACTTTCCATTGAATACTGTATGTATACACAGAAGGTATGACCAAGTGGTGCAGTGACCTAGCTGAACCTTTCCTGTGGTAGGCATACAGGGATGTTTCATTGGTTTACGTTTTGCTTATCTCTATTTAGAAATTATTGGAGGCTATAGACATCTTTTAGATGTGTAGATATACCCTCCACTAGGTACGGTACTGAATTCTATGCATGTGTAGAGTGGGCCTGGATAGACATTTATGAAGGTAAAACTAGCGCAGGCCTGGAGCACTGATGTAGTTAGTTCACCACATCAACAAAAATGTTACAGGTGTCAAGGCAGATCGTCCTCCAGTCACACCCCCTGCAGGTAGATAGGTATATAACAATTTCTGAGTATCATTGCTGTTGGCTGAGGAACATAATTGCCCCATCTGAGAGGACGACTATAAAGTATCAGAAGAAGGTCGGAAAGGACAAGCGAGAGAGGGGCACCATCCTGTTGGTGATGTGCAGGGGTGGTCTGGTCTGAGGCGCTGACCAGAGAGGACAGCACGAGGACCCCGCAAGTCCCTGGCAATCAATATTCACCGTAGCTCAAAGGACTGTTTTCTGATTTGATCTTGTTAATAGGTTTGTTTGTTCAAATTCGCATATGACCCTTGCTGGTCAGGCGAATTTCGAATATCAACTTTAAAGCACCAACAGTGCAGTCACCGAGGTGAAAACCCACTGGCTGGGGTGCCTTTCCAGCTCCTTTATTCTGGGGGGGGGGGGTCTGTTCACCATTCATGTAGACTTTATCGTTTGAAAAGATTGCAAATCTTTAGCCTTCAGAGTTAGCCGTTGCACTAACCCCCTCTCATCAGGGGCGCAGCATGGTCAGTAAGACTGGGGGGGTGGGCATGGGGAGGGCTGAGCTTCAGATTTCTCAACAATGACGCTGGCCGTTAATGTTATAATACATTATAGGACAAGCAGGGTGCACAAGAGCCACTTAAGGAGCTGCGGAAAGGAAGAGGAATGCGGATTGGTAAGGGTGCTAAGTGAGAGAAAGCACATTATTTTGTGAAATAAACACCATTTGTGAAGTCTTTCCAGAGAGTTAGAGAATGTGTGTGTGTTTTTGTCTTTGTGTTACAATTCCTGGTGAAATACGTCAGACACCTGACCATACCCGACTAAAAGCACATGCACCCAACTATTTATCACAAAATATATTTATTAGGGGGGGGTGTAACACCCCTCCCCACTCTTCCACACCCGAAGCTACGCCTCTGCCTTTCAGCCGCTCTCCTGAACGCATTGGGTCACAAAGAAGGCCCTCTGTACCTGGGCTGCCCTCCGTCCCTGCTGCCAACTCCTTAAGCGGACACTGTCTATTCAGGGGAAACACCCTCTTATTCCTCTTTCTGTGCATCTTCATTGCCTATTACCATCCGCTGCTCCCACTCTTTCAGAGCGGCAACCAGCGTGTCAAACGGGTGAATTATGTGGCAGGTCATGATGTGCTTCAGGGCAAGTGTGGACTGAGAAACTAGTGATTGTGGGCAAGAGGGGGCTGAGTGGCAAATGACATGGCACGAGGTGCATTTTAAGCACATTGGAACTGTAATGTTGACCCACACGTTCTGAGACGTGAACTCTACACAAGTGAGTTGATTTTTTGTTTCAGAAATCTACTGCCAAAGAGCATTCGTTGTAAGCATAATAAGCACAAGCTTCAACATTGGTCAAAACTTCGTTGGATTTCGAAGACTATCTTATTGTGTGTGGGCGCATAGAAAGAACAAACGGACAACAATTGCTAATGAACATGGTGTCTGGGAGGTGCTCATGAGAACTGAAAGTTACATCAGGATGAAACATCACACATGTTAATACCAGTGCACATGCAGTGGGTGGCTCAGCACTGTAGGGGCATTTGTAAAGGGTGAAAAGGTACTGCGGCATATTTCAGAGCTGTGTTAGGGCTACAAGTTTTAGGAAAAAGTCATGGGCGGAAACTTGAATACATCTCTGTCGGTGATAATGAATTCCCAATTTATCGCTTCAAGGCATTTTTTGTTATTACCGAAGTTGTTTCAGATATCTGTGCACACTTTTTTATAATACCCATGAAGTGGGCTTAAAGTAAGCTTTCAGATGACGTAAAGTGGGCTTTTCCTCGTTTTCACTGGGGCGTGACTCTATGCAAATGACGTAAGGTATTTTCCAGCACTCCTACCCATATTACAGTTGCATGTTCATGGGAAGGAGAGCGAGAGAGGCGCGCGGTTTACCACTCAGGAAGCGTGACACAGTGAATGCGTCCTTTAAAGCATCTTTGAGGAGAGGCGTGGATGCTACAGTGGAACCTCCAGGGATTTTTTCACGGGGCAGGTATGGGCATAGAAACACTCTCATGGTCCTGGACTTCCTACAAATGGAGGCTCGGAGCAGACCTACGGGTACACTCTCAGTATGGTGGGAGACATGCTGCGCAGGTAAGAGCTACACGTCTGCACCTAAGGTATACTCTGAGGGCCTCCATAAGGGCTGGGCAGTGTTTGACTCCATCTCTCATCGGTTCAGTAGGCCGCCTGCACAGAAACACAGAGCAGCCGGTTAATCTGCCCGCTGCAGCCATTTGTGATTGAGGAATCAAAGTTATGTGTCCTGTTAGGTCTAATTCAGCCTTCCATCATTTTGGAGTCGGTAAGTCGGTAGTACTCTGCCCATTGGACCGTGTACCAGTAACACCCATCCAAGAAACCATTTAGTTTGGTCTGCCTGTATTGAAATTGCAACAAGTATTGCAAAATCTCGCACAATCTGAAATTTCCAGTTGTCGACGAATTTAAAGGAAACTATGATATCATTTCAGATTGTAACGCTGTTTCATTTTACTACATGAATTTCACATTTTATAATGTTAATATTGGACTTTGTATTTTCACTTCCTGTGTGGTTCATGCTGACTATTCCTGCCTGCCAATGTGCTCGACTGCTGCAATCCTTTGCTAAAAATGCAGGATTAGTGCAGTTGTCTGGTTGCATGCATATTCCTCGTGGATTCATTTCCCAAGTATCTGTGATGGTATTAATTAAAAATATATAGTCCTTTGTTTCTTGTGATGGATAATTCATTATTTATATTCCATCTGTATATTGTTTCTCTGTTCTTCGTTCATGGGAGTACTACTCATAGCTTACGCGTGTTACGCTTAGACTAAACTCGTTTCACCCATGGCGAATCATGCTTGGGGTCTTGTCAAGGATTACCTTTGTTGATAGTCTGCTACCTTGCTTGTTTATACAAATAATCAGGGTTCACTTTGTGGTCCTGTCTCTTGCATGGTTGGGAGTGTGCGTTCTGTATTATGCAGTATGTATATGTAAACCAGTCACAGGTAAATCAAAGGAAGAATGACACCTTTCAGGGCTAGACCTTACAATTTGTAATGTGCATTTGAAGGGCAAGTTGCGAATACGAATTGGTAAATCCAGTTAGTTTGGCTTTAATGTACTAACATATGCCAATACTGGCATGAACAAATGTTTGTATGCATTGCATGCATACATGTTGTTCAGCACATTAAAACCAGACCTACTGGCTTTGCCACTGTTGGGGAAAAAGTAGCAAGACATGATTGCTTTCTGTGTCGAATGCACATGGACATGGGAAATAAACAACTGAATTTGACAAAGAGTGAAATGATTGAGTGTATTTTTCAGATGTAAAATAGATCCTCATTCACTCTAATGGAAGCAGTCCCTAATCAGTAAGGTATTGGGCCCGTGACCTTTGAGAGCAAATTACAAATGAGAGATTATGCTAATAATATTCAAAACTGCAAGATGAGGTACTTCTAAGCATTGAAACCACCCAGTGTTGCTGGTCTGGATGTGTTTGATTCTGCAGTCCTAACAGCCCCCTCAACAAGGTGGGCGCTGACCGCAAAGATTATCTGTGCTAAAGCGGTTCAGACAGGCAGAATTCACAACCTGTGGAAAGGTTCCTTTTTAGTCCCTATCTTTAAGAAGGGGAACAAATGTGCCCCAGATAACTACAGGTCTTGGCATTACTCAGCCCAATCTCAGGATTATGGCATAAGCGATATGTTATGATTTATTCACATGGAGTCATAACTACGGGTACCCGCAACTCAGACAAAGGCGATTTCTGAAAAATGAAATCCATTACACAACCCGTTATGCAAATCAAGGTGGCATTTGATATGTCTGGCAGAGTGGGCCAAGCTAGTGATACTGGAGACCCCAGAATATCTTTTAAAGGATCTTCTACGTCTCTTCTCAGACACATGGGTTGTGAATCGGAGACACAAGGGTGAAGGAACTCTAAGGAACATTAAAACCTTTTGTTTGGTAATCAGGAGTGCTTCTTACTCCACTTGCTTTTTCTGTCTTTAGTATCCATGTTGACAATATACCAAGAAACTGTGGTTAAACAAAAGTATCTGCGATAGTGCATGCTGATGACACTACGCTTTTTGCTTGTGTATCAGTGGGCTTACAATGCTGTTAGAAATTGGGTTTCCTGTTGGCAGAGGTATGCGCCCTGTCCAAGCATGAACCACAATCCTAGTCAATGTAAGTCACAACACACCCTAAATTATCCTGTGCTCACCCTCTGGTAGCTTCACTCAGAGCAACCAGACTTAACTTAAGAGGCAATTTGTAAAGTATTTGTGCAAAGCTCAAAGCAGTAAAACAGAGAAAACATGACAAATAGATTCCTCACCAGGCTAGGAAAATGGAACATAATTTTATAAATAAAACAAGACCAAAACAACAAAAATCCAACACGAAGTCGAGATATGAATTTTTACATTAATAAATGTAAAATAGCACAATAAGTGCTTAAATGGGATATCTGGTTGCGCCAGACCGGGGCAAAACCAAAAGTTCAAGCAGGCCGCAATGGAGCGCGGATCGCATACAGAGACCCACTTAGGTCCGCTGAACATCAATACCTGGGAGTGTGTCGACATTGAAGAAGATGCTAGGCGCAGCTGAAGCAATGCATTAGTATTGAGCTATGCAGTGGGTGAGATGCATCAGGATTCTCCACACAATGGCGGCGATGCATCAGTCCCGATGGTTCAATTGCAAAGGCAATGCACAGCTGTTGCTCCTACAACAGATGATGTATCGATTCCGAAGGTGATGCGCTGGTTCTGAGTATTATACGCCGGCTTTGTTCCACGCTTTGACGAGGATGTGCTGGTTCTGACCAATGCAAAGGCGAAGATCTGCCAGTTCCGATGAGAATGCATGGGTTCTAGTTGTAGCAGAACTTTTTCCCACTTCCAAGGGCCCAGAACTGGGTTGGCACCACTTGGCAGGGCAATACTTGCAACAAACAGAGTCTAGGTGCTGTAGCAGGACGAATTGTAGTCTTTGATGTCCTTGAGGCTTAGAACAGGAGGCAAGCCTGTTGGCATCGGAGTAACTCTGGATTCAAGTGATGCAGGTCCAGTCTTTCTCACCCAGGCAGTAGAAAAGCAGGAAGCAGGGCAGCTCAGCAGGCCAGAGCACAACAAGGCAACAGTCCATCAAAGCAGCAGACCATCCAACAGTTCTTCTTTCTGGCAGAGTGGTCACTGGTCCTGAAGTGTACTCTAGTCATGCTGTCAGAGATCCAGTACTTATACCCAGTTGTGTCTTTGAAATGGGGAGACTTCAAAGAAAGCTTCCAAAGTGCACACAAGTCCTCCCTTCCTGCCCTAGTTCCAGACTCACTTCAGGGGGCATGCAACCCTTTGTGTTTGGACAGGACACAGCCTATTCAGGTGTAAGTGTGAGGCTGTGCCCAGCTCTTCCCTCCTATCACACAGGATTGGCCCATAAAGACACACCTAAGCTTTTTTTTGTGTGCGGCTGTCTAAAGGGAATACACAAAGCTCAGCTGCCACCCAGTCCAGACTGAATAAAGACAGTCAGCAGGCACTAAATGGTTGAAGTAAGCAAATGCCAACGTTCTAAAAGTGGCATTTGCTAACCTGTAATTTAAAATCCAATGTAACCATAAGTTGTGATTTTAAATTGTGAGTCAAGTGACACCAAACTTGAAAAGTCTATCTCTTCATGATTGGGAATTACACTTAAAAAATGTAATAAGGTAATCCCAATGTTATCTTTTGGGAGAGATAGGCCTTGCAGTAGTGAAAAATTAAATTGGGAGTTTTTCACTACCAAGACATTTAAAACTTAAAAGTACATGTCCTGCCTTTTGAATACATTGCACCCTGCCGTGTGGGACATACAGGGCCTACATTAGGGGTGATGTATACGTATAAAAAGGGAAGAGTTAGGCCTGGTCTAGGTTTATATTTCCAGGTTGAATTGGCAGTGTAAAACTGCCCATACAGGCTTCGCAATCACAGGTCTGAGCCATGGTCAGAGACCTACTTAAGTAGGTGTCACAATGAGTGCTGCAGGCCCACTAGTAGCAGTTTCTCTGCAGGCTGTGGGCACATGTAGTGCACTTTACTAGGGGCTTATAAGTAAATTAACTATGTAATTTTGGGTTAAGCCAATATAACCATGTTTAAGGGAGAAAGCACAAGCACTTTAGCACTGGCTAGCAGTGGTAAAGTGCACAGAGTTCTAAAGCCAGCAAAAACGAGGTCAGAAAATGGAGTGAGGCAGGCAGGCAAAAAGATGGCGAAAGTCCACCAAAAGACTGTTAGGTTTAACAAGTGCAATCTGTTGGATCTAAAAAACGATTGAACAAGAAATAAATTAGTGACCAATATCACTTCTATAAGTTGTCTGATATTTGTTGCAAATAAGAGCTATCTTGAAAATTTAGCAGACAAAAAGTAGAACTAGTATGTGAATACAACTACCGAGGAGTTTTATTGTACAATGCAATACGACGGGAATCCTAAGTGATGGTCAAAGTCAAACCATTGCAAGAGGTTCGGGTAGTTGCAATAAAACAAATATGAAGTTTATGCCATACGCCCGCAAGAGACAGTGCAAAGGTGATCTTATTTTTGATCTGCTCAGCAACCATATGTTAGCCTGAGGTCTGCATTGGATTAGATTGACTATAAGGTACTCTCTGGAAGTATCTACTGAATCTTCTGTCTTGTGTGCATACTATTAGACTGGAACTGCCCCATAGGTCAGGAAACACAAAAGGGAATGCAGTCATTAATTCTGCTACTATACAGTCTACCAGCAGCCACTCAAGAAACATTTTTGGGACTCCTTTTAAGGGACTTGCACAAATAGACACTGTGGACCATAGTGACTTATCGAATATCAGTATTAGGCATTTAATCTTGATTTACTTAATCCATTAGCAACAGGAGACTTTATAAAACTATTCTAATTGGAAAGCTTCCCTGGCTGGGACTATAGGTGCAAAGTAGACCATGTACATAATAAACATTCTGCTTAAAATATCTTACTAATTATGAGGATTTTTAAGTTATTTTGCCTAGACCAGCATTACTAAGCAGGGATTATCCTTGGCTAACCGCAAATATTCAAACAAGACTGGAAGTTCATTACAACTGTCTGGGCCCGAACATTGTCTCTGAAGTCAGAAATGATTTTTTGCGAATAGAACAAGTTCCACTGCTGTAGCCCTATATGAAATTAGCAACCACTATGCCCAACTGGGCCAGTCTGGGTCCACACGCCACCATAGCCTGGAAGGCCCTGTAGCATGTATAGCCCAGATCCTAAAAAGTTCGTCCTCACCTGGTTATGCACACAGAAGGAAGGGATACCAGTTCCACATTGGGGTTCAATCCACAAGCCTAATGTGCCCTGCCTACTGACGGTAGGGCAAGCATCCCACCCTGCTCCAACCTGGCACCTTTGAGGCATTTACTGTAAGGTTAGGTCACTGTCAAAACATACCACAGAAATCTGTGATCTTCTACCGTCATTGGCCCCAGATATTTCTTTCCTTACTGAAACATGGCTTAATGCCTCAGCCCTTCCATTGATTTCCCTTGCTCTATCGGGCAACTATCAGCTAGTCAGGCTAGATAAAGAGTCTAGACAGGGAGGCAGAGTAGCCATCCCATTCTGAGACATTGTAAAGGTAGTACCTATCGAATGGGTGCTTCAGGACTGGGTGGAAATATTTGTCTTTAAATTCGCGCCGTAAGCTGGAGCCCACTGGAAGGGGAACACTTATCTACTGCCCTCCAGCCACAACAAAAGTCTTTAGTCAGCTTTTAGTTGAGTATATTGCCCCTTTCACACTGTCTTCCAAAAATGTCCTCTTATTGGGAGACTTGAACTTACATGGGGAAGAAACTGCAAAGCCCAAGATTGCCCAACTCCTCTCTGATATGGAGATGCTTGGCGTCTGCCAGATCATAGTAGGTCGAACGCATGAGGTGGGTCATAGCCTGGACCTAATTTTGACCAATTTCTCACTCCTAGGAAGTGAATGTCCTCTACCTTCGACCTGGACAAACCGCCATCTAATTAAGTGGTGAATTGCCAGGGTCAACATGTCGACCCAGCATGTTAATAGAGTGAAAAACACCTATCGAGCCTTGTTGGACTTGGCCTTTTTTGTAGGGTCATCCCTGAACTTTTTGACCTCCTCCTACATTTTGTCTGACCTGTTGTTGGCTATTTTATGACTCTGGGCACTTTACCACTGCTGATCAGTGCTAAAGTGCATATGCTCTCCCTATTGTAAATTGTTATATTAGTCAGTGGTTCCATGTTTTGCTATTTGGCTTACTTGTCAGACCCTGGTCTAGTGCACTGAGTGTGCCTAGGGTGTGTAAATCCAAATGCTTCTAGTGGGCTTGCAGCACTGGTTGTGCCCCCCACAGAAGCAGCCTTGTAAAATGTGTCTAAGGTCTGCCATTGCAGAGCCTGCGTGCAGTCTGGTACTGTCATGTTGACTGTGCCAGTCCCTAAACCTTCCATTTTCTTCATATCAGTCACCCCTATGGTAGGCCGAAGGGCAGGGTACATTGTAAGTATAAGGTAGGACAAGTCCTGGTGTGTGTGGCATGTCCTAATAGTGAATTACAGCCATATTCGTTTTTCACTATTGCAAAGCTACCTGTTCTCCATAGGCCAGATTGGGCTGTTAGAATTATTACATCTTATAATCCTAACTGACTCAGAGAACATGGTAGAAATTCAAGTTGAGTATACCTGGACTCAGAATGATAAAATGCATCTTTTAGTGAAGTTGGTTTTAACATTCTGTGTTTGCAAATACCACTTTTAGAAAGTAGGTATTTGCTTGTCTAACCTTTCGAGCCTGCCTCTGCTAGGTTGTGTATTCCTTTGTCTGGTTTTGTGAGTGACAGGGCTGGGGGATTCCCAGAGACAGGATAAGTCAGCCGAGTGGTGAATAGAGAGATCTGCACCTAGATGGGAGGGAGGAGTTGCACCTGAACCTTGAATAGGGCTTTGCCCGCCTTCCACAATGCTGGCTCCACCCCCTGGGGAGCGGCATATGTCTCTGCCCTGCACAGTGAAAGAAGAGAAGGAGTCCTGTCAACAAAGTGCTCCAGGACTGTACTTGCCTTCCACAATGCTGGCTCCACCTCCTGTGGGGCGTCTGATGTTTCCGCCCTGCACTGTGAAAAGAAAGGAGAAGTCTGGTAAACAGAGTGCTTCAGAACTGGTTTGGACTGAGCAAAGGCCCCTCTCCCCTAAGAGAACAAAGGATTTGGGGGTATAAATATTGGGACCCTGATCCCAAGAAATTAGATCACTTTTGGACTACAAGAAGAACCCTTTACTGAGGAGAGGAACCTGAAGAAACTGAGGAGAGACTATTCCCAAGCTGAAGTGCTGCTTGGGGGATAGGCCTGCAGTGGTTGCCTTACTGCCAAAGAAAGGAGAAAATAACTTTGTGTACTTTGCTTTCAACTTGTGAAGGATCTCCAAGGGCTTGGAAAAGAGCTTCCCCTCCTGCTGAAGTCTCAGGGACAACAGACTTCAACCCCCAGCTACCCAGAGTTCTTTGGAAGTGCCTGCTGCTGTTTTGGGCCTTCTAAGGGACTGCATCTCGCAAGGATCTGGAAGTGCGACTCATCAGAGAAGAATCGTGTCGCCGTCGCTGTGCCTGCCGTCGCAACTCCGAAGGAGGGTTTCGCCGCTGGAACTGCAGCACTACACCGCATCGAGAGAAGCATGCCGCAACTAAGAGGAAGCGTGTTGCTGCTGCTGCCATCGCAACTCCGAAGGAGGATATCACCGCTGTAGCTGTCGCATTGCACCACATCTAGAGAAGAGTCTCGTGACGAGGTCGGAGCGTGTTGCTGTGCCTCCCATCGCAACTCTGAAGGAGGGTGTCACCGCAGGAACTGTCACACTGCAGCGCATCTAAGAAAAGCACCTCGCATCCCCAAGAAGCGCGCCACTGTTGGAGCTGCTGCCGTCACATCGTGGATGTCGCCGCTGTAGTTGTTGCATCGTGTGGAAGCTTCACGCATCGCGGGGGGAAGAGTGTCGCAAGTGGAGCTCCTGCCGTCGCATCACAGAACAAGGCTATTGCCGCTGCAGTCCACATATTAAACCGAGAACTTCTCGCATCCCCGGAGAAGCGTGCCGCATCTGGAAGATCTACACGTCTTTATTTCTTTGCACCTGAACTTTGCCGCATTTCCCTTGCTGCGACATTGCTTGTCGTGGAAGCGCAGCGCAACCTAAGGTACATTGACGCAAAGGGTTGCGTCTTAAGAACTGAACCGAACTAAGCTAAATCTACCATCTTAAAGTAACAGTATTATGTATTTTTGTCGTTTATGGTCTTGTAGTAAATCTATATAAAGTATACTTATTTTTTATAGAAAACCTGGTGTGGTGTCCATCTGTAGCGTTGTCACTGGGTTACTGTATGTGGTCACAAATGCTTTACACACTGCCTCTGAGATAAGCCTGTCTGCTCGTGCCAAGCTACCAAGGGGGTGAGCAGGGGTTATTTTAGGAGTGTAATCCCCTTATCCTGACTAGAGGCAAGGGTCCCTATTTGTCATAAGTACCTACCTGTGCCAACTAGAGACCCCCAAATCTAACAAGCCTGGAACACGATCTCACCTGAAATGTTTTCTAAAGCCTTCACTCCTGGGGTTGTCACCCAGTGCTCAGATATTAATACTGCACTCACCAACTACCATCATACTCTCATGGAAGCATTCGACAAAACGACACTGCTTAAACAAACCAAATTCACCTCTTCAAGACATCAGGCCCCTTGGTTCTCTGTAGACCTTAGTTTGATAAAAACGACCTGCAAAAAGCTGGCAAGTCAATGCTGCCACTCCAAATCACGGGAATACAGAGAAGCCTATAAAGATGCACTGGGGAGGTATCAGATACACTTTATGAAAACCAGAGAAGCTACATCTCTAGTAAAAATTGGAGAATGCTGGCAACTTGTCCAAAGATCTTTACAAAGTACTCAACAACATCACAAAGCCACACGCTTGCTCGTGGGTAATTCCTGCCTCACAGCATTTATGTGATTCCTTGGCTTACTTTTTTTCAAGAAAAAATAGAAGCTATCTACCAGAAATTTCCTATTAACCAGAGTCAGACCAATCTAACTGCTCTGATGGCTCTCCCATCTGTTCCCTCCCATCTCCTATTCAGGTTTGAACCCTGGATACTAGACCAAATCATGGGGCTTTTGGCTAGAGCTAAATCTGGTTCACCTGCAGACGTCTGCCCGCCTCGGGTCATTGCTGATCTTGCTTCCATAGTTGTACCTAATATCCTCTCACTGTTGAATCTATCCCTGGGTATTGCCAAATCACCACTCTCTTGGAAGCCCGTGCTGGTCTCTCTGATATTAAAGAAGCAAATGCGGATCCCAAGATTCCGCATAATTTTCGCCGCATCTTGCTTCCTCCATTATTGGGGAAAATGTTGGATAGCTTGATCAACAGACAGCTGATGGCATTCCTAAAGGATTTTAAAATCCTAGACCCCTCTCATTCGGGATTCAGATCAGGCAACACAACTGAGACAGCACTGGTGGTGGTTTTCAACACCATCCATCTGTCTTTAGAGCCAAGCCCTCCTGCCATGCTAATGCTGTTAGACCTGTCAGCGGACTTCAACACCATTTCCCATGACATACTGCTTCACAGAATGCATGCGATTGGTGTTGGGGGCAACTGCCTTGCTATGGCTCACAGGCTTTTTTGTCAGCAGCACCGAAATCATTATGCTGGGATCGTTTAAGTTCCGCTCCATCTTGATCACCAAAGGGGAGCCAAGGGGCTTGTCATTGAGCCCAACATTGTTCAATATCTATATAGCCCCCCCTTGCTCAGATTGTTAAATCTTGAAGCTTTGATGTGATATTGTATGCAGATGACACCCTGATAATCATATTGTGTACCAAGAACTCTGTCGGGGCAAAGCCCAGATTCAAAGACTGTATGCAAAAGATCTCCGCCTGGATTTTGGCAAATTACCTTCAATTTAATAGCAATTAAACAGAGATGGTTGTGTTGGGTAAAGTGCAATATTAACAAAATTCTTTGTGTGAGTAACCTGCACTCCGGGTTAGGTGTTAGTAATGTCAATGAATTAATTAATGTATTCAAATAGTGTACTGCGGTGCAGTCCCCACGATAACCTGGTTAGCCTCTCCGAGGACACATTCAAATGAAATTATTTCAAACAAAAACTGCTTGAATATGAGGACGCACTGTTCACCTATCCTATAAGGTATACAATCAGTAACATTTACTATAATTCTTGCTTTACAATTATAAATACTTATTCCCTGACTAAGAACATGCTATTCTCTAGGGAAATTCATTGGTGTTTGCCATCATTTTTTAGAGTTTGTTATGTCTACATGATTACGTGGAGGCTATTAATCGGTGAATAGTGACGCCGGTGAGTGTTTTAGAACTACACAGGGCTTTTACACGGCGTGAGGTGGTGTTTTCTTTTTTTTTTTTTTCACTGGGTTTGCATTAGAACTTACATATTTATGGAGTATACGAGGTAGGAACCTTGCACTTTTTGCACTTTTTGCGTGATTTGCACACACTTTTTCTATTATTATGTAATTTGAGATGAGTGTTGATAAGATGTACATATATATTGATTTATACACCTCTTTGATAAGAACTGTGGTTTTTTAACCTGAAAACGCTTTGAATTTTCTGTTCATATTGATAATAGTACATAGATTGATTTTGTGATTTTGGAAACTTGATAAGAATCAGAAACATGTAAAATCTGTACATTTCTACAGAATTCCCCCGACGAAGGTGCCATGCACCGAAATGCATTGGGAGTGGCGATTTTTTTAAAACATTCGTTCTGAAGCTTTAAGAATTGAATTCATCCGAGGAAATAAATCTACAGTGCATTGAACTGTGAAGACGAGTGCATCATTTTGTTTTCATTTCTGGGAGTCATTTGTTGAGAATGATACTGCAATTTTTTATTTTTTTCGTTTTTTTGAAAAGATTTTGATTGAAGAAAAGTTTTGATTTAAGAAGAGAATAGCATGTTATTAGTCAGGGAATAAGTATTTATAATTGTAAAGCAAGAATTATAGTAAATGTTACTGATTGTATACCTTATAGGATAGGTGAACAGTGTGTCCTCATATTCAAGCAGTTTTTGTTTGAAATAATTTCATGTGTTGGGACCAGGACCTCTGGACACCTGACTGGTGGCCCTCAGAACTAGGGGTGGCTCCTGCCGAGGCTCGTGGTGAAATATCTGGACATTAAACTAGATCAGGCTCCATCCATGAAGGATCAAATTACTGCCACTTGCAGGGCATGCTTTGCAACCATGCAGCTTCTGAGGAAAGTCTTCCTTAGGTTAGGCGAAAGCTGATTGGACTTTTTATGAAACATGGTGGTATGTCCACCCTTTTATGATTTTAATGAAATCAAATAAAAGTATTTTATGATTGATTGACTGTTTGGACTTTGGCAATGCCCTGCTCATGGCTGCAAATGACTCCCTATTGGCCAAACTCCAGGTAGTGCAAAACACAGCTGCACGCCTGGTTTGTAATCTCCCTGCAGGCTCCCCATCGACCCACACTGAGAGCTTTACACTGGCTTCCGATTAGGAAGCAGACTGAAGTAAGTAGCTTACTCGTTGTAAGTTAGAAAACAAACTGGTTTTATTGTAATCAAATGTGCCCAGGACATGACATCAGTAAACCATGTCTTGGTCCTCTAAGATCCTGGCAGTAACTGACATTTCAAGTGAAAAACTTCCTAGGCAATTAATCAAAGGAAACAAGTCTGGGAGGGAATGAGCAGGAAACAGAATATATATAAAACATTCATTTTAATGACATCAATTCAGAAATATCTGTAAAACTTAGTGTTGTAACACAATACATACAATTGTACATTTAAAAAAATAATAGATCACATATAAGATTTATTTTAAAAACAAGAAGAGAATCAACACAATTGGTGGCACAAATCAAATCAACGCGCGTTTCGGCGTACAGAACGCCTTCGTCAGGAAAAGCCACACGCTTACATTCAGTTTTCAGGAAACGATAGCTCTAAAACGGCCCTGGAAATGGGGATCTTGGAATCGGGATGCAAAAGGGAGTATATTCCTCAGACTGAATCCATAGCTTAATGGAGGTTCGCATCCGACAGTAATATTAGAGTGACGAGGAGATATTCAATAAAAGCAAACTAATTAAGTAAAAAGTCGGGTCCAATAGGATGATATTCCCACGGTGGACTGGTACGACTTAGGCAGCAGTTCTGAAATAGGTAGTCTGTAATTTCAGAACTATCTACAGAACTGGGCAAAAAGATAATTCCACGGCACCCTAAGTGTAGCCAAGTCGACAAGTATAGAGTCGATAGTCTGGATGGCCAAAACTGAATAGTTGATTGAAAAGGCAGAGATCCAAATCAACTGATAATGTCAAAAAATCTTGTGAACCGATATGTTCGAGGTATGTTAATCTCAGGATGTGGTAAGATCCGTCACAGGGGCGAGATGAGTGATGGCCGCCGGCTATGACGTCTAGTGGGAGGAGATACCAGCAGCAACTTCACAGCAAAAACAAATCAAATTTGGCCCTAACAAACTGCCTAAACAAAGATAGCCACCCGCACGTCATTACATGATGACGCAGCACACCTTCACCGAAGGAACAGGCCTCAGCTGCTGCCCAAACAAAGATGACAACTGGAACCTCATCCACGTGATGACACAAGTCAACAAAGCTCTGACGCACAGAATATGCTTGTGGC
Organism: Lissotriton helveticus; assembly: GCF_964261635.1. Taxonomy (NCBI): domain Eukaryota; kingdom Metazoa; phylum Chordata; class Amphibia; order Caudata; family Salamandridae; genus Lissotriton; species Lissotriton helveticus. The sequence goes on along the minus strand of NC_136067.1, from coordinate 1,585,058,987 downwards.
CTACTTCAGTCAGGACAGATGTGCGTTCAGCCTCAAGATGCACACCGCATCACAACAGCAGACCCTCCAAGGTTCTCTCACTGGAGGCAGAAAATGCATGGGGGTTTACTCATGCAAGTTGTAATCCCCTCTGGCTCGACAACTAGTCACACTGATGCATGCAAAGAATGCCTCACGAGTCAGGGGGCGCACAACTGATTTCCACTTGTCACCAACATGAAGTAAGCGGCTTACTCATTGTAAGTTAGAAATAAATGGTTTTATTCTAGTCAAATTCACCCTAAACACAACATCAGTAAACCATTTCTTGGTCCTCTAAGATCTTGGTAGCAACTGACATAACGGTCACTGTCATAACCTTTGGACCATATGAACATTCTAACATGCCAACATTCTATCCTATCATGACATCATAGAATCTCACCTACTACACAGATCATCTTTAAAATCTGCTCTCTCACCCACACGGCTCTCATGTGTGGAACCCCTGCATATCTAAATGACAAACTGCAGTGCTACTGTCCTTCATGAGCGCTTAGATCTAGCAACAAGGCGCTCCTGATTGTACCCTGCCTTTGTAAAACTAGATGCAGTGGGAGAGCTTTTTTCCTTTACTGCGCCATCTACTTGAATCAACTTCCGCTTCATTTCCGTCGCTGTTCTGATTTTGCCAAATTTAAAAAACCCTCAAGACCTGGCTGTTTTTGGCCGTGCCGGGGCTGCTAAGCTGGTGTAGCGCTAAGATGAAATTTGTGGTCTGATTCGTGTGCTATATCAAGTGGATCTAACATCTATATATATAAAAACGAATGTATGCCTGTCTGTCTGTCTGTCTGTCTGTTTGTCCTTTATGCATTACTACACCATTCATCCGATCGCCATGAAACTTTGGGAAGTTGTTGAGTACACTCCCGCAAAGGTTTCTGGCATAAATTTTTTTCAAATATCGGCCCCCCAGGGCCCTCATAATCTTTCGAATACTGATGTATGCACAAGACGGAAAAACAAAAAATCGTGTATCCACAAGCACCCAAATAAATAAATAGAATTAAAACAACACTTTGAAATGTTTTCCGCAATAAAATGGATACGTTTCAATAAAAATGACACAATGTAAATTGAATGTTATCATAACGAGTTTCCTTGAATTTCCTTTCTTCAGAGATTGCAGCAACGCGCGACGGGTAAGCTAGTAACAACATAACATGCTTTTTGTTTGGACAAGTTTGAAAATTTAAGGGGTGACTAGATAATGCAATTACTTGAAAACTATTGAAAAACACAGGGTAGGTGTGTAATACTTAGTTTTATCTCCTTGTTTTTTAACAGAAACTTTTAAATATCATTATATTGCGTTTTTGCATAACTTGAACATTGTTCTTGTAAAGTATAGCTGCACATGAATTTTATGTAATTGGGCGCACATGTTGATGGTTTGTTTATAAATCTGGCAAGTATTAAACAAGTAAATAAACAAAGATTCACCACAGCCTTACTTTAAATGAGGAATATGCAATATAATAATTTCTCCAGTTCTTTGCGTTAAGTTGAAAACCTTTCAATTTAGTGAAGTTGCATAGTCTACCGACGTGTCCTAACTTCAACACAGTCAAAATTCCATGTGAAAAATATTTTTTTGTTTGAGGTGTTTCCAACAATGCATTATGCTGCTGGATACATCTTCCATAAAATTAGGTTCCAACTTAATTTCCAGTGCTCAGTTTTGCTTAATTAATATCTTGTTAGGCTGCACTTTCCTCCATCATAAATGAAAATCAGTTTTTGTCCAGTTTTACAAAACAAGGGGTGCCTAAAGAGGTTACACCCCACAGACCCATCGATCTAAAAGGCATTGACTATAAAATATGCTGGCAAGTTCTCATATATATATATATATATATATATATATATATATGTAATTAGGGCAATAGAGATGCCGGTGATATGCTGATACACAGCGAGATCAAACTTGGTGAAACCGGCAATAGTATAACATAGGGGTAATAACACATTACGAACATGTAATTGTGTGGAGAATATAACCCACTTAGTAATGGCTGCCCGCTAGGATATGAAATGAATTGTCCATCATTCCTTTTCATTCAACAGGAAGTGAATTGTATATAATGTGTTGTTTGGCACTGTGACTGTAAACACTGACGAAGGACTTTAGGTCTGAAACGCGTCTGTTTTCTTTCTTGTTTGAAGCCGAATAAAGAACTGCTGAAACATAACCCCCCGCGAGTGCGTTATTGTTTTTTGAAGAGAGGAACGATTGGAGCCGCTATATATATATATATATATATATATATATATATATATATATATATATATATATATATATATGTGTTGTACACCTAAATCGATGACAAGTGCATTCCTTGTCCAGTTCAAGAGGGCCTCCATCTCAGTTTGCCCTCCACAGACCAAGTGTCTGAGTTTTTAGTCAGAATTTGCACTTTCTTGGACATTCAAATATGGGGTGTGTGCTTAGTTGTCCACCTGCCGTCAGTCTGGTTTCGTGCTGATGTCCTCAAATGTCACTGGAATGAACAGATACCACCTGAAGTGACTAAAGTTCCACAGATTAGCACTACATCTGCAAGTGAGAATTGGGGAAACAGGAAAACAAAACCAGCAATTCTTCACAAGAGGTTTGAAGCAGCAGGGACTAGGTCTCAAGCCATCTTTACACCAATAAGATGCATGTGACCATTTCAGCAACTGCACAAGATATATCTTCAGTCAAAAGATTACTGGCCCATCTCCTGCTTTACGCGGATGCTCCTTTCTTGATAGCTTGTGATACAAATACCTTGAAGGTGAAATATGTATCAGATGTACCCTGAGCATTAATAGCGGAGCATAAAAATATCTTTGAGAAGTCAGTCACTGGTACACCCTTCAGAAAATATTTTGTCCAGGAAACAAGTCTATCGAATCTGTGACCATATGTAAAAAACATATTAAAATGTATCCAAAATGCTGAATACTCAGGATGTGCTTTGAAATGACCTGCGAATGACATGTGAAGAAACGTGGTACATAGTTTCAAAAGAAGTAAACATTTCCACTAGACCAGGTATGGCAGCATCTTGCTAATTGTACAGAACTAGAAAATGGGCACCCCCAAACCCAGAAGACTGAGATGAGTGAAGGACTCAAAGGTGGAAGTGTCTCCCAACTATTTTCCTACTGCAGCTCTGGTCTTGTGCCATTCGACGTTTGAATGAACAAGAGTTAGTCTACAAAGGCTGCATGTAATAATTTAACAAACCTAGTGGAAAGGCATTGGCATGTACCAAGCCAAAATTAAGGTCTGGTGTTTTAGCGGAACTTTATAATGTCACCCTGAGGTTCCTAGAAAAAGGGAAACCTGGCGCACCAACATGCACTGCAAAGATAGTTATTCCACTACCTTAAGATGAGACAGTTATTTCATTAAGAACACAACATAAAAACCTCCAGTCACTATCATGCCTTGAGAAGTGTTGCATAGAGAAGGACCTCCAAATAAATCAGTCAACAACGAATCATGGCTATGCACCTTCAGTGGTTGGTGGCCAGCACACGGAATCTTTTACATCATATTATTATCTGGCTAGTCAATTCAATCATAAATTGAACTGGAAAAAACAAATTAACAAGGCTGCAGCTATTCTTAAACGTAGATCAAACGCTGTCCTTCAGCTTAAAACTAAATCAGAAGCAGTTCTTTTATTATAATTTTAGATATCTATATACAGAAATTAGTGGCATCTACAATATATGGCACCGAATTATGGGGACCTATCAGTTGTAAATGGCTTCAGGTAGTAGAGAATAACCTTCTCAGATTATTGCTGAAAGTCTGAACTGGGACTCTACTAACGCCATTAGATGTGGAGCTTGGAGTTTGCCCCGTATCAGATGCTGTTGCTCTTGCTCCTGTCTTGTATTGACTTTGCCTGAATAGAAACCCCCATGGAAGGATTTATTTGAAGGAAGTTGTTGAAATGAGTGAACCTACAAAATGTATGTTAAACAAACTTTAAACTGTGGTTTAGTTACTTTTGAAGTAATCCGGCCACTGTACCTTCTGATGCTATTTCTAAAGTGAAGGCCGCTGTCCACGAGCATAAGATGAAAGTATATACAGCTCATGCAGAACATTCTCGCTTTACTGCCAGCTGTTTGACGATTAAATGCATGGGTGGGGGATTTAACAATGGAGCCGTACCTTAATGTGGTATCCCATGAGGACGCCACACATTATAGCTCACATGTCATTTGGGGGTCTTTTCTACTAGAGTGCATCCGTCACAATTCTTATCAAGTCCACCTGTTAGCGAATTTAATGATTGAGAGTTTGAGGGGTGAAACCTTGCTACACTTTTTTATATTCTGTACTGAAACTAGATATTTGCGCTGCAAGTGGCTGGTGCCTCTTTTGAAATTATTTTCAATTACAACCTGCAATAAGGCACTTGCACTTTGTCATGGAACAGATATCCCATTGATCTACAATACAGTGGCCCACTACTGATGGACAGCCTTGATCCTGGTAAGAAGACTAAAATAGGTCAGAGACCTGGATTGGCCTTTTTATGCTATGTGCCCAACATCAGTATTTTATTTTAGCCTATTTGTTATGATGTATGAAGTTTAAATGTGTTAATTATTTTTCATATGCCTCCCTCGTAGTTTTTCAACTTTGTATTTTTTTATCTCTTTTTCTGATGGTTTTCTATTGCTTGGTTAATGTACTTGTTATGGATGTTCCTGAAAACAACAAACAATATCACCTTCTCGTGCCAATTCACTGTTTTTGTTTTTAAATATATTTTTATTGTTTAAATTCAAACAACACATATAGATGTAAACTACAAATAAATATGTAGTTTATATCTATATGTGTTTTTTGAATTTAAACAAGAAAAAAATATTTTTAAAAAATCAGTGCTTTGGAACGAGAAGGTGAAGATGGAGAGATCACTGTATTAAATTATTGTTATCTCTTTCACCCAACCTTGACTAACTGAACTTGGCGAATGTTTTAGAAGCCATAGTTGTTATTATTTGTAACTTGTCATGCTTCATTAAGAAGCACTGACAAAAAATAAAACAATTGTAATGGCTATAATTCCTAGATGGTCACATGGATGATGCTCAATAAGATACTTTTTGAAAAGCATTTTCTTTTTTATTAAACAGTTGTGATAGTACATTGGATGGCCATGAGGCCACATAGCAATCAACGCTAAATACAAAAAAGGGCACATACCTTGCGTCAATAGACATCTGCATTACATATTATTTGGGATGCGAGAGATCAATGTCCAAATCTGTCCTGGGAAATTCAACTGATGGAGATACACACAGTTCATCATGTGAAACATTTCATTTTGCCCATTTATGATCCCATGTCGTGGGGCAGCCCCTGTGTTTAAAAACAGCCTTCTCTGTGATCATCGCATTGGCCATGTCGTTAGCCCATTTTTGGTAGTTAGGTAGGTCCCCCACATCTGGGCAATATTCCTCTTGGCTAGAACAAAACCCAGTGATGCCCATGTGCCAATAAGATACTTTGGTATAGAGTTTTTACTTGGGGTAGCCTCCCCAAGACAGACCTCTAGATATTGAGCTAGGGGCAGTAAAGTGGACCTTTTTCATCTTTCCAGCAATGAACCAGAAATCTGGCAGAGGAACAAATGCAGGGATTACCCTAGTGCAGTACTTCCAAAACGCTTGAGAACCACAACCCAATTTTTAGAATGACAGTCTTTTGCGGCCCACCAACTTTTAATGGACATGAGGCAGGTGATTTTTTTATGTAACTAAAGCATAGTGTGGTATCTCATTGTCTTTTACAGGTATTTATATTTTGTTATGTGCTGCATAAAGCAGACATCCTACTCCACCAAGATTGTTACATCATTCCCTTCAAAAACACCTCTCACATTGCAGTCAGAGAAAGAAAAGCAAACACCAATCCTCGTGTTAAAACCATAAGCAGCAATCAGACAGAAACTATAGCCTGACATTTGACTTCTGTCTCTGATATGCCGGCACATGTACATCTTTATTTTTTGCTCCGAATTTTCCTGACCACCAAAATGATCTCTTTAAGAAACGCTGCCATAGTTACATGAAGAGCTTTCAGTATTTCCTGCTGATTTGGCCCAGATATAAGGAAGTGGGAAAATGAAAATTATTATTGCACATAACTGAGTTTGAATGAGAGAGAAGAGTCATCTGCATACAAGAAATTAGTATATGGATAAGGAAGGAGCGCTTGGATTCAATGAAATTCTTGCAAGGAAAGGCAGGATCCAAATGTCAGAAAAGGCCTGATTACTTCCTGCTCCAAGTTTCACTGTTTCTCTGTGCAGCCCTTGTATGTGTTTGAGGAGTAAGAAGGAGAGGGCGGTTTCCTTGAACTTCAAGATTAATAGGACTAAAACTGTTTGTTTGTGCTTCTGCTGCTCTGCCTTTCTTCTGGACATCATAAATTCTCACCTTGAACATGAACTAAATATTAGTCATCTTCCTTTCTTTTAAAAAAAAATTCTTGCTCTTTCTTACTGGTATTTTCCTTTTTTCATTTAATATGGTTGCTTATTTATCTCTTTGTTTCTATTTCTCCGTCCCATCCTTTATCTTGTCTGTGCCTGGAGTTTCATTTGTTTATCTTTCATGCACTAATATTCATTCCCATTTTGAGGATCAATGACAAAATATCAAAGATAATAAAATCGACCTACAAAAATACCGGAGCAAGAATGTCTATGTCAAGAATATCGATATGCTATCTACAATATGGTAAGTACAAAAATAGTGAGAAAAAAATATCGATGTCAAAAATATTGTTATTAAAAATATTGTTTTTTTTGTTCAAAGAAATATGTAAAATAAACTAAATAATACTTATAAATAAAATAAACAGTTACATTTTGTTTATAATGTTTAAAATTAATAAGTAATATACATAATGTAATAAAACATTAATTAAAAAATACATAGAATATATAATATAAATACTCACTTAATAATCAGTTGTAATAATTATTTTAATTACTTATACATTATTAAAAAATAATATTATTTACAAATACATCTATACACATAAAACAATAACATAAATAAAAATTAAATAATTATGTATAACAAATAAAAAAATGTAATTTACTTTTAATATTTTTAAAACTAATTATATACTACATTAACTAAAATAATACCAAAAATATTAAATAGCAGAGAGAATAACACTACTATTCCAACTCCCTCAAAAAAAACAGTAAGGAAAATGTTGGATATCATAGGGCTTAAAATTACTATTCCCACTCGAGAGAGTGCAACAGTAGAGAAAGTGTTGGATAGCGTAGGGGTAACAATTACTATTCCCACTCCAGGGAGTGCAACTGTAGGTAAAGCGTTGGATAGCGTAGGGGGTATAAATTACTATTCCCACTCCAGAGAGTGCAACAATAGGTAAGCGTTGGATTGCGTAGGGGTAAAAATTACTATTCCCACTTCAGACAGTGCAACTGTAGGGAAAGCGTTGGATAGCGTAGGGGGATACATTACTATTCCCACTCCAGAGAGTGCAACAGTAGGGAAAGTGTTGGATAGCGTAGTGGTAAACATTACTATTCCCACTCCAGAGAGTGCAACAGTAGGAAAAGTGTTGGATAGTGTAGAAGTTAAAAAGAACATACTTATAAATAAAATAAATAAAATAATGTAAAAAATAATTAAGGAATTAATTATTAAATAACTCTAAACCATTTAAAAATACCTAAAAATAATTATTGAACAATAAAATATTTTAAATAACAAAAACATATTAATTATTAAAACGTAATTACCAATTAACAAATATTGAACAATCAAATTATTTTTTTATACCAACAATAATAATTATTAAACATCAATTACCAATGAATAAAAATTAATTACCAATTAATAAAAATGTATATAATTATTAATACCAATTAATTACAATAAATAATTACTTATTTACAATTAAATTACTTCCCACCCTATTCCCCTATAAATCCACAACCCGCTACAGAACTTAAATGCAAAAAAGAATAAAAATTAATTTATAATTTTTTTAAATTTATTTTTATTTTTATTAATTTATAGGCGGAGTCTAAGATGGCGGAGTGAGGACTCTGCTATACGGCAGACCGAGAACTCTCCCCTCCACACTGGAGACAGCAATCAGCTAGGATAATTTCTGCAGCAGCAGTATAGCGGACACCTTGACTGGGCTTCCAAAAAAACAAAACGGAGCAAAAGAGAAAAAACGAAAAGAAAAAAAAACGGCATTTGGATACACCCTCTCTGCCTCTCTGTCTCTCCTACCAGCGGGATTCCTCAGCGGGTTCTCCGGCGGCTTCCCGGCGGCCTCCTAGCGGTGGCGAAGCGGATGCAGTGGCTGCCGCCGGCTGTTTTGCGAGCACTTGGGGACTGGCTCGCCGGATCTGGGATTGGTTTGTTTGGGCTGTCCGCTTCTGCCGGGACACGGAGGGCGGCTGCATCGGCGCTGGCACGCCTGCATAGGGCTATGTCGCCCAAACATCCATCACGCACTACGCGGAACACGAAGAATTCCGCAACGGCAGCTGCAGCAGCGGCCGCTCCCTTGGCTTCAGCGGCTTCAGCGGCCTCTTCTGTTTCTATTGCCTCGGATACGCCGGCCACCGCAATAGCTACTGTAATGGTGACAACTACCGCAGCAACCTCGGTGGTGACCCAGACGAATACTGTGGTGAATCCAGCCTGCTCTCTACAGCACTCGTCTCTGCACAATGTATCCCGAGAGACTGGGAATCTGAAGGGGAATGACAGGAAGGCAGCAGGTAAGACGATTCTGCGCCCTCGTGTACTAACAAACTGTGGAACAATTCCAAAAGTGATTGCTCAGAAGGGCGTTTTTGTTGATTCTGTTTCTGTTGATACTGGTGATGCCTCAAAGACGGTAGATATTACAAAATCTGGAGCGGCACTGGAGAAGGTATCAGACCCGTCGTTTAACCTTAGGATAGAAGACACGTCCATAGCAATAAATGACGAAACTGAGACACAAACGCTATCACTCCCATCACCAGAGTTGCCTAAGGCTGGAAATGCCCCTACCATAGAAACTGAATTAGCTACCCCAGCCCCCCCAACAGTATCAGTATTGGATAAAGCCTGCGACGACTTTGTCACTTCTCCTAGGGGCGATAAGATTAAAGAGACCCAAGAGATCCTAGAGGACCCTGAGGACCCTGAGCTAACAAAGGGAGTCAATGCGGCAGAGGAGGGGTTACCTGCAGCAGAAATGTTCATGGTTTTGCCTGGAGCTTCTGGGAATTCTAAAGAGTCTTTGCTTGCTATCTCTACAGCTTCTGCTACAGCTTATGCGTTGGGGGCCCCATTAGGCACAAGCACAAGCACAATGGTAGCGGAGACTGGGTCCGGAGTGCATCAATCTGTTGATTCCTTTCTGGAATTGGATGAGGAGCAGCCCTCCTTTGAGGACCTCGAAGATGAGACAGAGGAGGAGCTGAATAAATCTACAGATAACCCTTCGATCAAGAGGCCCTTACGGAGACGAAGAGGCAAAGCGAAGGCAAGCTATAAAAAGAAGGGGAACGTTTTGTCTAATCTGATGCGTCCTGCAGGAGTAATGCCCCCAGCTACCAAAAAATTGGTTATTGACAAGAGTCCGCTAAGGAAATGGATTAAGGCCAAAGGACTAGTCAAGAGTATCGCATTAAGGCTTTCAGGGGGTAGCCCCACAGATAATGAGATGTCACAGGTCCCCATACCGGAGCAAACTAGTGTGCGAATCCTCAGGAGCACTCCTTTTGAGTCAACCATAGGAGAGAAGGACTATCTGCCATCAGCGGTAGATTCTGATCAGCCGGCTGTTGTAAATATAAATATAAATACAAACCCAAATAAACCATCTGATGAGACACTGCATTCAAAAGAGGGGACTGGGACTGGGACAGGGGATACCGGTCGCTCCCAGCTGGATATTATATTAAAACTATTGATTGACCAAAAGAGAGAATCAGAAGAGCATTATCAACAACTGAAAAATGACAATATAAAACTGCAAACCTCCATATCAGATCTAACGTCCAGCTTAAAGGGCGTCACCCAGGAGATAATAGAACTTCAACAGCGCACAGTCGTGGTAGAAGAGGAGACATCACAGATAGGTCTCACCACGGAGCAACATGATGCCCAGCTAGCCCAACTACAGGGGAAAGTCGAGGACTTGGAAAACCGGCAAAGGAGGTCCAACCTTAAAGTCTATGGAGTTCGGGAAGGGCTAGAGGGATCTGACTCAAGGGCTTTTTTGGTGAAACTGCTACCTCAAGCCTTTCCGGAACTCTCTGACTGGGATTGGGACTCCCAGATACAGAGAGCACATCGACTTCCACTCGGCTTAAAACGGCAGAACAATAAATTTCCACGCCCGTTTTTGATATATTTTGGCAACTTCCTGCTTCGACAAGCCGTCTGGCAAAAATCCAAACCCAATACCCCAATAACTATTGGTAACTTCTCCATCTTTACCCGTTCAGATTTAAGTAAAACCACGATGAACAAAAGATGGGAAATGCGAAAATTAATCGATCCAGTTAATAAATTGGGAGGCCAAGCATACCTGCAGGAACCTGCCAGACTTAAAGTGATTATGAATGGGCGCACAAACTTCTTTAGTGACGTACAAGAGGCACAAGCATTTCTGTCTAGCATTAATAAGAACAAGGATTGAACAAGGACTGGAAAAAAAAAAAGAGGCTTACCTCTACTTTTCACATATGATATAAATATGTTTGCTAGACAGAAATAGATAGAAATAGATAGAAATAGGAATAGGGATTTGAAGGGACACAGGATAGTCAAGGTTGAGGGGAGGGACCGAACTGGTAATCACTGTTAATTACCAGTTGTAGTATTAAGTACTATTAGACACTGGTCTACTTACAATTTGTCTTGTTAAATATATCTTTTGGCACTATGGTTTGAGGCAGCACTTTCAACCGTTGCTACTTCAGGGGGAGGGGGGAGGGAGACTCGGACTCTCTGCCACAGGCGCTGCCTTACCAACGGCAGCAGATGGTGAGGGGGGGAGGGTCTCCGCAGAAGGGGAGGGTGTGGAAGGAGAGGGTGGGGGGGGGGTGGAGGAAAAAATGAAAAATATTTTCAACCTGGTAGAGAGACATGACTTGAGATTTGATTTTGTAAAGAACTTTTTCGTTACTGAACAATATATGAAGAATAATATACATGGCTTAACAGAGGCGAAAGAATGGATGTTGTTAACTGTCATTTTTTTTCCATAGCAGTGATGCATAATATTAAATGTTTGGCATGGAATGTCTCTGGGCTGATTAACAAACGCAAAAGACGTTTAGTTGCAGAAGAGCTAAGACTCTACAACCCCCATTTAGTATTTTTGTCGAAAACACACATTACGGATAAAGACAAGAAACTGCTGAATCAACTGGGGTTGGAGTTGGTAATAAGCTCAGCAGTTGTCTCCTCAACAAGGGGGGTAGCAATTTTAAAAGATAAAAGATTCAAAGCGGAAATAATTAAATCAACACACGACAAAAAGGGGAGGTGGGCGATCACTCAACTCTGCATTAACAATACGAAGTTTGTAGCCTGTGTTGTATATGGTCCTAACAAAGATGAACCCAGAATATTTGATCAACTAAACATAGCATTACTGGACTGGGAGGGAGAATTAATAATTATGGGAGATTTTAATTGTATCCTGAACTGCCAAATAGACACCACTCGGCCGGGTAACCACAAACAAATGTCTAAAACTAGAGCTTCTATTCTAGATCTATGCAAGATGCACAATGTCAAAGATGTATGGAGATGCTTACACTCAAACTCTCCTGGCTACACTTATTATTCAGCACCTCACAAGTTATGCTCCCGAATAGATATGGCCTTTGTATCAGATTTTTTGATGAACTCCGCATCAATAGCAGTCTACCCCCGTATCTCATCCGATCACAACCCCATCATGTTGGAATTTTCTATCTCTTTGAATTGCAAACCTCCCAGACCTATTTCATTTCCTAGGTATTTAATTTCAGACACGTCTTATATTTTGCAGTTGAAACATCATATAATAGAATTTTTAGACATTAATAGAAATACTGCTTCTTGTTTAATAATTTGGGATACTTGTAAGGCAAGTATTCGAGGGTTCACGCAATCTTATCTCTTAAAACAGAACTCTAAAAGACGCAAAAACGACGCAGCTCTGACATCTGATATTGCCGCTGGAGAGATACGGCTAGCACTAGCCTTAAGAAATAACTTACCTATTTTGGAAATCTGTGCAAATCTTAGTCAGCTAAAATGTAAGACCAAAGAAAAACTTCTAAAAAAAAATAGTGCTCAGATACATAAATATACATTTTCTAACTATGAGGGTGGAGATAAAATAGGAAAAATTTTAGCCTTTAAAGTGGCAGAGGATAGAGCGGATTCCACGATAACTCAAATAATAGGACTTGACAACAAGAAATATAGTCAACCAAATGATATCTTACAACAATTTGCTAAATATTACGAAGCTTTGTACACCCCGGAATGTACATCCAATGGTTATGCAATTGAGGATTATCTAAGAGAAAACCTAACGAACCAGTTAACGGTAACTGAAGCAGACGCTCTGGCCATAGACATAACGAGAAAAGAACTCAAGGAGGCTATATTATCATTGCCTATAGGGAAAGCCACAGGTGAAGACACCATTCCATTGGAAATCTATAAATTACGTTTAGATGAACTAATATCTTCTTTTTTAGAAGTGATCTTACACACTGTCAGGACAGGACTGGCCCCTAGTTCTTGGAATAAAGCTAAAATAATATTTTTCCATAAAAAAGGCAAACCTAAAGAGGAGATGGGTTCATATAGACCCATATCCTTGATTAACACAGATGCAAACATTTTTGCAAAATGTTTAGCCATAAGACTGGCACCATTAATGCCCAGAATTGTAAATATACAACAGCATGGGTTTATAGCAGGAAGGGACACATCAGCTCATGTCAACTCAATACAGCAATAACAGCATTTGACATAGCAGAGATAGAGACCACTCCTCTTGCTATGATAATGCTTGATGCCGAAAAGGCGTTTGACCGGGTGGGCTGGGACTATTTATGGCGCACACTGGGATCATTGGGCTTTAAAGGGGAATTTTTCAACGGGATCCGTGCACTCTACGACAAACCAACGGCACACATTAGCTATGGAGGGCTTACATCACTGGGTTTTTCAATCTTGAGGGGTACTCGTCAAGGGTGCCCTCTGTCACCTTTACTATTCGCCCTATCACTTGAACCATTCTTAAAGGCTTTGGATACTCAAGTTAAAATAACATCATTCAAGACTGGCACGCATAGCTTAAAAATTACAGCATATGCAGACGACATTGCTATTTACTCATCTGAAGTAATCGAGTCTTTAAGAGCTATCAATCATGAAGCACTTAAATTCGGCACAGTCTCAGGATATAAATTGAATACACATAAAACCCAAATAATAGCTAATTTTGCTAATTTTGCTCCCCTGACACCAGTACCAGAAATCTGTAAGGTTGCAACCTACCTTGGAGTTAAAATTACCTCAAATATAAAAGAACTTAACGCTATCAACTATAATGAACTAACGAAAACTACTATTTCGACTTTGAAGAAATGGCATCGACTTCCACTAAGTCTAATTGGTAGAATAAATTTAATCAAAATGAAAATCATACCCAAATATCTATATTTGTTTAGATCTATCCCTTTGACACTAAATAGTTCTTTTTTTAAACAATTAGATGGGATTTTTGGCAACTTCATCTGGGGGTACAAGAAGGCCAGGAGATCATTAAAGCTATTGAAGAACCAGATTGAATCCGGGGGCCTTAATTTTCCTCATTTGAAATTTTACTTTTGGGCATCATTTATAAGACGTATACGATCACTACTAAATACTGAGGACACGCTATTTTACCATCATCTATTGTTGAAAGGCGACGCCAACCAATTTTTATTTCACATAACAGACCCAAATTACTACAAACGGGTCAAGTTCAAGACTGCACGTGACTTAATAAGAATATGGAAGGATATTATTGACCATTGCAAAACCACTATATATCATTCTCAACTGATTCTATGGAACAATCCTGGTCTACCGAGCATATTCAACGACGGGGAATCCTATAGATGGCAGTTTAAAGGCATAATAGTTTTGGGTGACTTGTACAACTCACAAGGCATGTTAGACTTTCCCACTCTAAAACATCTATATGGCCTGTCTGAAATACATAGGTTTAAATACCTACAAATCTATGATTTTTTAGTACGCAAAAATAAAATCAATAGCGTGTCGAGTGGTGGTATCTGGGACTGCTTAAACTCTAGGAAAGAGAAATCAATCATCAGTTCAACTTACACATTTTTCACAGGCCTCAGATCGGACGACAGTGATAAACTTGCTAAAAAATGGAACTCTAAACTAGGAACAAATTTTACAGGAAAATACATAATTCAATCTTACACTAATATTCATAACTCTGTACGGTCATCTAGTTTAAGACTCCAACAATACAGAACCACCTACATGCTTTATTATACGCCAGGAATTTTTTCGAAATGGTCTACAAACAATGCCTTGCGAGATAAAACCAAATGCCCGAAATGCGCTGAATATGCGGTGGATTTGGTACATATGCTGTTTTCCTGTCCAAAGCTAGGGAAATATTGGGAAGAAGTGGGAAAAATTCTGGTTGCTAAAAACATTCTTAGCTCTTCTGTAACAGCGACTGTGGCATTACTTGGTCTACATTTAGCGGATCAACCACGCCCTCCATTGGCATCAATATTAATCTCATGTGCTAAATTAATCCTAGCGAGGGCCTGGATTAGTTCTAATATACCTAACGCTATGGAATGGTGGTATTTAGTCACTGAAATCAAAACAATGGAGTGTACTCTGGCAGAACTAAGAGGCACTCGGTTACTAAGGAAATTTGGGAAAATTTGGGGGGACCTAGACTGAACTGACCGACTTAAAAATTAACTTTGACTGACAAGCGGTTCTTGCTGGTATATGTTAGTATTTCTACTATGATATCTGTTTTATAGATTTACCTTACTTTATTTGTCACCTCTGTATTTAATTAATCTTTTTGTAAAAATCAAGTTTATCCAAATCAAATTACAGTATGATGTGAAATAATTTTTGTATGTATTGTTGCCCTGTACCAGGTGAAAATAAAATAAAAATAATTTTTAAAAAAAATTAAAAAAAAGGAAAAAAGAAAATGAATTTATAATTCCTAAAAATGTATAATTAATTTAGTATATTTAAATTACTTCCCATCCTATTCCCCTATAAACCCAGAACCCGCTACAGTACTAAAAAACATAAACAACTTAAAAAAAACATTACTAACATATTAAAATGTTATACATATATTTTAAAACAAGTAGAACACTTAACAAAACTCATATAACACATACACATTAAATACATAATAAAATACATTACAATAATATAAATACTGATATTAGTAACATCGATATTAGTAACATCAAGATATTTGATATCGATATTACTAACTTCGTTATTACTTACAGCGATATAAAAAAAATCGATAATACTTACCTTAGGGTCAAGATTCTGTCCCTAGATATTCTTAACATCGATATTCTTTTCTGTCCCTTTGATATTGTCACCTCGATATTAATGTAGGTATCAGATGAGTTTGATGGGCCTAGGTGTCAGATTCTTCTGTTGCTGCCACGTTGAAGTCGGAATTTGTTTTTAAAGAGTTTCCTTAATTCAAGGTGAATAGCTTACATAGGTTGTTAGAGGATAGGGCCATAGATCGTGTACGCCATACTGTAATCTCTTAAAGGTGGATTGCCAGATCAGATAAGCGAAAATGGAGACTATGACAAAGCTGACTTATTCTGATACAAACAGCTTAGATTTTACCAAAAAGCACTTGTAAGAGCGAAATCAGTGTATCTCTGCCATTCAACCGGCATTGTTGTGATAAAGGGACTAGCCATAAGATATTCGGCAGACCCGACCGCCTAATTAGGATATTGAGGATTGTGCTGTGTCCGGAAAAGGGCCGTAGCACAACCCCCTAAGCCAAAAGGCATGTTTTTAAACATCTCTGCTTCCTGTGGCAGGCACATCACAGTGCCTGCCACATGGGGCTTGGGTTTTTGTTGACCAGCCATTGTGCACCACGGACGGAGATAGAAATGCACGACACCACGTTCCATCGAGGACCAGTTGGAAACGGACTGCGCACTGCTGCAGCCGCCTCTTTCACATTTTAATCCAAGCTCATAACTGTAGCTGGCCCCCAGCCTAATCGTACAGGCTTTCCACACCAGGACAAAGAAGGCCGACTAGATATTTCTAAGAAGCCTCTCCCGGCTCCACGTTCACGAATCAAGGTGACGCATATCACCTCCGAGGCTTTACACCCTGATGCCTTGCTTACCAACCCGATTTGCGATCAGGCTTTTAACGACTCAGGCAATAGCACAATAACTAGTCCTGAAGATGATCCCAGTTAACAATTGGAGCTAGGGATCGAAACGCACGTCGACTGTTTTAACAGTACTGCATCTCTCAATTGTATATATTCATTGCAGCAACTGTTGGTTTGTGCTTACACAAGATTGCATTGTATTGTAAGCCGCCTTTTGCTCCATTTCTTTTGCCTGTTAAACCCTTCCTTAATTTTCCTTGTATTGTTTCTTCTTCCCCACTTGGTACAGGCTTGTGCCCAATTTTTTTGATCCATGTCGTGTTTCACGCATCCGTGAATTCTTGTTAAATTTTGAAAATAAATAATTCCCTGTCCGGCTGGACATCGGAAAAAAGAGCCATAGTTCTTATTTAAGTCTATGTTCGCCATTCATGAATTTATTTAGTAAGCTTAGGACCTTTTGTTCTTGATAAAATGGGTTTTTGTGGGGGCAGCTGTGGTGCCCCCTGGACTCATAGTGGAGGCAGCAGAGGGACGGGGGCCCTGCTAGGAGCCCCTAAAGTCAATTTCCGACAGTCTTTCAATGGAGGTCAAACCGCCATTGAAAGGCCGTTGGAAAGGGCCATTGTAATCCCCAAGGCGGTGCATGGTAAGCACCGCCCCCATTGCAGGGATTACATACTGACAGCAGGGCCAACGAGCTCCTTGAGCCCTTGGAAACCATAGCGGTCGGTCCCTCACCCATGAGGTCGGACTGACAACATTGTAATGCGGCGGTCTGACCGCTGGTTCAGATGCCATCGGGACCGACATCCTAATGAGCCCCACAGTGTTAAATAAATTAATGTATTACCTGCTAAATCAAGCTAGCACATGAAGCTTTTTCAAGGAAGAAGTATAAAGAAAAGGGTGGGAAAGTCAGGCTACTGAATATATTATGTTGGTATTATCAGCTTCTCCTCTCTTAACAAAGAGACCAATTTCAGGAGAGGCTCAACACTTCACTGAAAGCAAAACAAAAAAGTCACAGAATTTCACATGAAGACACAAGTCAGCAGTAGAGCTACACTGCCAAAAAGATTTCACATAGAGCTCATACGTGACTGCTGGCAGTTTCAATTTTTGATTACCCTGGGTGGGAGGGGTAGCGGTTTAGTTGGGCTGATCTTGAGAATACTGTGGAGTGTTGTGAAAGTGCTCGAAGAGGGACATAGTCCTAGAAAATTTTCAAAATGCCCTATCACATACCGTTATTTGCAAAATCATTAGCATAACTTCTCTTTTCAAGCATTTTCATAGCACTCTATGGTTTTTTACTATTAGCCCATCTGAACCACTTCCTCAATGGGCTAATTAAAATAGAAAAAGGCATTGTCACAGTGCTGGCACCTCATGTGCCATTGGAAGCAGAAATGAAGGGGGAGTCAAGAGATTATAGACCTGAGAGGAGTGCTCGGTCCAGAAGCCACAAGCAAACTCATCCCAGTTTTGGCTTGAGAGTTGAAGTGGACCTTTTAAGTTGACCCATAGTCAATTATCCTGGCGGAGCCAGGCTAGAGCCTTCCATTCAGTAAACAGCGCTATAGAAAGTGGTAATGAAGGGCATGTAGTGCAATCATACTGTGAGAACTGGACTGAGCACCATGAGTTCATATCAGGATTTGTTCCTTCTACTTTCTGCTCTGGATTTGAAACATGGACAAGCGCTCTCTGCAATGTGAACACAAAAGCTGAACAAAAACATCCTATTGATGGTAACAGCTTGGAGGAAGATTGTGAGAAACTCATCTTTTTGCCCTGATCGCCCCCATTTTTTGACTGATACTGGTGGTAACTAACTCTGACTGTACCCTGGGCTCTGCTAACCAGGCCCAGAGCCAGTGCTCTGATTAAAAAGGTATATGGTAATTAGGTGTAATTACAATTGGCACTGACAACCTTCCTGTAAGTCCCTAGTAAATAGTAGGGAATGTAGGTTTAGAGGCCCAGCAGCTTTGAGGCACTTGAGTGTGCACTGCTGTGTTGCCTGCCCTCATTTTAAAAGTCAGCCCTTATTTGCGAGATGCTTTTAAAGTGAAATTAGATGCAAATTCGACATTGGATTAAAAAGTACTTCCAAAGTAATAAACAACCTTATTTTTACATATAAGTCTGTTTTATATGCCAAACTATCAATTTTGTTTTCCCCATTGTAGCATTTTAGCTCCATAGGATAACATAGGAATGCTGTATTACAGTGTAACTATTGATGGGAGTGAGCTAAAATAATATTTCAAGGACTTGAAAGATTGGTAATGACAAATCCAACAAATTGCCACTGTTGAATTTATCATAACTAATACAGAAAAGAGGTTACATAACTTTTTTTTCTGTGAGCAACAATCTAACCTTCTAGCAGCCTCTCCTGATTGGTCAGTCTTGACAGGCTGAGCCAAACTGCTTTGATGAGGTGATAAGTAGCCTGCATAGAGACAGAGGTTATTTGGTGGGGAGATATTTGCAGCTGCAGAGAATACTCCAGGAAGGGGCTGTGTAACCAAACTTGACTTCAAAAAGAGCAGAACAGTAATGATTTGAGCCAGGCCTACCCCCTGTTCTTGTACCCCCCAGCCACTTCAGAGCCCCAGGATTGAAATTTACAGAAGGCCTGGAAGGATATTGCTAAGGAAAATGAGCTACTCCAGTAGGTTAGATTAGTCAGATCCTAACCCCAATTCTCCATTTTGAATTTGAAAATAGGGTGCTTAGTGGGGCAAGAATATGCCACACTTTGAAGGAAGCTGTCATACTAATGGGTGGCACCCTCTAACCCATTGGCCGTGGTGCCCTCCGTTTGTTGTTCCAGAATATGAGGGAGATGCATAGTGGCTCAGATCCCCTGCCTGAAACTGCAAGGAGAAGAAGGACTGTCCTGCTGGCACCCTGGCCTGCACCAAATGGTCTATACTCTGAATGACTTTGTCTGCTACACACTAAGGAACTACATCCCTAAGGATTTTGCCTTGCTTCAAAAAGAGGAGTGGACTTCCTGAAAGCAACAGGTTAAAAGAGCTCCCCTTGTATCCTCTACAGCAAGAAGAACCCCAGCTGACCACCTTCAGCTGGACTTTAAAGGATATGGGCAGGTGCATGGTGGCAACTGTTGTGTCAGCATCCGAGGCACAACTCAGAGACTCTGAAACCTTGGATTTTGTTTGTGGACATTTTGAACCCCCAAAAGGAACTTCAGGAAGCAACTCCTGAGGTTTGGAGAACTTTTGTTAAAAGTTCCATTAGGTGATTGACCCGACGCCAAGAGTCAAGCTGACTACGTTGAACACGACCCAGCCTGGATTTCAGCTTCGTCCCTCTGAAAACTCCAGAGCACAAGACTTACAGGAGGTGACATGGGATTCCCGCTGAACCAAGCCGACAAAGCCACTATGAATCCAGCCTGCTGGAGAGGCTCGCTCGAAGTCGAGAGAAAATCCTCCAGAAAAGTTTCTACGTGCGAAGGTCAAATTATGACAGAGCGCTCCCGCTCAGTGTATCTGACTGGGGCTCCATCAGGGTCGGCCCCAAATTTGACTTTGTCCTGGTCAATCCTGACCAGATGTCCCAACCTGGTGCTATTGATTTTTAAGCACTAGAAAGTGATTATTCTTTAAAGATTCATATCTCAGGTTCCCTACATTGGATTTTTTTTGTTTCAAATATAATTGGTGGTGGATTTTTATTGTGTGTTGCGTCTTACTTATGTAATGTATTGCTCTTTTTAAATACTTTACAGACCTGTCTCCTAGGTTAAGCATGCCTGCTCGTTGCCAGATACCAAGGGTTGAGCAAGGGAATAATTTATTGAGAACTTGTCTGGGCCTTATGTTGCGTTGGTGGCCTTATTACGTATTGTGGTAGATGCATACTTACCCCTATTAATAATCCACCTTCCAACAAAGATGAGTCAAAATATCTTCACCTTGACATGGGAAGAAATGTGAGTAGTCTTCAAATGATTCTGCATTACTGATTAATGTGTGGGACAGAAACAAGGAACAGCCATTAAGCTGGAGAACAAATATCATCAATACTTAATTAACCGCATCATTGCGGCGGCTTTTCCCGCTATGCGCGGCAATTTTAAAATTACCGCGTTACATGACGAGCTCTGCTCGTCATGAGCGCACGGCAGGTTACGCTCATGACGAGCTGAGCTCGTCATCAGCCTGGAAGGGGTTAAGAATAACTCACACACTGTATGTAATGAGGGTCCATGACATAATACCTGAGCAAGGTGTAAGGAGAGCATTGAAAGTAAAGGTGTTTTCAATCAGCCGCATTCTCTTTGCTGAACACAAACAGTAATTCTGAAAGGTGACTAGTCTTCTTGCTAGACAAAATATTGCACTGACTGAGTCTTCAGTGCAAAATTCACATAACTTAGTCCAACAAATAAAACTTTCTGAGTAAATTACCTCTCCAAAACTAAACTAATTTCAATGGCAAGGGAGTGCTAAACCAAAGATGTATATTTATCTCAGTAGAGGCCTCTACATATGAAGTTATCCACGTGAGTGGACTGAGAAAAGTGGTTCCACTAGACAGCAGCAACAGAAATTGGCCAGCACTACGTTGCTGTTGAACTCCCTTTTTTAAGAGAACCAGTGGTCATGACGTCCTCCTCTATCCATGTTTGCATGGTCTGATGGTTCGGCACCGTCTGGCACACCTAGAGCCCTTAATAGGAACAGGCTGCCTTTTTATTCCATTGAACATTTGCCTGGTGGGCTGAAGATGTTGGAGTCAGTTTTGTGAAGGCAGTAGGCTACTTCTTGCACCTCTTCTACTTACTCCAGCCCCCTAGTTAATTGCAGCATTCACAGCAGGTGCTTTAGGAGAGCTAGGGGGAAGAGAGACAAGCAATGCTTAATTTGTGAAAGAAAGAGTGCCAGTGCCCAAACCTCTGCTTAGAAGCCGGCGGCCGGTGCAACTAAACGTCTGTTCCCTGAATACCAAGGCTGGTAGTCTTCAATCTACTAACCATATTCTCCTTGTCCCTTTTTATCGCTCTAGCAGGTTCCTTCTTGTTCTCTTTGTGACGGTTTTGTGTCATTCTTATCCTCTGTCTTTTCAATCCGGGTGTGTTTTCCCTCTGTTAAAAAATAGGAGCCAATCCCCAAAAATAAGTGCCATTGGCCCTCACCGGCAACCACCGGCTCAAATTAAGCACCAGAGTGAAGAAAGACAAAATAATAAAGAGAGAGATGAGAGAGGAGAAACAGAGTGGGGCTGGTTTGTGCTTTTTTGCAAGGTTCTGGTTTTGTTTCCCACTCTGGCCCTGATCCTATAGGGGATGGTGAATATCTTTACCACCTAACTACAGAATGTGAACCGCAAGTTTGTCTACATTACTATCACCCTATTACAAGTAATACCTATTTACGTGTAGGGATGCAAAGTGAATGCATTTTATTTGTTCATTTTTAGAATTTGTAAAGCACAATGTCCACCCCGAGGAGGGTATCTTGGCACTATAAATCCAAGAAGGAAAGCCACTTAAAGCATCCAGGAAATAGGTATTGGCAGCCTGGGAGGAAGGAAAAAGGCAGAACTTTAGCAGTTTTCTGAAGTTAGAGAAGTATGATTCTTTCTGTGATTGCAGAGGCCTCCTATTCCTGAGAACCGCTACTGCTGTTGAGAAAGCTGTGCTTCCCAATGTGACCTCCGGATATTGAGTAAGAATAACTTAACTGATCTTAATGTGCATCCTGCATTGTTGAAGGAGAATCTGGCAAGTAGATGACTGGGATGAGGTTCAGATGTATGTATGAGGCACAAAGATATAAACATTATTCTTTGTGTCACTGGAAGCCAATGAAATTTGGTCAGAGCTGGTTTTATCGAAATAAATTTCAATGTATTCAATATCATGCTGGCAGTAGCCTTTGTACCAATTGAAGATGTCTTATGGGCTTTACTAGTAGTGCACGATAGAGGGCATTGCAATAGTCAATCCTTGCAGAGTCAAATACTTTCTTAAGCTGAATTCTCTGCAGGGTGGTAAAAAGGCACATTATTCTTTCAGTTGTTGTTGTTGGAATAAACAGCACTTTGCTAATGAATTTCCCTGCTCTTCTATTGTCATGTATAGATCAAATTTAACACCCAGATTTTTATAGGAGTGGGTGATAATTTCCGCTTCGCCGAGGGAGTTCGCAGAGTTTTGTCCACTCTGTGCAGCGGAGCACAGAGTCCTGGAACATCTCCACCAACCACTGTGTGGTGGAGTTTATTCTCGTACATGGCTCGCCAACATCAAGTTGGCGAGGGAGAAATCAACCACTAGAACGTATCCTGGCGAGATTCCCCAACGCCGGCGGTCGCAGTAGGTCTCTACCATTCGCATTGAGAAAGCTGTTGCAGGAGTAGAAAATCTACTCGAGCCGCAGAAATAAGAAACACCCTCTGGTGTGCTACGTGGTGCCATTCATGCTGATTTACAGCATTGAACAAGCTCTGGGGGCAAAAAATCAGCGCAACGTGTTGAATTCTACTGCTCGCGGAACTCTGTGGAATGTCAGGGAGTTTTAATGTAGCTCTGTGGAATTCCGCGGTGTGATTCTCTACAAGTTCCACCTACCCCTAGTTTTTAAGAAGATACACAGTTCCGGCTTCTGGTCGAGTGAAGAAGGCCAGATGGGAAAATCCCAAACTGTAGACTAACCAAATGAGGCTAGAATTTAAGTTTTTCCTCCATTTGATTTAAGCAGGTTTTGTGACATCCATACTTGGATATTCTCCATACAGTTGCGTGTATTTTAACCTTTTATGCTGAGAGCCCCACTGACCGAAAGGATGGTCTGGGTATCATCTGCATACATAAACAGGTCTAAACGAAACGGTTGTATCAGTAATGCCTGTGGGACCATACCATAAACAGATAAAAAGCAAGGTGAAGATTACTGTCTCTTGCAGTACTCCACATGACATATTTTAATTCAGATATATGAGGTTCCATCTTTATTTGCATAAAACGCTCTGACAGGAAGTTATTGAGCCAAGACAGACTGTGCCTCAGATACCAAAGCCCACCAGGCATTTTAATAGCACCTGGTGGTCAGTGGTATAAAAGCTGCCGAGCCAGCCTAATAAAATTAATGATGCGGGCACATCTTGATTTGTATTGCACAACATCACAGTTTGTTGAGTACTACTGTCACCACATCTCCCATACTGCAACCAACCCTTAAGCAAATTTTACGATTCAAAAAGGTGGGACAAATGGTTGAAGACCGCACGTTCAAGTAGTTTGACTAAACATGTAATAATAATGCGTGCCTGGTTTTTCTAAGTCAAATTCTGCATGGAATTCCCAGTTCTGTGTTAATTATTGATCCCATTTACCCGCTGCTGTAATCAAGTGGTGAATGGGAGTGGGTGGAGTAGTGCAGAGGGGTTTGTGGGCAGGAGACCATGAGGCTTGGCAGGGGGAGCGCTACATGCTTCCCTTTTGTTTTAAGAGTAGCTCGGGCAGAGGCTGGGGATTGGGGCTGTCCTTAATTTATAAATAATAAAGTGCAGGGGCATAAGGAATTTCATGACCGACCACTTCAGGTTGTGCACCTTGCCAGTGCTGCCATATGCTACTGACACCTTATGAAATGAAAATGTTTTTATTATGCGCATACTTTGCCCAATGGGCGTCAAGGCGCCTAACATCAGAATCACAGCTTATCACTCCAAGGAACGTTCAATCAGAGGTAGGACTTCCTAAAGAACCAAGTTTTTAGTTCCTAAAAAGCACATCAATAAATGTGGCCAATTGGATTAGTCCATGCCACTAAAGCTGTAAGAACGGCATGAGCATGGTATTATTTCAGTTTATGTTTACCTGAATTTTTAAACAATCTGTGGATACGATCTGCTCAAAAATAGACTGCCAGCGCCCCATGTAGTAGTTTGTCACAAATAAGTCCCGGTGCCGATCACCGGAAAACACCGGCACAAAATAGGCGCTGGATTGGGGATAGACTACACTTACAGCCTCAGCCGCAAGCGATTTTACCAGCCAGGGTTTCTGGCCAGCAAAATCGAGTTTGGTGTTCCATCACACACCAGATGCGGGAGCTGTTGGTCAGTTGTAATTCGACAGAGTGGTTTTGCAACCAGGAATACTGCTCCATTCAACTTGTAATCTAGCCCATGTGGGACGTATTTACAACCATATATTTATCATAATTAAAAACAGAGATTGTTTCTTATCATAAGGATTATGGTTACACTTACATAACTAGCGCTCTAAAAGTGACAATACAAGAGGAGGCCCTGAATTGGATATTTTTCAGTAGACTCCCACACTCAATACTTCTTCCTAATTGTAACAGAACAGTAATTACTACCCGGAGTGTCCTTAGTAATTGCGTGTGCACAAAAATGAAGTACTTCTGTAGAACATAGGCGCAGATGATGTTCACTTCTCAGTTGTGTAATTGATTACGTTAATTATATAAAATAGGAACGGCAATCACTTTACAAAATGCCGCGTTAAATCTTTAAAAATTCTCTTTTTGTCATTTGTATGATTGTGTCTGTTAACCTTAACACTGCATGTAGACGTTACATATAGGTGTTATTCTTGAAGATACCGTGCACTGTAAAGCTGTATAAAGTAGAGGTGGAAGTCATATAGAGATTATATAAATGCAAATCAGTGTGGAGGCATGCTTCCTCGAAGTGGTACACTCCAGGAAGCTGCAAAATGTATTCACAGTACATTAAGCAACTCTCTCACCATATGACTTCCTCAACAATAAAGGGGCGGATTCACAAAAGCATTTATAAGTACAGGAAGTTGTATTACTGGAGTATCTTTTACATGCATTTACCTGCCTTTGTGACTTGGCTCCGGAACGCCCAGTTGCCTACTGGTAAAAGTGCAAGAGGGCACAGTCTTTTTGTAATAATTGTATTTGAATATTCCCATTTTACATGCTTTGGGGCAAATTCATAAAGACATGTTACAGTACGTAAGGGAGTACCCTGGGAGTGCTCTTTTACATCCTTTGTGAATCATCTCTAATGGACGGTTGGTACAGTTTGAAAGTGGTGAGACGAGTGAATTGCCCCACCACTTCCCAAAAAAACAAATGAAACACCCACACCCCCAAAGCAAAACACCCCTCCCTCTAACGGCCAAAATAAAACACTCCTCCCTCCAAAAGTCCAAAATAAAATAACCCCTACCTCCAAATGTAGAAAAAAACACAAATAAATAAATAAAATAAAGGTACTTACCCATGAGTGGACGTCCTCATTGGTGTTGTACTTCTGAATCTGCTGTGGAAGCCAAGCTCCCCTAACCAATACAAACTCTGCTCTCATGCTCCTAATCAGCATGAGAGCACCACCAGAATTGGATGGAGCGAGCTGGCTATACGCTCCTTCGGGTCCTGGAGGCCTGTGCTTGGTCTCCACCTAGCTGTCTAAGACAGCTGAGTAGAGAGCTTCAAAGTGGACATGTCACTTTGGCCGGCGCAAGATAGCCAGCCAAAGTGACATGCACACTTTGGAGCATCCAGCCAGCCACTGCTCCTGTCCCCTGCTTTTAATCGGCAGCACAGGACACGCCCCACATGTCTCTGACAGAACCAATGTTTTCCACATCCATATGTCTCTGGGCTCAGAGTCGGCTGGCTGCTGCAGTGCACACATCAGAAAAACAAAATGGCAAATATTTTAATTGCCATTTTAGGTTTTCAATGTGTGGCTCGCAGTGGGATGGGGGGGAGCGATCCTTCCCTGCCCTTGTGAAGAAACCGCCGCTGTCGGCCCTAAGTGTGTTCAGTTGCCATTGATTCAGCCACTGGGAGTATTATTATCCCATGTGTAAAAGCTACTCGACTTCATCTGTGATAGGACATCTGTTCAGTGGAAGTTCATGTGAGACCAACCATGACAATGTGCGCTGGTCTTATATGCTGTTGCTGAACTAACATTTATGGCAATTATTTGGCAACTTTTTGCCGGGTGTGTATTTATATTTCTACTATACTTTTTGTATCATTTTCATCTTCTATTATGTATTAGGTCCATGTGGTATGGGGTTGTGAGAGTTTGAGGGGTTAGGATTTGTTGCCCGTATATGACTGCTTCACATTTTGAATGTATATTTACATTCCAAAAATAAATATTCAGACATAAAAAACAGGAAATGTATTTCGTTGAAAGACAGTCTCCTTTTTCTGCCCACGACATGTAAAAGCCTGTCACTGGTACTTTCATCTTCGAGCATCCTATACACTACTGCATTTTAGTGAGTTTGCAAGATATGGTGTCAAGGCATATTAAGGAGTAATTCACCATGTTCATGCATAAACACACCTGGTATTAAGAGTTTCTATGTTCAGCACCCTCCAATGAAATTATATCTCCATATTGAATAAAACACCTGTAAAAGTAAGAGTGGAGAGTTAGATCTCCACATGAGCATATTTTTAAGGGATTTCTCTAATCACAACCACTACAAGAAGTAGCACTGGAGAGCTGCACCAGGTTTTCACTTCTTTTAGGTTGCTTGTGTTCCAATTTGGAGGGCACCTGGCCTTGCAATGTTCGATGGGCTGTTGTCATTCAAGCCGGACAAAGACTGATTCGTATTTGGTTAGTCTTTGCCAAGAGTGGCATACGCGAAAGATATTGAAGCGGGATGCCGCCTCGAACGACTGTCTGTGGATCAGATTAACTCACACATTACTTCTATCACCATGTTTTTTGTTGCAGGTGCAGGTTTCTAGGCATACTCTTGGAATGTCATGAGACATCTCGCTTGGGGTCCTAGTTCCCCTGAGCAGAAATCTACTTAGTGTAGAATTCTACACAGAGGAAATTGAGCCCGGAGTGTAAACAATTTATTTTATCTGCTGTGAAAACTATTTTCCCCATTGACAAAACCTCCCACTACAACCACACTGAATGTGAGGCTGATCTGTTCCTTTCCCATCCTGGAAGGAGAGTCCAGATCTTGGCTGGAGTAAATCTGTCACCATTTTGAGGGTTTGTGAGCATTCCCAAGCTTCCAAGGCCAACCACGCCGTGTTCCACTATCTTGTTCCTCTTGAGTTGTTACTTATGACTGCAGATCAGTCTGTAGGCATGGTGGAAAAATCTGCAGAAATACATCAATTTATGCTTTCCAGGAATCTGCTTTCCGGGAATCTCTTTGCGAATTGTTGAGAGGTGTTATTAAAGCTATTTAGCTATGTGAATATGTCCCTGTGCTGGTTCATTTGGTGGATGATGGGGAAGGAACCAACGTGGACTCAAGGGAAGAAAGCCCACCCTTCATACTCCAGGATATACTTTCTACAACAACATAGGATTGGTCGCTCTAACCCAACCACAGAGTTTATTGCCTCAAGGAAGAATTGAGTCACTTCAAGACTTCACTTTGTTGAACATGGCAATCCTGATTGGATTTGAAACAGGATTAGGAGTTGTTGTCCTTAGGTAGTGAGATGAATATAGGTCTTTCTTCTCCCAGTTTAGTGAATGGCACCAATGCCACAGGCAGGACTCTCTGCTGGTCTGAGGTATCAGTGCCAGAGGTCTGAGAAGTAGGCACACTGAGAAGTGAATGAGAAGGTACTGATTCTGGGATATAAAAGGCCCACAACAGTGCTTCCAACAAGCACCACCTCCCGTAGAACTAAGTGATGGACACAACAAAGAAGAAGAAGCTAGATCATGACAACACATCAACCTAGTGGGTTTCGGGAGAGATCAGCAGAGGAGGTACTTGAAGCCTGAAGCTGAGTCCTTTAAGCGCTATCCACGAGTAAAGAACACAGAATAACCTGAAGTTTGAGGGAGGACAATCAGTTGTAGGGTCAGCATCTAAAGTAACTCCAAAGGCTTTGAGATCCTGGCAATTGTTTTCATTGTATGATCTGTGACCTGCCTTTGTTTGTCATCACTGCAGTACCCGGAGGGGAGAGAGGTTGGAGGCCAATGTGTTGGTTCGGAATGTATTTAGCCTTTTCGTGTAGCTAGCTTTTCTGTTTGAACTTTTTAGTGAGACAACTAATGGATTGCTGTCTATCTGTACTATTTTTGATGCTTTAGAATTGTGAGAGAGGAGCGAGAGGTAAAGGGAAGAAGGAAAGGAGGCTGATTGCTGAGTCTGACCAGGATTTAGTGGAAAAGGAGCACAGAGAAGTAGTTTGATCATTAACAGTGTAACACGACTAATTGTAGGTAAGGCACAAAATACGGATCCTTTAATAAGAAGTTTAGCAGCTGTAAGCAGCTGATCGAGTTCATCTTAAGGAGATTAAAAAGCTGACACCAAGAGGTGCTGGAAATGGAAGTGATGCGCCGTAAAGCGCTTCAATGGCTTGCCAGGATTACTAAACGCTGTATAAATACAATAAGATGCCACGATTGTCAGCAGAGAAGGGGTGGAAATGTGGGGCAGAAGGAAGGAGAAATAGGGAAGCTTTAGAAATGGAAAAGTAAGTCGCAAGGAGTAAAAACATCTTCCCTTCCGAAGGGGTGGAGGGACACGCAGGACGCTGAAAAAGAGAAAAATTAATTTTTCATATATCTGTGAGCATTTCGTTCCTTCTATAAACGTAAACATGCACTCTGCCTTTCAGTATGTTTTGCCTAACCTCTTCAAGCTTTTTTAAATACACTTCTTTTTAGAGTTATGATTGATGACTGTTCAGCACCTAAAAGTGTCTGCCAAAACATGTTTTTAACACACTTATTACCCATGTATGGTTATGAAACCGAGGAGTAAAGCGAGAGCTAGAATATTTCTGTGTAAATCCCACATTTTTCATCGCAGACACTTTCCATACACAAGCGAGAATGATTTTTTTGCTGGGGCATGGACAAAATCGAGACCTTTCTTCTTGACCACCATACAGATATTCTAAAACCTACCCGTTGATGAACCAGTACTCACAGCGTTACGAGTTATTACATTAATTGCACATTTCAGTCTAAAACCCAGCACCACACCCACACACCCTGCCCACCAAGCAATCTTTCAATGATTGATTTGTCTTCCCTGCCTCAAGTTTTATGAAAATGTACAAAAGCCCTTCACTGCAGGAATGACAATGCAGCATTCCTTGTGCTGTTAGCTCCAAGGTTGTGATCTCTGAATACATTTCGAGTGCAAGGACAGCTTTACAAAACTGATGCGTGCATGTTTGATAAATATAGCTCCCTATGTTGTCCGTTATGCTTCTATGTGTTTAAATAACATGTACCGAGCTTCCAATGCAACAGGGGGGAAAGGGCGCTGTTTATTATAGACTGACCCAGATGACAACTATTAACTAAATACAAAGCCATAACAATGAAGAATAATTCAATAACAACTGAGCAAACAAACGTTTCTTATCCATGCTGATGTAATCAATGACGTCAGTGGTGTGGTCTTATATAATACCACCAATGAAGTAACTGATGACCCTGCACTGAGGCTGATTGATGGTTAGCCATAACTGGCAAGTTTCAGTGGTTTTTTTCACTGAAAAGTCTAACAACAATGTTACCTTAACTGGGGGGTTTTTCCAGTCCCCAACAGCGTTATAACATGACCAGTATTGCCTTCTTTCTTTTTGTATTCACTATGCTAAAAAACTTTTCCTAATAAAATCATTTGAAATAAAAAAATACAAATAAAAAGTTATTTTATTATACTTTTTTTTACACAAATGTTAATGTTTTGTAAGCCTTATTAGCTCTTACTTAGTTTCAACAATGTTTTCCATTGAAAACAGAAGTGCAGGGTATACATTATTTAGCGTGTTATTTATTACCATTGACTTGGGTTAGGGTCGTGACCCTCAAGAAGGTCATAATTGCCCTCCACTCCCTCAACAATGACGATAACCTGCATGTGTCTCTCTGCAGATCTATGTGGGTGGTTTAAGGCATGCAGTTTTTCAATATTTAGTCGTTATTCACGAAAGTATTTAAACAGAACCGTAGCACAGGGGGTTAAATCCTCCTGTTTATCTAAAATCATTTTGATTGATCTTCTGAGTATGGTTGTGATTGCAACATGGAGCCTGCCAGAGATTAAGAGGTGGTATCGCCATTTAAATACACTGTACTGTGTTAATGTAGAAATTGACATCTGCAGTGCTGTAATAAATGCACAGATGTACGTTTATTAAAACACTTACTTAGGAGACCATGATATGTGATGTCACCATTGAGGTGATCTGTGCAGTCAATATGTAATTACTTTATGATTTAGGTTAATAAAAACCATACCAATATTCCAAAAAACAATTATGACATATAAACAAGGTTCAGTGTGTTTTTTTAAACAAACAAAAGAAGAGTATTTTACTATATTTGTTACTGCGATCACTCCAATTCTCGGTCTAAAGAGCTTTAGTATCATTAAAATACATACAATAAAATTGCTTTTCTGACAGAAGGCTCGACAACTGGGTTCCAGTGTAAAAACAAATTATCCAGACAATAATTCATGGTATTCATGTACATTATTACTGTGTGACCATCAGGCGGGATTGTGTAGACAGTGATCATCACAGGGAGCTATGCATTTCCTCAGACCATGGTGCTTTTTCACGAAGCATCAGATATTTCATCATTTTGCAAATTCAGTTGAGGGTCTTTTGGATCAAGAGCCTTGATCATGGCTGATCTTCAAGAACAAATGTTCATGTAATTAAAAGCTTTTTTCGGTAATGAACCCGAATAGATTTTAAAAAGGGACATGAACAAATCAAATGAATAAAATCTTGCACTGCTGCACCATATGAGCTACATGTCCTGGGACCACTATATTTCCATGTTGGTTGGTCGGCTAGGCCTCACAGCAACGCAAACCGAGTTGCCATTAGCTTTCGTTTTAGATGAAGCGAATATGTTGTGTTCAAGTATTCAGCCACTTTTGCTGTTGTGTAAGATTGAAGGAGCAAACAAGCATGGCACTGAGTGGCATTTGCCTTCTAGTATTGAGTGCATTATGGCCGTTTTGTGTATCAGTTGGTGAAAAACTTGGAAAGAAGAGTTCCAAGCCCAACGTTCTGTTGTGTTTGTTTCCTGTAGAGCTGTGTTCAGCTATTTGTAATAGCGAGAATGCGGATCTTCACCCTGGCCTGGG
The DNA here is from genome assembly GCF_964261635.1 of Lissotriton helveticus. Lineage (NCBI taxonomy): Eukaryota > Metazoa > Chordata > Amphibia > Caudata > Salamandridae > Lissotriton > Lissotriton helveticus. Next base: position 1,585,027,326 of record NC_136067.1, on the reverse strand, counting down.
CCCCTCCCAAGGCATCATCTGATAAATTAGATCGATTTAACCAGAGTTTTAATTCTGGCATATCTTCTCCCTTTTTCTTGTTGCATGAGTTAGAATTCCAGTTGGACTTGAGCCGCAGATGCATTTTGTGGTAGGCCAAATACTTTTTTGTACGTTTTGTTTGGAGTTTATCTAAATATTTTGCATCATTGCCGTTTAAGACACGCTTGTGTAAGCAACTGTTGGCAGTAGTTTGGCGGCCATAACTGCCATTATTGGCTTAAAAGATGACCCTTTAATTTGTTTGAAAGGGTGAAAAGTGCATAAATTAGACCCATGTGTGAAGTTATGTACAAGAACAGTGAACGGGGGATGAGTTTTGCATAAACATAACTAGCAAGTTAATTTTTTTCTGCTGAAAATCATAACCATAACTTTACTTTAACTGTGATATGTTTACATATATACACACACACACACACACACACACACACACACACACACACACGCACGCACACACACACACACACACACACACACACACACACACACACACGCACACACACACACACACACAAAACTTGATCCATAACTATAAGAGAGGGGTGAATATGAGCTGAGCTTAAGCCCCTACAAAGTTAACAATTTTAGCACCTTAAGTCAAAGCAGGTGTCTGTGCGAAATCTTGGACTTATCCTTTGTAGCATGTGCAATCGATCAGATTTCTCCCAGGTAAAATCCCTTTGGAATTTAAACAGCAGTCCCAAAACAACATTAAAGTGTATGAGTAAACAAGATACCATTCCCAAACCAAGTTTAATGGAAAACAGTTGGCATCAGTACAAAAATATCAAAGACAAATGTCACATCAACTGACCAGGACTCATGCTAGAAATTGGAGGTTTGGAGCATCGCACTAAAAACATAACAATTTTGATTTAGTATGTATACATTTTCACCTAATACAAGTACATGTATTTTAACCAGTGCTCATGTTTCTAAGCCACACATTTACTTAATATATATGCCTTTACTTGATCGTAAATTGAGTTATTTTGTAGATGGCTCATGCCTCAGGAATGTAGATGGTACTTTAGTTGCTGGGTATGCTGTTTGCACGGTTTGTATTATTGTAGAGAGCTGTAGCCAGCCCTCAGTTGAATCTGCCCAGGTTGCTGAGCATAATGTGCTCACAAAAGCTTGTAATTCAGCCAAAAAGAAAACGGTCACTGCACACACAGACTCAAAATAGATCTTTGGAGTTACCCATGACCTGGGCTGTTTTGGATGCAAAGGGGATTCTTGATATCAGCTAGGTTCCCCATCGCACAAAAGCAGACTGTGGATCTTTCTGAGCCATCACAGTTGTAAGAGCAATGCCAGAATACCTCTCAACCACCACATTGAGCCTATCTATGTAATTGACTGGAGCCTCACTCATATTTTGTTTGCAATTAGAGTTCTTCGTCCAATCTCTTTTCACGGGGGTATATTTCTGATACCGCATTTAGCAATGCATCCTTCGCTGCACTCAACTCACCTTCATTTCCCTGGTCCGCTGTTGGCCATTACGCCTTCTTCACTGTTCTCTCTCCCGTCACTTGTCACTATCATTTGTAACAATTTAATTCACATTTGTTGATTTGGGTATACACACCTCAAACACACTTTTCAACTCATCTCTGGATTGTATTTTCACAAATAATCAAGAAGCATTTCTGTTTAGGTCAGTGAGGTTTGTGGATAGGGACCATAACTCTACCCCTGGCCACTAGATAGTACTCAAGGTAAGGATGGCTGACAGGGATGGATCCTCATAATCTGCATCGTTTGAGTGGGTAGAAGGGGTAGGGTGCCTCACCTACCACCCTGCGGTCTGTCTTAAACTCACAAGAGTGATAGTGGGGTTTCTTTATCTCTGTTCTCTCCAGCTTGGGGCAGAATGCGTGCACACTCTTAGCCAGTGCTTGGCAGTAGAATCAGCCTCTGATCTAATCACTTTGCCACCTGCCACTCACATCTCAGAGCTCGCCTGCGCATTACCTCCTTCTATACACCACCTGGAGAGATGTGCTCACCTTGCACCAACCTGGCCCCAAATCTGTTTTTTTTAGGACAGGATTTGAGAACCAGTACAACAGATGTTCACATTTTGTATTGGTTTAAGGAGCTACATGGTTAGTTCCTCTTGGCCCATTACATTACAGAGGCATAAGGAGCTGACTGTACTGTTGTCAAACCTAGGAGTGACAAGATGTGATTGTCAATCACAGTACCATTTTCATGCAAAATTTGTTTTTGAACTGGTTCAAAAACTAAAGTGACAGCACTTTTTTCTTTTATTACCTAAAACTTACTATACACATCTGCATAGCGTTTGATTTAAGTCTATACAATAGTTTTTACTGTGAATTGTAGCAAAGAATTCTAACAACAATTTTAACTGATAAACTCAATACCATTTCTGCAATGACATTTCCTGTCTCCAGGAATAAATTCAATGTGGCTAAGCAAATTTTGGGGAAAAGTTTGGGATGATTCGTGAAATGAGGCCAACGTTATTAGCCATCAAAAACACATTTCCTTTGGAAGAGGAACCATTTCTGACATAATTGACATGTTGCAAGGGCTTTGTTATGTATGTCTTTCTATGAGAGCCAGTAGAATGAATACCGGTTTCTAATTAAGATTATTCCCTTATACTACTTCACAGCAGTTGAAAACAAAAGCTGTTTCCCACTGTTGTAACATCACCAGGTGAGTCACTTCCTTTGTCAGAGTTCTACTGCCTTGGCAAGGTCACCAGAGATTCAAAGGGAGTTTCAAATTGATGGCTGGTGTTTTTACATACCTATTGCTAATGTTCACGTAGTTCTGCAGACCTGAGGGGAGCGGGAGAACATGTGTGGTAGCAACTACCACATTTCCCGTCAGCCACAGGTCTGTGTAGACCTTAGCAAAAACACAGTTGATGGACAGAATGTAGAACAATGTCATACATTCACCCCAGTACAAGGATCTGGGCCTAAATCCATCGTTTTTTTGCACTCCACACCACCCTGGGTTAGACAATGGCTATATGCAAATCAGCTCTGACCCTGTGCCTCATGGGAACAGTCCAGTCCGAACTACCAAGCCATGTCTTTCCCAGACCGGAATCAAGCATCCAAGGACCTGTTTCTGGCTATCAGCCTTCTTCAGCCTGGATAGCTTGACTCCAGTGGTGTGGCGAGCCTGGGACTCACGTCTGAGCATCCCCAGCACACTCGGGGTGAAAATTGCAAAAAACACAGTTGATGGACAGAATGTAGAACAATGTCATACATTCCCCCCAGTACAAGGATCTGGGCCTAAATCCATCATACTGTGTTTTTTGCTGTGTAGACCTTAGCCCGTGGGGAATTCCAAGTTGCACTGACATGGCTATCAGGGAATCTGTAAGCGTGGTGCTGGCAGGAGCAGGGAGAACATTTCCAAGCAGGGCAAGGAAGGGGAGGGAAGGTGTGGTGGGGGTGGGTAGAATTGTTTTATATTTGAGTAGGGGAAGAGGGACACACACGCAAGAGGGTGGTGTGATGGCAGGACACCATGCTGTTTTGATGTTGGGCCGGAGACGGCAGAGGAGGTGGTAAGGGTCGTAGGAATGAGTATCTTTGCATTGCATTTGAAGTAATGCCTGCAATATCTGTGTAATCTGAGTGAAAGCTCAACTGTGTGATGCTCACCTGCATTTTCAGTGCCTGTGGTATGAGCCTTTGCACTGGTACGGGGGACACACAAGGACACTAATGCTGATAATGAGGTCTGAACATGTGTGCTCAGGCAACCTATTTATTGGCTCCTGACACCACGCCCTGTATCAGTGTGTGTGGATGTGTGGGTGTATGATGTAGATACCATGGGGTACACTAGATACCTCCAACATATTTGTGTTTTTTGAGGTCCAGATTCTCTTTTTTTCCAGGCCACCAAGCAAAATCTTGCATCAGTTGGGAAGAGTGCATATTTGTGCAAAGTCTTATCGAGCGACTCTTCGTTCAGTCTTTTGTTTTCTGATGGATTCCTTGACCCATTGGCGAGCAACTGCTTCTATGGCCTTGGTGGTGAATGTGAGCTACTTTCATCTGGGTGCCTCTCAGCTTTCTCTTCTCCTTCTCCCTTCATCTTCCCACGGTACTGCATCAAAGTCTTCCAGAGCGGCTAGCTTTGGTCTCTTGTAGTCACTGAATGTGTAGGCATGTGTGATGTCTAGTAGGTGCCTCCACAGCGAATGACCCAAAGTCTACATTGATCTCTTGCCAAGTTCATTGCCACATGCCACCTACCTCATTGATGATGGAAGCGAATACCAGATGTTAACACTCAGGGCTTCCCCCACATTGTCTTTACCACATAGACATTACAATGGAATGACCTTTACCCAAACCCTCTTTTTTATTGTTTATTTTCCATTTTCTGTTTTAGGGATAACCTCCAAGCCCCACCCCCCATTTAAAAAAAATCTTACTTCCCTTTACCTCTTCCTGGCCCTAAATCCAAAACCTCCCTTTACATCTACTCCCCCCTGAACCTTAAACATTCCTTACCTCCCCTTACTACCATCTTCCCTTGAACCCTAAAAATCTGTAACATCATGGTATCGCTATCTGCCCCAGAATCTTTTAAAACCCTTACCTCTCTTTACATCGATCCTTGCCTGAACCCTAAAAACCTCTTGCTGCACTTGAACTTTATACTCCCCTGAACCCCTTACCTCCCTTAACCTCTACCCTCCTGTGCACCCTAAAACCTCCTTCCTCCTCTTTATGTCTATTTATTCCTTAAACATAAAAACTCCTAAACTGCATTTAACTCTACACACCCCTGAACCCTAAAGTACCCCTTCCTCCGTTTACCACTGCATGTCCAAGAAACCTAAAACTACTTACCTTGTTTTACCTCTATCCTTAAAATCCCTTAACTCCCTTTACCACTACTCACACCTTAACCCTAAAAGACTCTTACCACCATTTACCTCTACCCTCCCATACCCTTACCCAACCCTTAATACATGTTTTTCAAATGGCATAGTTATGACATTTAAAAAATATATATACTTACCTGTGTGGTACTTTACCCAGTAAAACATATATACTTATGCAGTAAAGTACCAAAAAATGGCCTGCGTGGTGTCTACCTGTGTAGTACTTATCTATGTGGTAAAGACTGCACACTGATGAGAACACGGTGTTCTGGACCATCAGGGGCTTGGCACTGCTGACACTCCCCGACCATATGTTTGACTACAGCATCCATGCCGGGGCATCATACTTTTTCACTAAGTATAGTTTTAATCTTGGCAGCTCCTTTTGGCCTTGATTTCTCGGTGCATAACAAAGAGGCAAAGATTCTGAGGAATAACAAGTCTGTTTCATCCTAGCAGTTCTCCACCTTTCTGTGCTACTAAGTTCACTTCTTATTGTCCATAGAGTCTGGAGGTACTGGTTGGATTCACCCATTGATATGGCTTTCTATAATCATTTATCCTTGCGAGTGCCACTTGATATGTCGTCCAGCAACAGGGCCTTGGGGCAGGCAATGGCTGTCACCCATTCAGCATATTTGTAAGCATCCGTGGGGTGGTAAGACTGATCTGGTGTTCTGGGTCGCGGATGGTGTGACAGATAGCCTGGTTGTTGTCCCTTGGCTTGGTCTAGTTCTTTGGTGGTCGCGGTAACCATTTGTCTATCTGAGGTGGAGGATGTGGAGCTGTTCTGGTGAACACTGGCAGAACCGGTTTATGGTCAGTGGTGACTTTGAAGTCATGGCCAAACAGTTACAAATGAAAATGGGCGAACCCCCCTCTTAAAGGCTAGAGATCCCTTTTTGATTTGGAAGTAGCAGTGCTCAGTGTACAAGAGGCCTCTGCTATCTAAGCGATTGGTTTCTGTAAGTCTCCCCCTTTGTGTTGCATCAAGATGGTATCCAGGCCAACAAGGCTGGCATCTACGATTAGTACTGACTCTCATGCAGGGTCGAAGGACCTCATTGTGGTGTCATGGAGGATGGCTTATTTCATATCCCAGAATGCTTGCTCCTCTTCACTGTCCCATTTCCAATGTTATTGACATCTTTGTGAGTCCCCTGAAGGGTTCCAGAACAGTCATCAAATTTGAAATAGACCTCCCACATTATGTTTGCCATATCTAGGATGTTTCTTTTTTCGCCTACTGATCGGGATAAATCAGAATCTTGACACGTTATTGGGGTCCATCCACACTCTGGCCCTGAGAAAATGTATCCTTAAAACTGCACTTAAGTATTCAGAAACTCACATTATTCCTTGGGAAACATCAACCCCAGATCGTGTATTCTATGCTGCATCGCTCTCAGTTGTGCCATAGTTATTGCACACATAGATTACTACCTTCCTTCAAGACTTTTTAAGGTCCTGTTGATGGCATTATTGAAACACCCTGGGGTTGAGGAGATGCCAAACTTTAGCTGCAGATAGCAGAGAGGGCCTATGTGTGTTGAAACAGTGGCGATATATTGCCCCCTTCTTTTAGTTGTAGCTGTTGGCACCCTGCATTGAGATCAAGCTTAGAAAACTATCTGGCTCCATTCAGGTCACTAATGAAGTCATCTACTGTTGTTCTGATGTGCCTCTCAAGTTTGATGACTTTGGTTAGTAGCCTCATATTATTATATAGCTATGTGGCACCTGGCTGCTTGGGCTTACTAGCAACTACGATGGGTGAGCCCCATTGTGTGAAATAAGACTTCTTCTTAATTACTTTTAGTTCTTCTAATTTCCAGTGCTGGCACTGTTTGATGGTGTAGGGCTGTAGGCCACACATGCGTAGCTTCAGTGGGGACACTTTCAAATTGCCCTCCCTTTGATGAGACATTTTTTAGACCTCTAGGATTGTATCTATTTCTCTTGGGTAGACACTGAAGACAAAGGGTATCAGGTTCATCTCTTCAGCCATTGAACAGCTGACTAGTGTGCCTGAAGCTGCTATTGTTACAAAATGTTATGCAGCAGCTGTTGCTTTATGTTTTATGGTCATGCTGAGCATCTTGGCCGAGGGTAGTAGTTCGGAACTACCTCATGCAAATATCCTGGTGGTTCTTGCTGTTAGCTTCAGGTGTGGTTGCAATACATAGTACTGTTATTTGGTCATGATATTCACTGATGCCCCTGTGTTTATGAGTGCCCTCATTGTCAGACCATGACACATCAGTTGCTTCTTCTGTTCGGGTCCATCTTCTGCAGACAATTTCATTAACACCTCCTTCTCTTCATCTTTCTCTTCATGTGCTAATGTGTGGTCTCTCCAGTTAGAGGCATCGGTGGATCACCCTCACTTGACCATACTTAAGCCTCATTCAAATGTGTGGCTAGGTGCCTGGTACTGTGGAATCTACTACTACCTCTGGTGGCCCGTGTAGCACGATTGAGCCTGCCACGGTTTGAGAAAGTCTCCTCATGTGCTGAGATTCTTTCATGGGGTATGGAGGCATTCTACAATACCTGCAATTTCTTTTTTCATCGTTTCCTTCTTTTGAAATTTCCAAAGTGCTTTGAGATGCGCTCCACTTCTTGATGATGTTGATGGTTTCTGTTTTGATCAGTAGGAGTCTTCTTTTTCCTCTTTGATTGGTAATTTCAGTACTAATAACTCCATTTGCTCCGCCCTAGTGTTGGATAGTGCATGGGACTTCACTAAGGTAAGTTGGTCTTCAAGAGAGATGGCTTCTGGAGGATGAAGTGCCATCGAACCACTGACCTGCTGTCTTGTATAATTTGAGGACACACCTCTTTGTTTGGTTCATCCTCCTTGTGGTTGCTCGAGAGTTCTCTTCATCTGGCATAGAAAAGTTGAATTGATTTGTCTTTTCTCTGGTGGGCCTGCATCCTTTTGAGCATCTCAAAGTCGAAGTTTGAAGCCATTGTGTGCCTTGAGGGTGGTGATGGTCTTCTCATATTTTTGTTCATCCTCCATGTTCGGGAGATGATAACATAATTCGATTTCTTTTTCACCCACGTAGTGGAGTAGGATGGAGTTTTTGACCTCCCATCCATCTCTTAGTGGCTTTAAAGTAACTATTTAGGCTCGCAAGCCACCTGTATGCTGTCGTGGCAGGGCCACTAAGCTCACTGAAAGGGTGGGAGCAGTTTGAAGTTGCCACATTTTTAGTACACAAGGTGGGAGGCTTGCCCTGCCCTTGGTTAAACCCTGGTTGAGGGAGGGGTGGGGCAGCTGGGGTGTTCTCCTTTGGGTTTCCCATTTCTCCTTGGTTGTGGTCACTCATGTTGTAGGAATGTACGGCCTAGTGGTGATTGGCTTTGTGTAACACTTCTTGTTTTGTTGCCTGCACGGCCTACAGTGATTTTACATTGCGCGATGGTGACACCCTTGTTCTTTACTGGAGCGTATTAGAGATCTGCCCTCTAGTGTCAAGTTTACCTTCTCCGTTTTGTCCATGTACTTGCCAGCATGCTGTGCCCTGTCTCTTGGGCTGGGGTCTTGTGTGCTGTTCTCTCAGAATAGCTCGGTAGAGCCTACCTAATGTGCTCTTTTTTATTATTCCACCTGTGTTACAATGTTTATACTTGTTTACCCATGACATGGGTTGGTTCATTGCTGCTACTTGCCTGGAACCTGAAGCGGCTGCTGCAGGTAAGAGCAGTAGGGTGGTGGGGCCGGCTGGGGGGAGGGGGAATTTCGAGAGACGACCATGAGGGAACATTAAATATTTATTTAATTTCCACTTGTGGTTGTCTCTTGAACTCCCCCCTCGTCCCCCAGCCAGCCCGCCCACCCTACCGCTCTTACCTAAGCGGCTCACTGGAACACTTTAGGGGTACTGTGGGTACTGTGAGCAGCCTGAAGAGTGAACCCACCATGGCTTGCTGCTGGGTTTGAATGAGTAGGGCGGACCTGGCCTTGTGGGCAACCAATGCTGATGCGCTGCACAAGGCCATGAGTCAGTGTCTCTCCGCCAGGGATGCTGGGTGCATCAAACCCATGAAGGGTGCTTACCTGTCCATCTGTCTTCTCACCCTGATTGACGAAGTGCTAAATGAAGTGATCTCCTTTCCCGGGTGGCCGGCACAGTGTGTGTGGACACCAGTCACATCTCATTGCCGGTGTAGTAAGGCCATGCACTGGTGCGCGAGCGCACACACACACACACACGCACGCAGGCCCACACTTTCTTGTTGATAAGGACTGAACTTTCCGCTCAGGCGCCCCTATTTATTGGCTCCTGATGCTGTGCACGTCATCAGGGTGCGTGGATGCATGAGGGTGCTATGTGTCTACTGAGTGGCACACTACCATGCCTACTAGTGAGTTAGCTGTGCAGTCCAAAGCTTCTGAGTGTGCGTATTTTGTGAGGCTGCAGCCTGTGCGTTCCGCCTCATCCTATTTATCATTTAAACATATTCAAGGCTCAAATCCCCTTCACATTTAATACTTTACATTTCAACTCCTGCCCACACCTTCCAGCCGCCCCCAGACCTCTGAAAATAAAGCACCAGAAATGAACTTGTATTGTGTACATAGGATGTGCAACGTTAAAATGCGGGATGTTTGAGATCCTCACGCACTCAGGATGTAAGTAAGCACTTACATTTGTAGTCTGAAACTAATGATTTAAGAAACACACGTTCTTCCGACAAAGCAAGTGTTTTAGGCACCGAAACACCCGTGTCTCCCTGCAGAACATGCATCGAGAACCGCATGTGGCATCAAGGAATCCAATTGTGATTATAAAAGCAATCAGAATTTATAATGTGGTTAAAAAGCATGTATTTGAAAGCAGTCAGAGACCCCGGTATGTTCTCCAGTACTCTGACAACACCGCAGTGACTTGGCAAGAGGTGATACACTGCCTCGACCTATAAACACTGCATGGATTACTTCCTCCCCCTTTAAATCAGGAGATCAGCGAAGCATTTAAGAGACCCGGCCAGGTAACTGAGGCTCTTACAGCCCCATCGATTTCTCATCTCGATTGCACAGTGATTGTGTTATGCATTTAAGGCGTGATTGTGTTGTGTCTTAGCTCATTGGCCAGTTCAGTGTCAATCTGTCTTGATAAACCCAGGACAGGAAATCCAATCTGATATCTAAGATTCAATCTTCAGCCTTTGCTTCTCAATGAAACTGTTGAAACTTAGATTGATTTTTACTTTGCACCAATTAATCCACCGACCTACAAAAAGAACCGAACACTTTTGCAGGGAGCTTTCTGAACATTGTACAGTTTGTCTGTGTAGTTTGAGTCAAATATGAAAGTATTGTACATGATGGTTATAATAAAGCCCCAAAAGTATATCATTAATACAAATAATGTTCAATAAAGCATAATAAGAACAACACTGCTAACATTAATGGTGATGAGGATGGCATTAATACTTAAGCTGTGAAAACATATTGATTATTTGTTGCTTCTAAAAAGGCTGCTTCATCTTTATAGATATTGCTTTAATGTTGCATTTTTTTGTATGGCCAGATTTTGATAACCCGCCTGTGTTTGCGCCTGCGTCTAAACATGTTGCCTAGATCAGCTGTTTGGAAGGTTCAATACTGCTCCATTCATTAAAGATGATCAGAATGTGCTTTAGCTGTAAGACATTTGTGTACCGTTTCACAGAAATGATTAGCATATGCAAAGTGCAGTGGAAAGAGGTAAGGTGAGCGATACTGATCTGCTTGTCTTTTATTCATGCCCTGGTTTCTGTCGATAATGTCAGCGGTGCAGCGTGTCGGCCACCCTAGTGATGCACATTGCCATGGCAATCTAGCCCTTCCAGTCTGCAGGGCTCTAGTCAGTGTTCCAGAGGTGCAGAACGGCTCGTGTAAGAGCAGGGAATCAAAAAGAAAGCTGCAGGCCAGGTGAACTCTGTCTAGTCAAGAACTGGTACACCAGAGGGCAGTGTGGAGATGGCAGGATGTCCTTATCTGCCATCAGAATTAATGTTTCATTTTTGAAAGGGGAATTTGAAGCAACAGAACACAATGCCAGTTATTGAGTACATGCAAGGTCGACTTTCTCATCCCATTCAACAAGCAAAAGATCTAATTATCTCACCAGCTCTGGGCTTCTTTACTCTAATAGTTCATCAGTTGACTCATCGATACACCTTCATGCCTATTTACAAGGTCCTAAACTTTCCCAATAGTTCTTTCTACATTATACTTTGTCACACTCCCACCTCAACATATCAACTGGCTGTCTCCGTGCCAAGTTTAAGGCCATATGTAAACTACTGACATTTGTGTCCAAGGCAGGGTTGGACAGCTAACCTCCTGTCTCGCGACACACCTCCTCAAAGGCCTACTAAGCTGTATTCTTCTTGTCACACCCAAACCCATCTGTGCTGTTTCCAAGCTCTGGTCATGTTACCTTCCAAGCCCTCTTCAATGGAACTCCCCACTACCAGGAATTTGTCAAACTCCATCTCTTCAGGGGCTAAAAATTGCCGTGGTCCATGACATAAGTACATAATTTGCTTTTTCTGAGGTAAATGCATTATTTGATGAGGCTGAAATTGAGGCACTCCTGTACCTGTGTTGTACATCTGGACCTCAGATGCACGTGAGACAATCAGACGGACACAGGCATACGCACAGTGTAACCTTGTCTATGGGCATACAACACTGGAGACATCATTCAGCTACCTAATTGCCAGTTTCACAGGCCCATGCCATCAGTACCTATTTTGCTTGAGTGGAAGATATTCCAATTAAAAATAAATGTCAATGCAGCTGCCACAAGCCAGTACATGGGCAGGAGCTCAGGTGCGATGAGAGCCAAGCTAAATGTAGCTGGAGTGACAGAACCCAATAAGCGCCTCTTGGTGGGGTGTGCATGTGTGTTTGTGTTCATGCATGTGACTTGTTTGTGGGTCTGCTAGTATGAGAAACAAAGGGCATCCTGGAATTTTCAAGTCCTTGTCTGGTATAATGGTGGCCATTCTTGGCATATTGTTGGCATCATGGATGATATCTATGGCATGATGGTGACTATGAAATAATGGAGTCCTTTCATGCAAAATTCTGTGAATCCTGGGTGTGATGATGTCTATATTCCTGGGTGTGATGATGTCTATTCATAGTATGGTCATTGTCCAGGCATATCGTGAGTGCCCTTCACGTGACTGTGGCTATCTCTTCCGTTATGGTCGCCATGCAGTGCCTATCTTTACTAGAGAAGGGTAAGTGGACCTCAAAGGTAGAGTCTTTCCCATATGTGGCAGTAATATGGTATTACCTGACGATTGGGGATCAGACGAAAATGTAGTAAAAAAAACCATACGGGTGTTTTGTGACAAAAGTGGTGTATTAGCAAAGAAAAATTACAGGCTTTTGTTAGGGAGATGTTTATTTATCAAAAATGAAAAGCTTGCATTTCATAGTAAATTGTGTGCTTTTTCAGAAAGTGACCGTTGGGTACAAATTTACTTCATCTACATATATAAAAACGAATGTATGTCTGTCTGTCTGTCTGTTTGTCCTTTATGCATTAATTCACCATTCATCCAATCGCCATGAAACTTTGGGAAGTTGTTGAGTACACTCCCACGAAGGTTTCTGGCATAACATTTCTTTAAATATCGGCCCCCAAGGGCCCTCATAATCTTTCGAATACTGATAAACGTTTACAGTTTCCGGTGCGACTCGCTTTTGCAATGACCATCAACAAAGCACAAGGAAAATCACTGCAAGTGTGTGGACTAGATTTGGAGAATCCATGCTTCTCACATGGACAACTGTATGTGGCCAGCTCACGCGTCGGAAAAACTTCTGATTTATTCGTGTACGCGCCAGACGGAAAAACAAAAAATATTGTGTATCCACAAGCACTCGAATAAATAAATAGAATGAAAACGACACTTTGAAATGTTTTCTATATTAAAATGAATAAGTTTCAAGAAAAATGACACAATGTAAATTGAATGTTATCGTAACAAGTTTCCTTGAATTTCCTTTCTTCTGAGATCGCAGCAACGTGCGACGGGTAAGCTAGTTTCATATATAAAAAAGGCGATAAAACCTTACCACAAAACCATCTCACTCTTGGATGCTGCTACAAAAGTTATGGGACGCATAATATTGCAAGGATAGGAGGATTGGGCAACTGCTAATAATATACTAAAAAGGAGGTTGGGCACAGTCCATCATAGTTTAAACTTGAGTTTAGTAATTGAAAGTACATAGTGGCCAAAAAGGGCACAACTGTTTTATCATTATAGACCTCCGAGCAAAATTTGACTGCGTTTTGCATTCAAAGCTATGGATAATTATGGAGGAGCAGCTCTAATGCCCATGTAAGTTTCGGCAGAGATGGTGAATGTACATTTTAATATAAAAAAAGGGTCAGGCAGGGGTGCATCTTAGCTCCGTGTCTGTTTCTCTCTGTACACGAATCGGGTGGCGTTAGCCTTAACGTCAAAGATGGGAGACAAAGCATATATTGGATTGCGCCCCCTCCCTGTTTTACTTTATGCAGATCAATCAATCAGGGGAATTATATGCCGCTACTCACATGTGAGGGTCTCAAGGCGCTGAGGGAGGGAGTCCACAGTACTGTTTAGCCGAAGAGCCAGGTCTTGAGGATCTTCCTGAAGGTGTTAAGGGAGGAGGCCCATCTGATGTCTGCCGGCAGCTCGTTCCAGATCTTGGCTACAATATGAGAGAAGGATCTTCCACCTGCTCTGGCTCTGTGGATGCGCGGGGTTTTGGCTAGTGCGAGTTTGGAAGATCGGAGGTTTCTTTTGGGTATGTGGAAGGGATGTATGTCGTTACTACGCATGCTTTTACAACGCATGCCTTTACCACGCAGGTTTTACAATGCAAGTCGTTACAGCGACTTGCGTTGGGGAGCGCTGGATAGTGAATAGTTTAATTTACTATTCCAACTCCAGTCCTCGTGGATAGTAGGGAAGGTGTTGGATAGTAAATTAAACTATTTCCTATCCTACAGCGCCCCCCAGCGCAAGTCGTTGTAACGACTTGCATTGTAAAAGTTGCGTGGTAAAGGTACTGCGTGGTAAAAGTTGCGTTGTAAACGCTGTTCCCCATGTGGAAGTTGATTCTGTCATTGAGGTATTTGGGTCCGTTGTTGTGTAGGCATTTGTAGGCATGAGTGAGGACTTTGAAGGTGACTCTTTTCTCCATGGGGAGCCAGTGGGGTCTACGTTTGTGCTGGGGGATGCTGAGGACAAGTCTGGCGGTGGTGTTCTGTATTGTCTGTAGTTTGTGGAGTAAGGACTTGTTGATGCCGGCGTAGAGTGCCTTTCCATAGTCCAGTCTGCTGGTGATGAGTGTGCGGGTGGCTGTCTTCCTTGACTCAGGGGGGATCCATTTGAAGGTCTTGCGGAGGATGTGAGGGTGTTGAAGCAGTTGGCGGTAATGGAGTTGACCTGCGGTTCATGGGGATTGATGAGTCGAGTACGATGCTGAGGTCTTTGACATGGTCTGAGGGGGTAGGTGGGCTTCTGAGGGAGATTGGCCACCAGGTGCTGTCCCATGCTGAAGGGTGGTTCCGAGGATGAGGACTTCTGTCTTCTTGTCTTTGAGCTTCAGGCAGTTGTTGGTCATCCTGTGATGTCCTGCATTCCTTTCTGAAAGTTGAGTTTGGTGGTGGTGGTGGGGTCTTTGGTGAGGGAGAGGATGAGCTGGGTGTCGTCGGCATAGAATACAATGTTGAGGCCTTGTTGTCAGACGATGGCTGCGAGTGGGGTCATGTAGATGTTGAAGAGGGTTGGGCTCAGTGATGACCCATGTGGGACTCCACTGGTGGTTTTGTGGGATCGGAGATAAAGGGGGGTAGGCTGATCCTTTGGCTTCTTCCTATGAGGATTGATCAGATCCAGTCCAGGGCTGTTCCTTGTATGCCAGCGTCGTGTAGTCCGGTGACTACTGTGCAGTGGAAGACGGTGTCGAAGGCTGCTGAAAGGTCAAGTAGGATGAGGGCTGCGGAATGGCCTTGGTCCAGGAGGGTGCGGATGTCGTCTATGGCGGCGAGTAGGGTGGTGTGGGTGCTGTGGTTGCTTCAGAATACAGAATGGGATGGGTCGAGGATGGTGTTCTCTTCGATGAATCGAGTCATTTACCTGTCAACAGTTTTCTCTGCAACTTTGGCTGTGAAGGGGAGGCGCGAGATGGGTCGGTAGTTCTTGAGGTCGGTGGGGTCAACTGTGGGCTTCTTGAGCAGGGGCCTGACTTCAGCGCACTTCCAGTAGTCTGGCAAGGTGCCTGTTTTGAAGATGGTGTTGATGGTGTGTTGTAGTTCGGGTTCGATGGTGGACGCGGCTCTGTGATAGATGTGGGGGTGGCAGGGGTCAGTGGGGGCTCCTGAGTGGATGCCTTTTATCGATGATGCGGGGTCTTCGGTCGTGTTGATCTGTGTGCAGTTGGAGATGGTGGGCTGGCTGGGGTCTCTGGAGGGTGGGGGGGCGGCTGTGGCATCTGGTGGATGGTCAACAAAGTTGTCGTAGAGGTTTTTGATCTTGAGGTGGAAGTAGATTTCAAGCTTGTCGCAGTGATCTTGGGATGGGGTGATGTCTGTGACTTTGATGCATGAGTTGGTGAATTCCTGAATGACACTGAAGAGTTCCTTGGAGTTGGCGAGGATTTTGTTGTGGATGAAGTAACGCTTGGTGATTCTGATTTGGTTGTGGTAGTCCGTCATGGCGTCCTTGTAGGTGGAGTAGTTTTTGGTTGACTTAGTGTTTCTCCAGTTCTTCTCCAGGTATCTGCAGGTGCGCCTGGCTTCTTTGAGATTGATGGTGAACCAGTCGACTTTCCTGGGGTGTTGTTTGTCGGTGTTGCGTAGCAGGAGAACTCGTCTCGTCTGCGCAGTTGTAAACCAAAGTGTGGTGTCCTCTGGCTGCGATGTTTTCATCGGACTCCCAGGTGTGGTTGTTTCGGGTGAGGGTGGAGTTAAGTTGCATGTCGGTCAATCAATCAATCAATCAGTTGTTTGTTAAGCACGACTACTCACCCGTAAGGGTCTCAAGGCGCTGGGGGGTGAAGGTGGGGGGGTCGCAAGTTCCAGTTCATCAAGGAGGGGGTCTGTCAAAGAGCCATGTTTTGAGGTTTCTTGTGAAGATGGGGAGCAATGTTATCTGTCTGAGGTGGAGCGGAAGGCCGTTCCAGGCTCTGGCTGAGGGAAGGAGAAGAAGCGGCCTCCTGATCTGGTCTTTCTGGTGCGAGGGACCACGGCGTAGGAGAGCTCAGCTGAACGTAGGGTCCTTTGGGGTGCATGGAATTTGAGTCAGCTGTTCAGGTATGCTAGTCTGGTGTCGTCTAGGGGCTTGTGAGCGTGGGTTAGCATCTTGAAGGTGACTTCACGGGGGGCCACCAGGTGTCATTACAGGCGTCGGGGTTTGGGCCCATGATGAGTACTTCCATTTTGTTCGTGTTTAGTTGTAGACGCCGTTTTTCGTCCATTTGGCGACGGCTTCCATGCCTTCTCGAAAGTTGTGTGACCTTGCTCCAGTTCCTTTTTGGTGGGCATGGGGCTGGTTTGGGTGCCTTGGGTTTGTCGACGGCAAAGTGTACGCAGTGGTGGTCGGTCAATGGCGGGTGCATTGTGTGCCTGAAGTGAACGCTGTTTCCTGCGGCGAAGGCGGGTCGAGGGTGTGTCCTGCTCTTTAGGTTGGTGTGGTGATGAGTTGTTTAAGTCAGATATTGGCAAGGTTGTCGCGAAGAACAGTGGAGTTGGGGTCGCTGGGGTTGTTAGGTGGAAGTTCAGGTCTCCAATTAGTATGTAGTTTATGGAGGCGATGGCGTGGGGTGTGATGAAGTTGGTGATGATGGTGGCGAAGGGTGTCCGGGGGGTCTGTAGATGAGGGCTCTTCAGAGTGTGGCGTTAGGGCTGGTCTGGATCTGGAAGTGAAGATGTTTGGCAGAGGGGAAGGTTTTGCTGGAAGTGGTGAGGCGGAGGGTGCTCTTGTGGGCGATGGCGAGACCCCCTCCCCAGTGGTTGGGATGGCCCTTCCTCTGGATCTTGTATCCATCCGGGACGGCGGTGTTGATGTTGGGGGCGGAGGAGACGTTGGTCCAGGTCTCTGTGAAGAAGGCCATGTCGAACGAGAGAGAGTCGAGTAGGTTCTAGATTTCCATGGCGTGTTTGTGTACGGAGCGCACGTTGAGGAGAATGCATTTTAGGGTGTCGTCGGTGCTGGCGTCGGTAGTGTTGGAGGCCGGGTTGGTGGTGAAGGTCTGGCAGCAGTGGAGGCAGGAGAACTGGCCGTGGCTCGTGTTCGGCGAGGCTTGTTGGCAGTGGTTGAGTCTTGATGATGCAGTGTTAATTGCCGGAACAGGGTGGGGGCTGCAAGGTCTTATTGATGACTATATTTCTTTCATGTCGGAACTGGACTTGAAAGTCAATGGGTCTAAAACATATGTAATAACTTGTGCGGCCAGACCCAGGAAAAAATCTGGTTATTATGTGGAAGGGGCTTAATTGTGCAAAGCTGCCTCATTCTCCTATCTGGGGGTCCTATTTGACAGTAATTATTCTTGGATACCTATGGTATCAAATAGGCGTGCCCAGATGGAGAAGTCCATTAATGGGGTTTATTCCTTCAAGAAAAAATTAGGTGCAACCCAGTTAAAGAACTTCTCACTATATATGTTAGTAATTGAGTAGCAGTGGAATCTTATGGCGCGGGGGTATGGGGAATGTCCAATATAAAAGTTTTCAAAGAGTGGAACATGCTTTTATGAACAACATCGCAAAGTTGATCTAATTTTAATTGTATTTGTCATTCCGAATTGGTGCCCCATATATTACAGATGGGATCAAGATGGCCCTGATCTTACTCTGACATTCTTTATGGTCGCTTGAGGACTCAGGTCTGAACAAATTGTTGCTCAGGGACAGTTTGACCTTAGAGCATGCAAAGAGATCCAGTGGTTGGGACATGTAAAATGATGTTGTGAAGAGATCGGCAACCAGGATCTCTTCAACAAACCAGATTCCTGTAGAATGTTGCCTAAGGGCAAAATGAAATATCTTGTCCAGGCCAAGTCTGAGAAAATCAGATTGGAGCTCAAAGACATTTTTCGTAGTTTACAATTCGACGTCCCATCAGGAGATCCTGCAATTATATTTGAACCTGGTTCAGAATGTTCAGCATTATTTTGTCTTGATCAGATTTAGGGTTGATCTGCTGCCACTGATAGTGAGTTTTCCTGCAAATGGCCATTCTCTGTCAGGGCATTCTCGGTGCCCTTGTGATGGTGTCTTATCCCAAACGAGCCTGCATACTGTATTCTTTTGTCCATTTTATGATTTGTCCAGAGGAAAATTTGTCCTTCCCTTCTTTAGAATATTTAACATAAAACAGTTCAGAACAACCTAATTATTTTTGCAACAACTGAACAACCCTTTGGTCTGCTGTGCAAAGGCCTCCTACATTTGACAGATCTTGGAAATGTCTGAGACTAGTATCTCTTTCAATGAGTTGTGCCTTGTATGTTTTAAAGTTTTGATTATGCATGTCCTATTGTGATGATTTGTTGTTTTATATGGTTTTTCGTTGTATGTGCTCTTATGTTACTGAATAGTAACGAATAAAGATTTGTATTAATTAATTTTTTTACTTCATTTCCAAAATATATTTGAAGATTTCTTGATCCGTGTGGATGTTTTTTATTTTATTTGTTGAGAAAGTTTTTTCAGACATGTCTTTGGGCAAACCCACGCGATTGTTGCAACAATATTTGCAGTCTGAACCTGGAAGGTCTTGAGTCTGAGTGGCTGCTCCCCAGTCTGTACTTATAAGATCTGTGCAGCGCTCTACTTCCTATGGGCAGGTATTTGAGTCCTTTGTTTTAATTGTCCCACCCTCTCATTGCTCATTAAATTCTCAGTCACAAGAGCGAGAATCTCCTGGGAATGGGCAGGGTAGTAATGGAAATTGAATTAACTAATGAAGTACATTCTGCAAAACAGTAGGCCGGTGCAAAATTGCATTTCTAGTTTTTTTAGTTGCTTATCAAATCTATATTAATTGGGCGATTTGTAGAGAAATTGCAATGGCACGTCACTATTTTGTTTTTATTTTTTCAAACTGTTCTTGGGCAGGGTGAGCCCCAAGTATTAACATTTCTCAATATTTCACGAGTGACTTTTAAACCTCTGTTTTGTAGGTATCCATTAGAAAATTGTGCTAAACAAATGCATTATTTAGCCTTGTTTTCAATCTACACCTGTTGATATATGGACTTAAATACCCGTGATGAAGATTTATACTTGTTTATCGACTACCTGAATAAACCTACGTGTACTTATCACACCAGCGCGGTCCATCATTACTCCAATTTTCTTAGGGGTAGAATCCCTCTAAAACTGATCAGGCAGACAGGCTTGTTTTCTTGGCTCCTTTGAAGCAATTCGAGGCAGGAATTTACACACTATTAATTTAAAACGTTATCCTATAGCAACTCATATATATAGAGAAGTGGCTTGAATGATTTGATGACTGATTAGATGACCCCTCCACTCCACCACCGCCCTTAAGACTCGTAGTACAAAGACCGTCTGAAGAGCTAATGTCAGTTTTTCTCTGATATCACTCAGGGCAGGCTTTGTGTTTTGCCCTGAGAAGAAGCCAGATTAGTATGGCCCCAAATCTTTGTAGTTTTGTATAAACCTTAAACCGGTGAATGACCAGTGGCCCAGACGTCATCAGGTGCTGTCAATATGACATAATTCTATATCTACTTGGAAACATTTACACTAAAATGTGTGTGTCCCTTAGTGAGAATTATCTAGCCCGTAGCTTCTGCTTAGATATTGATTCTGTGGTCATATCTCTCAATGTAAGGCTGCAGAAGAGATTACTAGAATAGATTACTCTGCGGTTCAGATCTCTCATTCCTGCCACTACTTACTTTCCATTTCTTTGAACTTCTAAAAATCAAAGTGACTTTGTGGTGGATACCAAAAAGATTAACTTGTCTTAGAACAAATTAACTGATAGAATAATGTAGAGAGTGCTGTTAAAACTAGGGAGAGGACCAGTGGAATAGTTTAGGGGTCAGTACCGGTACGCTTTCTTTTCAATACATTAATAATTGAAATTCTACCAAAGTTGGATGGCGATATTATGGGACTCTTTGCAGATGGCACCCATACCCTGGAAAAACTGCAAAGAACCGGTAGTAGTTTGAAAAAATGCTAGGAGAGACCAATATTTAATGTAGCATATTTAACGTATGCATTGAAGGCAGGCAACTCTAGATCGAAAGTCACAGTACAGGTGAAGGTATTGGCAACCACTGGAGATAGATTGTGATTCTTATAGCCAGGGCTGTTAAAGCTTAGAAAGTATATGCAATGGACCTTCCAAGATCAAATGGGATGTTGGAGTACTTGTGAAGATGTCTAGCTAAGATATGAAATTCCCCTAGCACTGTATAAATCACCAAAAAATGTACACCTAGAGCACTCTGTTCAAATTTGAAGGTCACATCAGGTGGAGGAAAACCACAGAAAAGATGCAAGAAGTATGTCACCAAATGTATTAAGTGAGATAGAAAGGCATCAATCTGTACAGTCTGAAGAAGGGGGGACATAAAGAAGAATTGACTACGCTATCAGCATATAAATACCTTAGACACCTCGTGTATCAGAGTTTATGCACCTAAACTCAATAGAATATTCGTTTTTCTTGCCTCTTATCTCCATACAATTTCAGTATTTATTTTCTGGATAAATCTACGCAGTACCAAATCGCAGGAGTCATTTAGTACTGCAAACCTCAACGTAATGGCAAATACTGTTTGTGCCCGATCCTGGTATTTATAGCCATCTTGTAATGTAGATTACATTGTACAGTATTATTGTAAGAAGCGATAGAGAACAGCTAGATGCCAGAGGGCAATAGCTTTGTAACACTGCTGGTTCACTGTTTAAAACTAGACTTAGTCCCACAATTTTTCATTACAATTTCATAGATACGAACCATGAAATAGCTTCCTGGTCCCAATAAAAAGTTAGGACTTGTTAAATGTCATAAGGCAACCCAATGAATATATGACGTTATAACGCAAACAATTACAACGTATGCCTTTACAACGCAGTTTTTACATCGCACTACCATTACAACACATGATTTTACAAAGCATGGCATTACAGCGCATTTTTAGAAACTACCATTACAACGAATACCATTACAACACATCATTTTTTGGAGGCACCAGTGGGGAAAGTTTGGGGTAAAAATTACTATTACCGCTCCAGTGAGTGCCACAGTAGGCTAAGTGTTGGAGAGTGTAGGGGTAAAAATACTATTCCCATGTACCCCAAAACTCATATTCACCCTAAAACGTAAAAAAACCCATTACAGTCCTTATAATGCGTTGTAATGAGATGCGTCGTAATGGTATGTGTTGTAATGGCATGTGTTGTAGTGACATGCGTTGTATTGGCATGCGTTGTAATGGCATGTGATGTAAAGGCAGTTGCGTTTTAACAGCAGCGTTGTAAATGTAGTGCCTTGTAATGACTGCGTTGTAATGGTTGTTTCCCCAACCCAATGTTATTCTATGAGACAGGTAGATCTCACAGTAATGAAAACGAATTTTGGAGTTTTTCATTATCAGTACATGTCCAACCTTTTAATTAAAATGCACCTTTGGGATGATTTATATGATATGAAAGGGGAGTTTAAGGCTTGTGAAGGGGGTCATATTGCCAAGTAGGACGGACAGTTTAAAACTACATTCAGGCTGCAATGGCAGGCCTGGGACGTGTTTTACGGTGCTATGTAAGTGTGTGGCACAATAAGTGCTGCAGGTCCACTACTAGCATTTAATTTACATACGCTGGTCATATGGTCTACTACTCAACACTTCTTTTATAAATAAATTAAATATGCTAATCAGGAATAAGTCAATTAAACCATGTTTAGGGGTGTGAGCACAATCATTTTAGCATGGCTCAGTAGTGATAAAGTGCACAGAGTTCTAAGGTCAACAAAAGCCAATTAAGGTGGAGGAAAAAAGGGAAAAGGTTTTGGGGGGACCCTGCAGAGAGGGCCAGGTCCAACAATTATCAAACTATTTCAGAAAGCCTTCCAACCTTTAGCTGATTGGGACTGGGACTCCCAAAATCAGCAAGTACATAGGTTCCCATTTCGGCAAAGGTCAACTGAAGGGGACCTCCCTCAGTATCCATGCCCTAGATTGATCTACGTGGACAATTTTATCCAACGCCAGGGATCTTTGCAAGAGCCACATTAGTCGAACAAAAAACGTTTTTTGTAGGATCTGACTTTTGCCATTCCACTTTCAATTGCAGGAGGAAACTACATAAGTGCATTGTCCAAATGCAAGCTCTCAGGGCTCAAGCTTTCTTATAGGAACCTACTTGGCTGAAGTTGGTCAGATATAGGAACATGTACCTATGGAAGGAGGAGTGTGAGGGAAGGGATTTGATTATCTGATGGAACAGAATACCCAGATTATCTTGTGTGTTTCCTTGTAACACTGAAAGCTACACAAATACACTCATTGAAAAACAGGATACAGTAGGTGCAGTTGACTGAATTAAGATGACTGATTGCCACTCATGGGGGGAGTAGTATGGTGATGGAAACATGGTCACTTCAGGGCTAACTCAATTTCGCATGGCATCACAGCTAGTTTGCTTATAAAAGCCAGTTTGTTTTTTCTATAATCTGAAACAGGAGTGCTTTGCAGAGGTGCACTGGATGATGTTCTTCAACAATAGGAATAGGGGGTTGATGTTCCCTTGGTGAGTGGGGCTCATTCAGGGGATGGGGAGTGGGGAAGAGCATTGGGGGGACGGAGTGGATGAGAGAGGGGTCTTACATGAAGAGAAAGTAAAGAGAAGGTCATCACAAACTGAGTTTGAAGATTCTAAATACTACTTTGGGGTGGGCGTTGGGGCATCACAATCACTGACAAGTAGGGCATTGGCTGATATGTATTGTCAAATGTATGCTCTGATGTCCACAAAACAATGTGTTGGAATGTTAGAGGATTAAATAGCCCTGCCAAAAGAAACAGTCAGTTTTCAGAAACCTCAAATTTTGTCTCACTGAGACACATATTGCATATTAAGACGGGCTCTATTTAGACAGCTTGAATATAATTTGGTTGCAATAACTTCCTAACAAATTTCCATTCGAGGTGTAGACATACTTGTGTGTAAATCATGAAGACTGAACATTTTTAGGACCTCAGAAGACCTGCCAGTAGGATCGGTGGGCTATAATATAGCCTTATAGCCCACCATAGCGGATATTAAAGGCCCGCTCCTGCCTTAAAGGCCCGAACCGCAGGCGAGGAACTTTAACACGGGACGGGACTTTAATAACCGGTATAGCCCTGTTACGAAGGCCTATAAGGCTGTATGAAACATTCTGCCACTAGAGAGCAGAACATTCTCACAAATAAAATAAAGGCTTCTCGAAGTTCGAGGAGATTTCAGAGAAGCCTTTGTAACACATTGCCCTCTGGCAGCAGTGGTGGAGTCGTTCGGTGCCCAGATCGTAGCCTACGCTGATGACACCCAGCTCCTTTTCACCTGCACTAAGGGCTCTGACTTTGATGGTATGCGGATCAGGGACTGTCTGGGAGCGGTCTTTGACTGGTTTAAACAGCACAGTCTGAAATGTAATTCCGATAAATCGGAATTACTTTTCTTTGGCTGCTCTCCTGATCCGAGATGGAAGGCCTGGTGGCCTCCTGACATGTACCCTCCGGCAGATGCCTCTTCCAAGGCGAAGAATATTGGCTTCCAGATTGATGATGGCCTTTCCTTTGGGCCTCAGATTCGCGAGCTCACAGGGAAATGCTTTGGCATTTTAAAAATGCTAAGGAAGTTCCTTCCGATCTTGTCCCTGGAGCACAGAAAGACCACAGTACAGGCTTTGATAGGCTCCCGCCTAGATTATGTAAATGTAAATGTAAATGTGCTGGATTTGTAAAGCGCACGGCTGCCCATGAGCGTCCCGGCGCTTGCTTAGGGAACCCGTCCTGGTATTCCCCTGTGAGAAACCCCGGCAGGGTGTCCACAAGGTGAAAGCCAGGCATCCCGCCGCGAGGGGCCGTAGTGGAGATTAAGCAAGCTATTGCCCAGAGTCACAGAGTGTGACCCCGTGAGTTGAGTAGGCACCAGAGCGAGAATTGTCGAGTCCATGGAATTTTTTGAGCCCGAGACCCGCCGAGGCGGGGAATCGAACCCTGGTCCACGGTCGATCTCAGCTTCCGGGTCTGCCGCCTCTAACCACTGAGCCACGCTTCTCCACGTTGCGAATGTGCTCTAACTGGGATTGCCAAAATGTCTTCTTGCGCGCCTTCAGCTAGTGCAGAACTCCGCTGCAAGGGCTATTGTCGGCCTTCATCGAAGAGCGAGTGCATCGGAGCTGCTTAAAAGGCTTCACTGGCTCCCTGTCGCGAGACGTATAACATTTAAGGCGCTGACTCTCGCCTTTAAGGCACTTCGTCTTGCAGGGGCTAGATACATCAGAAGGCGTCTTGCCTTTTATCGGCCCTCCAGAACTCTGAGATTGGCTTCTTTGGCCATGGCTTCTGTTCCTCCCATCAGACGGGCTAGAATTGGAGGCCGCTCTTTTCGATACTTGGCACCACGTTGCTGGAACTCCTTGCCCGTCTCCCTTAGGAAAATCAGCAATCTACTGGTTTTCAGAAAGGAACTGAAGACATGGATTTTTACCCAGTAATGTTTTCTGCTGCTCTGCATCTGCCCTTGATTGTCTCTCCTTCGGGTCTTTGTCTAAGCGCCGGGACACTCTATGGAGTAGCCGTGTGCTATAAAAGAGCCAAAATAACATAACATAACATAACAATGTTTCTCTGCGGGCCTTTACCGGCCCGTAGAAGTAGGGAGCACTCCATTGTCTTCAATGGAGCTCCCAACATTCCAATGTTCTAATACAGGTTGAGATAAACGTAATAATGTATAACATCTGGATGATATATGGCCCTATTCAAGATGATCCGCAGGTATTTGATAAAATATCACCTGAGTTACTGTTATGGCTCAGGGAATCATTTTTAGTTAGTGACTTTAACTGTGTTTTAGATTATAAGATTGATTAGAGTACTCCAAGCAGTACAAGCACTGCTGAGAGTACACAGTTTGGCAGATGTTTGGCGATCCCGCAAAAAATAAAAAAGCCTGACTTCACTTACTATTCACATGTTCACAATCAGTATTCCAGAATATACTTAGTCCTGGCACCCCGGAAAATGATCTTCACCATGGAGAAGGAGATATGCACAAAGTTAATATCTAATCTCAATCCACTTGTTATTTCTTTAAATCCTTATCAATATGGGGAACGGAAATGAGAGGGGCAATAAAACAATCTCTTCTTGTAGATACAGATATAAAAGTATGACATCTATAGCCTTACAGGAATTTATAAGGAATAACATGGGCATGGCTCCTGTTGCCTTTGTATGCAATACTCTTAAGGCATACACTGGAGTGGGTACGATTAAATATGTAGCTGACTGAAATAGGAAATAACGCAACAATGATGCTCAGCTCTACTCTGAAATAATGAAACTCGTAGCTGAACACACAAAAGCAATTCTAGCTAGAGAACCACTAGAGAGAGTTTCCTTTATGCGGATTGGTGTCACTACAACGCATGCTTTTACCACGCATGCCTTTACAACGCGGTTTTTACCACGCAGTCCATTACAACGCATAATGCTTTTAGGCGCTGGATAGTGAATTATTTAATTTACTATTCCAACTCCAGTCCCCGTGGATAGCAGGGAAGGTGTTGGATAGTATATTAAATACATTCCCTATCCTAGAGCGCCCGCCAGCGCATTGCGTTGTAATGGTTTGCGTGGTAAAAGTTGCGATGTAATGGTAGTGCGTTGTAAAAAATTCGTTGTAACCGTGCTACACCCTTTATGCATATGGTTGAATACCGGAGCAAAATTTGTCAGGTGTTCAATGGAAAAAGTAGCTGTCTTATACCTGGTCAGGAGGCGAAGTGGCTATTAATACGGGAAACTAATCGGTAAAATTCTAGCATATACATTTTAAGAAATACTGAATATAACCAATATAGTGAGAACTAAGGATAATCAAGGGAAAATCTTTTGCCAACCTAGAGAGGTCCTATATGAGTTCTGGGTATTTTATCAGATTCTATATAAGGGTGAAAATAATCACACGGTATGTATAATTACTGATTACTTTAAAACAGCAGAAATAGCAAAACTGAGTGTGACCTAAAGGAATATGTTAGAGGCAGATATATTTATAGAAGAAGTTAAAGCAGCAATTTTATCTCTATCATCAGGTGAAGCTGCGGGAAATTACGGGGTTTCCGTCAATTTCTTAAATATTATTTGGTTATACTAGCTCTGCTTTTTTTTTTTTTTTACAAATAATTAATACCATTTACCTTCGGCAGACTATCCCTAGGTCAAGGGACCCTGTTAATGCAGCACATTTTTTTTTTTAAGTGAAAGCTTTCAGTGGCGGATGGTACATTTTGGAGGGGGGGGTGGACTGGACACACTCTCACCCACACATACACATAATACTTAAAGCAATGTATTCACAGACATGCACGCACCCACACAAACACCTTCATTCACAACACTCTTCACCAAACATTCATACATACAGGCACGTACACAAACACATCCATTCACAACCCTCTTCACCAAACATTCATACATACATGCATGCACGCACCAAACAGTTTAATACTAAAACAAACACTTACCTGCACTGCAGCCAGCTCTGCCTCGCCGGTTCCAGAAGGCTTGGGACGGCTGCCTTTCCTCACTGGCTGTCCTAAGTTCCTAAGGTCAGCCAATGAGGGAAGACAGCAGTCCCAACGTCATCACTGAGTGGGATGAGGTCAGTGAGACTTCTGACCCCACCCCACTCTGTGATGAAGTATCACTAATTGACACTCAACCCTGGGCACTTCAGGGCTTAAAACTGAAGCACCCAGGTGCGAGGCAATCAGTGATGCTACCCCTCGTCACTGAGGGCAGGGCCTCAGGGACCTTTGCTAAGCTGAGGATGTCACACCCATAGAAGCTGAGACTTCCTCAGCCCAGTAAAGTTCAGCTCAGGCAGCCAGGAGTCTGCGCTAAATGTGCATGTCTGGCTCCTGGCTGCTTGAACTGGAAGTGAACAGTGTCTGTCAGGCTGACCTTTGCGTAGCCTGACAGACACTATTCTAGAGAGGCGTGGCCCTCAGCCCCAATGGACCGGCCGTTCCTGGAAGCTTCCCATCGAAAGAGGATCATATGACCTGTTTCCCACATCAGTGCAAATGCCAAAATATATGCAAAGATCTTAGCTGCTAGACTAGTTGTGGTTATCAATACACAACAGCATGTTTTATTTCAGGCAGAGATACCACAATTCATACAAATACAGCCATTGCTCTTTTTGATGGCACAACTAATCTACATAAGTCAGTTGGTATGATACTTTTAGATTCGGTGAAGGCATTTGATAGGGTCTCCTGGTCCTATCTCTGGGCTGCCATGGGAAAAATGTGATTTGTTATAATGTGTATAAATTGCATCGAGAGACTTCTTCAAAATCCAAGGTCATTTAATTATAACTCGTGGAGAGGCAGCAGAATCATCCTTCATGATTAGAGGAAAACCCAATGCCCAATGTGACGATTACTGTTTATAATATATTTAGAACCATATCTATTCCGGCTTTTGAATAATCAATGCGTCTCTCCCGTTGAGGATAATGGGACTAAATTACATATACCAGCATATACAGATGATGTGGCAATATATCCTTTGGATGCAATTTAGGACATCTCTTACATTGAACAGGGGGTGCTAGTGCTTGGCAAAGTCTCAGGATACAAACTAAATATGAAAAAATTCATATTGAATTATGCAAATATAACACCAGATGCTAGGGTTACTACTGCTGTCACATATTTAAGAATTGATATATAGAGTAGCATGCAGGAAAACTTTAAATTCAATTACGGCTGTCTCCTTAAAAAAAAGTATCCCCCATATGGCATTGTTTATCAATATGCCTTATTGGGAGTTGTGATATCATTGAAATGAACTTTCTCCCAAAATTATTTTATTTATTTTGTGCAAACCAACTTTTTCCCCAATCCTTTTTTGCAGGTGCCTTCACTCTGCCCTTTACAGCTTTCTGTGAGGCTATCAAAGGGCTACACGAGCGATTGAGCTCTTGAAATTTCTTCTAGAAGATGGTGGATGGGCTCTACCTGACTTTAAACAATATTCCCAGTCCACATTTGGAGAACGAATTCTGTCTTCTGACAGAGAATTGTGATGGGAAAATTTTATATATCTACGAAATTGCCCTGAGTATCGAGGCTTGTTGGACCTTTACCAGACACAACCCTAATTATTTGAGCAGGTCTGATTCAATGTGATATGCTATTCATGAACAAATGGCGAGAATTGTGCAAAAAAACAATATCAGACACCTCCGCAAACATATTCTTTTCTCTTCCATCTTTCATGATACTACATGTAATATTTGGTACAGCGTGGGCTGAAAATTATTGGTCAGTTTTTTCTACACGCACTATCCGTACCTTTTCAGATTTGCAAGTTCATTTTAAAGTCCCACCTAAGAGCTTTTTTTTAAACCTCCAGAGACATTACAATCTAATCAAGAACCCATCCTTGTCCTAGAGAATATTTACCTGTTGGGTTTATTATTTAACAATAGGATTAGGATCCCAATTGCAAAGTGTTATGCTTTTTTTGTGGGACAAGGAATAATGACCAGGAAAAAGTGGCGAATAAATGGATCAATATGCTAGGCCAGGCGGTAGATCCCCTCAAGTAATCAATCGAGCCTTTACAAAATGCAGTGCACAATTATGACCGGCTAGGCTTAAGGGGCAACAGTTTACAACAGTTTGTATGCTTAACCATTCTCCGGGGAGGTTAGCTAAATGGAGGAAAGATTACTGGAGAATCTTTAAATTGCTTGCAATGTGGTTCGGGGGTAGATATAGTTTATATGTTCGCAGGCTATCCTTTACTTCAGACAATTTTCATCAACTTTGAACTCCTGGCTGACATCGATGTACCACTTTTTTAAACTAAAATATGATTGCAAACTAAAAGGAAAAGAGGTTATTCAAGCGCTCTTCTACATTGGGGCAACTATTTCAATGCATTGGATTTTTGTCAAGTACGACTATAATACTACACCCCTCCCACTGTCAAATTCACTTGAGGTGACTTTGTTTGACGCAATTGAATCTTATTTTTTGTGTGTATTTTCTTTCTTTTTTATAATTGATGCATGTATGACTTTTTCTTAAAAATATAATAAAAAAAACTCTTACATGCAAGAGACAAAAAGAAAATATTTAATCCAGGGAAGTGCCCTACTACTGGCTCCCATCAACATTTCCCAACCAGACAACAAGAAACACAAGTTGTATGGTATCCAGGGCCACCAATAGATTTAAATGAATCAAAGCAGTGGCGTGTCTCTTGTCCTGGATTTTAACAGCTATTCCGTGGTTTAAAATACTAAGATTTCTGTACTACAAAGAGGCCTTGAATCTAAAAATAGATAATTAAGTAACATTACTTCTGCTGTTGAATAATAACAACTGTTTCAATCACATCACCTAAGAATGGAGGAGTAGAAATAGGTTCATAATTTACCAGAGCTTTACGGTTTCGGACAGAATTCTTTGAGATTGTTGCCACAACATGTATTAACATGTCAAGCTAAATCTGTCTCTGCATGGAGACATTTACTACCAAAGACATACCATTAGTCAGAAGGTAATTATTTTCCTTTATAAGATGGAACGCATAATGTAAGCTATGGATCCAAAGTAAGTATAGCTGACACCATACTTATAATATCAATAAGTGATATAAAATCAACAATTTTAAAATCGAGATATGAGGAACCAAACAAGTTGTAATTTAACAGCAAACATCTGATCCATCCTATTCAATTTTAGATCTTAAATCAACATTATTTCATGAAAAAAATGTTCACCAATAAATTACAGAATCGTTGAGACATCTGTTCCTAGCACCTATTTTCAGACGTCTTAGTTAATACCCTGAAGATCTTAAATATTTTCTCAGTAGAATTATTGACTGAGCTGATATAATCCAAATAAACGACACTTTTAGCTAGAATTTTTTTTCATAAGCTCCTTGATGTACCGCCCACTTTATTTTCTCTTTTCAGAACTTACCCCACATGTGCGCAAATTAGTGCAGATTTTTCTTTAAATCGCTATGCTCTTTAGAAAACCAGTGATTAATTAGAGTATGACTCTGAATACTTTTCTTCGTCTATTTAGGGGCTAGAATGTCCAATGCAGATTTATATTAAGTTTATCTCATCTCATTAAGCAATTTATAAATAATGAATTGCCTGCTAAATACATGTGATAAGAGGCCTCTATAGTGACATTATTTAATGCTCAAAGGGATAGACTATGGGATTTTTAAAACATGAAATGATGTATTATTTATGGATTAAGGATTCTCATTTTTTAATGCAAAATGTGTTCAACATCCTTAGACATTTGTAGCAAAAGGCTGACTATAGTTAATCCCAAAGTATAGTATATTAGTGAGTCTGAATAGGAAATTCTGGTCCTTTAGAAACTGACTAGAAAAGGGAAGATTTGGTGTATGGAGACAATCTTTAACTAATGTGAGATTGTACCTTTGATACACAAACACATTGAATTCAGTATCGCCAAGCATCCCTGACCGCAAGACTCCATTGCATATCATCTGTAGATCACCTAAGTAGTTGGCATTATTAACTGGTTAAAGTATCATTTTGCCCCAAAAGGCTCTTGGCATGTCTGTTTTAGGCCTGGCAGAGGGTTTACACATTTGCACAAACAAATCTAGAGCATAAAATGTAGACAGGAGGGCATTGAAACAGCCCCCTACAGCTAATGCTTTGTTTGAGTCACTTCCCCACAGCAATTGTTTGAAGAAAGAGTCATTCTCATTTTGTATTAGCCCAAACAAGTATTTGTTTCTCACTGTCATGCTGTTGGCTATTAGGTGCATTAATCTGTCTAAGGAGTGCTTCCATTGCAATTAATGGATAGTGGGTCCCTCCTACATTCGAATGGCGTCTCACTCTTCTTAGAAGTAATACCATTAGTCAGCTGACATGGGATGCAACAGGAGGTGAGACGTTCCTTTTTTGACCTCTCTACCCATTGGTTCTCCTAGGCGTGTGCTTTCCAATATGTCTGTGTCTCCCCATCTTGTACAGAGAACCACGTTGGAAACCCAATGGCAACAGAACCGAGATGTGCTGTAGGACACAATAAACAGAGATATGAAGAGATGAAGGAAAAGACTTGCATAACTGCAATTGATTCTCCACAGTGACAGATGTCGCAGATGTTCCTCGAGTGATCCTTTTCTGTTGGTATGCCAATTATATTATGTTGGGATAATTTATTCACAAGATGGCGATTGCCCTTGCTATTAAGTGGGACGAGAAGCTGAGGGATGCCAACTCATTTTCTATTTTTGTTAGTTTTTTTTAAGGTATGTTCTGCATTGAGCTCCCTCATCCTGATTTTCCATAGGATCATAAGAAAGAAATAGGACGATTTTGCCAGTGCGTTTACATTATGCCAAAATGTTAGTCCCTTTTAAAAATAAAAAAATATTTTTATTCACATTTAGTGGTACAGTTATAGCATCAAGTTACACGTGAGACTGTGTGCAATCATTCAATACAAATCCCATCGATTTACTACCTTATTCTCATACTCATTATACGTTGGTTCATACGTCCACACAATTACATATTTTAATGTCCAGATTACATTAACTTGTTTCTGTTTCATGGGTCACTATGTTAGCCCCTTTTTAATGATATGCCTGTCCCACCACAATTACCTTTTTTCATTTTTTAGCTCAAGGAAAATATCTAATTAGCGATTTTTGGCCCACTGTAAAGTTTCACAAATATTGTAGTTAAACATTTCAGCTCGGCTTAAAAAATGCTGAACTGTTTGTACTAAACTTGTTCTTTGTTTTAATTAGGGCGTCATTATGAAAGTCGAAGAAACTCTTGTATTGGTTTGTCACCACATGAGTATATAATGCACTTTCTGAACCGTCTCCTCTCTTTCGATGGCCCTGACCATCATTATTACTTACTTTGCTTCTCTGTCCAAATGTCTGTCTTTTTTTTGGTTATTCGAGTGTACTTCCTGTATGCTACTTGTGTCAAGACTGTGCTTTATCTGTCTTAAATAGAGCACTAATGAAACGTGGACACGCACATCTTCTCTGTAATTATATCTGTATTTCATTTCTACTTCCGACTCAGTCATCAAGAACTGAACAAGTCTGGTTTTTCGGTCAGTGTCTGGATATGATATTTGCATCCTTAATTCATCTGGAATATGTTATACAGCATTCGTGCCGGAAAGCTTCTGCTGATATTTCTAACTTTTAGTGCCAGGAACTGTTAAAGCCGAAGAGTCTTTTGATAACAGGCTCATTTAAGGGAGCACTTCTTTGCCCGAAGGTCGGGATGAAACCGTCTTTCATCAACACTTCTTTTATGTCTATAGAGTACTCCCAGGAGAGTACCTAGATATCAAAAGCATAGACTGTCCTTCAACATACAGTTTTTTATTATGTGTTGAGGTCATCAATATAGCGCAGTTAGTTTCTAACTAGATCCTGAGATTTATAAAATGTTTACCTTGGTTATTTTAAGACCTTTCCTGTATATGCAGTTTCTTCAGTTATTGTGTTGGTGAATGCTGGGCCTGATTCATTAAGATTTTTTAAGTGTATTTTCTTGAAGTTGCATTTACATAAAATTGCATACTCCTGACGAGAAGCCGAACAACATTTGCGGGCAGGAAACACTCAACTCCATGGGAGGGCTTTGCAGGAGTGTGCGTATG
Source organism: Lissotriton helveticus (assembly GCF_964261635.1). Taxonomy (NCBI): domain Eukaryota; kingdom Metazoa; phylum Chordata; class Amphibia; order Caudata; family Salamandridae; genus Lissotriton; species Lissotriton helveticus. The sequence goes on along the minus strand of NC_136067.1, from coordinate 1,584,994,391 downwards.
ACCAGCCTTAGTAAATCTCATGTTGAACTGTCACATACTCAAAGGACAGATTACTCTGTGGGAATTTTGAACAAGTGGGTCGTGATGTTTTTTTACTTTTGATTGAAATTGTTATAATTGTTTCCACCGCAAAATGAACAAGTCATAGTATGTTCCACGAGCAGAAAGGCTGACGTACACTCAAGTACACTTAAATGGTAATTATGTCTGATCGGTGCTACAGCAGGCTACACCTTTGCTACCATAAAATGTACTGCAATGACGCAGGGCTGCCTTAATTCATGGGTACGCTGGGAGGTTGCCAGGGAGGCACCACGAGCATGCTGATACAGACCAGAATTTAACACAAATTTTCTGTTAAACATTTTTTTCCTGTGAGTGGTTGTGTAGACAGGGCCCAGTGCACTTCTTTGCCCGGGGCCTATGATGCTGTTAAGACGGCCCTGCAGTGATGACAAGAACATCGCTGGCTTATAATTACAATATTTGCCTGGAGAACAACACAAGGGTTTAGACTCCAAAACATAATGCAAAAGGTACCTAGGTAGATCATGCAAGTAAGCTTGTTTATTACATATGACACCAATTACCTACTGGGAGTCGCCAGTGGATAGTTATAGTTAGGACCCAGTTCCCATAGGAAAAGCGTTCTTTGACTTGTCTAAATTTTAGGCGCCGGATAATGAATCTTCACAAAACGTTCCCCAAAAAATTAGATGCTCACTTCAACTGTTGTCTGAAAAGTATTGGGGTGATCCATCAAGCGGGGGTCGAGAAAAAGTGGGGGTCCCAGAACGCGTTTTCCCCATTCTAATTCCCATAGACATTTTGAACACAACTGCAGCCTGAACTGCTGAATGGAATCACACAGAATTAGGCAAAAAGCTAGATCCTCATCCAGAAAACATGCTTTTTTGTGATTTGGTTTAAATCCATTCAGTAGCTTTAGAGATATTAATAGAAAACAAAATTTGTATATCTATGGGGCAGAGATCCACCTGTGGGGAATCCGTGGAACCACGCGTCAAAGGAACATTCTTATTGGCTGGCCGCAACCTCACCAAAAAAGTTGCGGGCACCATTTTATATGTCAGGAAATGGTCTTCTGGGCTGGTAAGTTGTTTGAATATTAAGTGAAAGGGTCAGATGAGTGCTTTCCTGACACTTTGAGATGCTGCGTTACTCAAAAAATACAGACTCTCTCGCACCCACCTATATCCCCAAACAGACATTCACCCATACACTAACTTACCCATCCAGACAGTGTTACGCCCACACCTACACACATACAGACACTCTCACATCCACTTATCCATACACTCACTCACACATCCATACAGACACTATTACACCCACACTTACACCTATATGTTATAGTTAGGAAATTGAATTTAAAACATTTAGAAATTCACTAAAAAACCCAAAGGATACAGGAACTTTGTAGATAGGCTAAGATTATACACACACAAAACCATAAAAGTTCAGCAGTTATAGTTACCTGATCAAACTATAATTTACACTCCTGCAATGCCCTTCTTATGACCTCATTTATTACATCACTCATGACATGGTCAGTGGCGTCACTGATGACATCACTGATGACATCTCAAATGACATCACTGATGACAATATCCATAGCACCACTCACTCCCCCACTCACACTCCATGCAGCCTCTCATGCATCTACTAATATGTACACATAAGCACTCACATACCCATTCCCAGGCCCATACAACTACTCACACACCCACTCATTCATTCACACAGCCACTGATGCACCCACTTTCTCAACCATACAGCCACGCACACACCCAGTCATACAGCTACTCACACACCCACTCATACACCAATGCAACTACTTACACATGTAGTCACTCACCCATACAGGCATTCACACATGCACTCACTTATCAATAAAGACAAAGACTCGTCCACTCACTCATCCATGCAGGCACTCAGACACCCACTCACTCACCTACACAGACACTTACGCACCCAATCACACACATAACACCATGTAAGCACTAACACACCCACTTGTACAGCCACACAATCACTCACACACCCAGTCACACACCCACACAACCATAACACCTCCACTCACACTGCCACAACAACTCACACACCCACTCATACAGCCATACAATTACTCACATACCCAGTCACACACCCGTACAACCACTCACATACCAACTTACAAACCCATACAACTACTCACATACCCACTCACACCCCCACAACCACTCACACATCCATACAACCACACACACACCCATTCACACACACAAAACTACTCACACTCATTCAACCACTCACATACCCGCACACTGACTTAAAATTCACTCACTCACCCTTACACCACTCATACACCCACTCCCATACCCCTACATGCACTCAGACACTCACTCACACACTGATAGAGACATTTACACAGCTACTCAAATCACATAGGTTAGAAATAGTATCATTCATTACTTGTACACCTAGTATACTAATCTAACTTTTGTAGTAGGTTAGTATATATGTTTAAAAATCATGAACTCGAAGAAAACACTAACACTCACTCAATGATGTAATCAGTGATGTCACTGACCTTGTCATGAGTGAGGTAATATGTGAAGTCATACCCAGTTCATTGCGGGGGCGTAAGTTATAGTACGCTCAGGTAACTATAACTGCTGAATTTCTATGGTTTTACACGAGCCATATGTGAGCCTAACTATAATGTCTGTGTAAGCTTTGTTATACATATATTGATATATATCAACGATTTTCAGCCCAGAATGCTGACGCTGGCGCACAAAGATGAGGGGCGGTGCGTTCCTTTTCCGGCAGAGCCAAGTCGGTATTCAATATTACAAAAAACACACCTTGCGGCGAAGTAAAGACGCACTCACTCATTTTCAGGAAGCGCGTTTCGGTCAATTACTTTGACCTTGTTCATGGGATAGTCTATCCCGTGTACAAGGTCAAAGTAATTTACCGAAACGCGTAGGGCATGGCAAAAGAAAAATAAACTTGCCTGAAAACAAGTGAGTGCTTCTTTACTTCGCCACAAGGCGTGTTTTTTGGAATATATATATATATATATATATATATATATATATATTACCTACTGGCGGTCGCCAGTAGGTATATATAGTTAGGATTTTTTCTCTATGGGTTTTTTGAAAATTCTATGTCTAATAACTTTGGCGTTTGTGGACGGAATTGGTTGAAATTTTCAGGAAAATGGCACATTTTGTTTCTGAGCAGCCCTTGAAAATTTGGGGGGGGTTCGTCCGGTGGGGGCCGAGAAAAAAGGGGGGTCCCAAAACGTGTTTTTAACATTGAGTTTTCCATAGGGCGGTTGGCCTCACTTTTAGCCCGAACGGCTGAATGGATTTGCACGAAACTTGGCAAAATTGTAGGGACTGGTAGCCCGATGTGCCTTTTGTAGGTCTCAATATATGTGCTCCAGTGGATTTTGAGAAATTAACGTTTAAAAAAAGATATATATCTGTAACAGCGGACCAGTTAGCGCACTGGTTCGCGGACTTTTCGCGCAACGGAGCTTTGTGAAGCGAAGCTGATTGGTTCTCTGGCGTCTGTCAACATTCCAAAAAGTCCGTAGCGGCCGCCATCTTGTCTCTCGGTAGGATCGAGAGACAAGAGGAGGCCAAAGCGAAGGGGCAAATGACCATAAGGGGGAATAGTAGATCCTCGCTGACCCCCTAGGTTTGATGTGGAGGTTTTAAAAGGGCCCCGCGGGGCAAAAAAAAACAAATTATAATAATAATCTTACGGCTGAATGGATTTGCACGAAACTTGGCAAAATTGTAGGGACTGGTAGCCCGATGTGCCTTTGCTAGGTCTCAATATATGTGCTTCAGTGGATTTTGAGAAATTAACGTTCAAAAAAAGATATATATCTGTAACAGCGGACCGCTTCGCGTACTTTTCGCGTTACGGAGCTTTGCGAAGCGAAGCTGATTGGCTCTCCGGTGTCTGTAAACATTCCAAACAGTCCGTAGCGGCCGCCATCTTGTCTCTCGGTAGGATCGAGAGACAAGAGGAGGCCAAAGCGAAGGGGCAAATGACCATAAGGGGGCATAGTAGATCCTCGCTGATCCCCTAGGTTTGATGTGGAGGTTTTAAAAGGGCCCCGCGGGGCAAAAAAAATAAATAATAATAATAATCGAACGGCTGAATGGATTTGCACGAAACTTGGTAAAATATTAGGGACTGGTAGCCCGATGTGCCTTTGCTAGGTCTCAATATATGTGCTTCAGTGCATTTTGAGAAATTAACGTTCAAAAACAAGATATATATCTGTAACAGCGCTCCGCTTCGCGGAGATAAAATTATATCTGTATTACCTAGCTGTTGCTAACACCAGTTAGCGACGGCTAGTAGGAGATAGCGACCATCTTGGGCCCCACTTTGCATGTGAGTGATATTTATCACTAATGACATGCAAAGTGGGCATGCCAAGATGTTAGCGACTGGAAACAGTCGCTAACATCGCTATCTCCTATTATCAACTTTTGGAAATATTCGAGATAAGCGCGAATATCTCCAAAAAGTAACAGCTGCCCTGAGCAGTTCTTAGCCATGTTATCCTATGGGAGGTGGATAACATGGCTAAGAGGATTAGCTCGGTAATGCATGAATATCGCTGAGTTTTCAGCGATATTAATGCATTGCGGTCGGTTTTTATCGTATTTGCGATAAACTTTGATAATAGCAACGTTTATCTGCGATAATTTCTGACGGTAAAAAAATCTTTGCAATGCATCGTTAGGGATAAATATCGCTTAACTTTGGTAATATGCCCCAACGTCTGTTAACGTTCGATTCGAAGGAAATCAGGAAGTGTTGAAAAACATTGTCTGCGCCATCTTGTCTTTTTTCAAATGCCACACTTTTGTCGTGCACGGCAGCCATTTTAGATGCCTTGACCAGACCCACTCTGTGCACGCTGTCGATCCTTAGCATGGCTCCCCACCCTCGCAAGCATCTCCCCCAGGCAGTGGTCACCCCCGCTCTCTGTCTTATGCATGGGTAATAAACCTCCCCCCATCTGCGCTGCTCTTTCCTGAGAATCACACCCTGTGCCCGCCCGACACCTCCCTTTCGCCCTATTCACTACTGCACCCTCTGACACTCCTTTTCCTCTGTGTCCGATTGTCCAGGCTGGTCCTAGGGTATCAGCTAGCCCTGCAGATGTAGTTTATGGCCACAGCTGTAAAGATTCACCCCTCTTCAAAGGAGTTATAGTAGATCAAGGCCCACACTCGATGAGATCCGTCACAGCAGAAGCGTTGCTATTATCTGAAAACCATCCTGTATTGTGATTGGGGAGGGGACCGAGCGTGAAGCGGAAGATTCCAGGGATGACTCTTTGTACATCAAAGTTTTTACAATTATGTGTCACATTAAAAATATATAGCACTCCGACAAAGTAGTAAGATTATAAAACTTTAATAATTTATAAATATATACAAGAAAACAAAAATAGTAATAACATATAAACATTTTTAGGGAAAAACAATGAAGTAGCGGTCGGCTGTGCGAATAGTCCCAACGCAGCACAACGTCCAGATTTCCGGCGTGGGGCGTCGCGGGGGGTGGGTCATCAGTAGCAAACTGTTGTGCGAATAGTTCCAAGGCAGCAGAACGCGCTGAAATCTACATGACACGAAAGTGATGTCTAGTAAGTTGCCACCCAGCAAATAACGGCGTGGGGCGTCGCGGGGGGTGGGTCTTCAGTAGCAAACTGTTGTGCGAATAGTTCCAAGGCAGCAGAACGATGGCACCAAGGTGATGTCCAGTAAGTTGCCGCACTGGTTTTGGTATCCTACAATGCTGCTCCGAATAACGGCGTGGAGCGCCCCGGGGGAGGCGGCGTGAACGGGCCTCTCCAGGTGGAGTGTCATCTGTTGTAGTGGGGCGCCCCTTTACCGTTTCAGTTGCCATTCCGTCCGTTTTTGGTCCACTGTGTCAAAAGCCGCAATTCAGCTGAGTTGCGCCCACTCTTGCGGTGCAGCGATAGTCGGCTGCCACAGGACTCTCAAAATGGCGGCAGGCTCTTTCCTTTTTGGGCCTGGTCCACTGAAATGGCCCTGGGACACCTTGGAAATCGGACGCTTGTCTGCTAGGTCTTGGACCCCATTCTCGAAAGCGTCCCCTCCGCTTTGAGAATTCATCAAAAGTTTTGGGGGCCCCGACTCCTGCAGGCTTCTGGTGGGGAGCGGCTGCCATGATTGCTCGCGGAATGACCACGACGGAGCTACGAGATGGTGGTGCTCTCATGCTGACGCCAGCTTCAGTCTGAAACATCCAGAAACAAGGTGGGGCTTTCATCGTTTGGAAAAAAAAAAAAGTTTTCATCCAATGAAAAGTGTTGTTTTTAGGTCATATGATCAAGCCTTCCATCATTAGGAAACCAAAAGTAAAATGAACCAATGAAAAGTTTTATAAACAAGTCACATGACCTGTTATGCGGCATAGGGTATAAAATGCGGAGAAAATACGTTGGCACGTGAGGCGGCGTCAGTAGCGGACCGATGTGCGAATAGGCCGAAGGCAACACAGCGCGCCAAGATCCGGATGGCACCGAGGTGGTGTCCAGCAAGTTGCAGCACTGGTGTGGCCATCCTACAATGTTGAAAGTCGGCGTGGGGCGCCCCGTTGGCCTGTGAGTTTGCGTCAGTAGCGGACCGATGTGCGAATAGGCCGAAGGCAGCACAACGCGCCAAGATCCGGATGGCACCGAGGTGGTGTCTAGTAAGTTGCCGCACTGGTGTGGCCATCCTACAATGCTGAAAGTCGGCGTGGGGCGCCCTGTTGGCCTGTGAGATGGTGTCAGTAGCGGACTGATGTGCGAATGGGGCCAAAGGCAGCGCAACAATATTTTCTGACGAGAAGACACCACAAGGCGCTGAGATGCCAAGATCCGGATGGCACCGAGGTGATGTCTAAGTTGCGGACTGATGTGCGAATGGGGCCAAAGGTAGCGTAACAATATTTTCTGTATGGAAGATACCACTAGGCGTTGAGATGCCAAGATTCGGATGGCACCGAGGTGATGTCTAGCAAGTTGCTGCACTGGTGTGGTCATCCTACAATGCTGAAACTCGGCGTGGGTCGCCCCATTAGCCTGTGAGATGGCGTCAGTAGCGGACCGATGTGCGAATAGGCCGAAGGCAGCACAACACGCCAAGATCCGGATGTCACAGTGGTGGTTTCATAGTTGAGAGGCACTTCATCTGCAGTGGGGCGCCGAGATCCGGATGGCACCGAGGTGATGTCTAGCAAGTTGCTGTACTGGTGTGGTCATCCTACAATGCTGAAAGTCGGCGTGGGGCGCCCCATTAGCCTGTGAGATGGCGTCAGTAGCGGACTGATGTGCGAATGGGGCCAAAGGCAGCACAACGCGCCAAGATCCGGATGGCACCGAGGTGGTGTCCAGCAACTTGCCGCACTGGTGTGGCCATCCTACAATGCTGCGCCGAAAGTCGGCGTGGGGCGCCCCGTTGGCCTGTGAGTTCGCGTCAGTCAGTGGGGGCTGTTTGAGGATCTGACTGCATTGGAAAGCAATGTGATGCTGTGCGTCGCCCCCAAGATGGAGGTTCCTCGGCTGCAGTGGGGCGCCCCTTGGTGTTTCACTCGCTATGCAGCTGAGTTGCGTGCGCACTTGTGGCGAATAGGCCGAAGGCAGCACAACGCGCCGAGATCTGGATGGCACCGAGGTGGTGTCCAGCAATTTGCCGCACTGGTGTGGCCATCCTACAATGCTGCGCCGAAAGTCGGCGTGGGGTGCCCCGTTGGCCTGTGAGGTGGCGTCAGTAGCGGACCGATGTGTGAATAGGCCGGAACCAGCACAAGGCGCCAAGATCCGGATGGCACCGAGGTGGTGTCATAGTTGAGAGTTCTGAGCAGCGCTTGTAACACTGTCTGAAGCTTATTTGCACCTGCTGCAGCTTCACTATTGCCCTGGTGTGGCCTAAGATCGCCCATGACATAGGCGGCCACCTCCCGGGGTCCGGCGGAACTTTTTTCCTTTTCCTTTCTGCATCTTGTCCCAAATTCGTTTGACCTGAAGACACGACCAGGTCCCTGAATGTGTGCAGGGGGACGCTATTGATTGAATCAAAATGGCGGCTTCACACAAAGCTGACTCAAGCGTTTTCTGGTGGTTTCATAGTTGAGAGGCACTTCATCTGCAGTGGGGCGCCGAGATCCGGATGGCACCGAGGTGATGTCTAGCAAGTTGCTGTACTTGTGTGGTCATCCTACAATGCTGAAACTCGGCGTGGGTCGCCCCATTAGCCTGTGAGATAGCTGTTCTTTGGATTTGGGCCTGGTCCACTAAAATGGCCCTGGGACACCTAAGAACTCGAACGCTCGATTTTTTTTTCCTTTCCTGTACATGCAAAAAAAGGTAAATGCCCGGTATGTTACACGCTTCATCTGCCACGATGAACTCTCCAGAGGAACCGAAAAAATATATAGTTGTGGTAACTATACCATGCATCGTCATATGGAGAGGTGGCACCAATTAATTATAGTGCTGCATAAAAGAGAGATTTGGAGGAGAACCCCTGACCTGCTAGTACATTCATCAAAGAAGTGGCACTGAGAGCTTCAGAGGCAAGGGAAACGGTCCCAAATATTTAGAAGAACTTTGGAAAGATTAAAATGACATGTTTAGATTGTGGTAAATTAATTTCATGTGGGCAGATGAGTGTTACTCTAATAAATACAGCATATGAACATCATCATAGTCGATGGATGGTAGAGACATTTTGACTATATCCTGGACCTGCCCGTCCTCGCCCAAAATGACGCCGGAATAAATGGGACTCGTAACTCCTTGTTGTGTACTGGTTGCAGAACCTTGAAATCACGAGATACGTATGCAGTTTTGAAGCACATGGCGGGCGGGGACGAGAATTGATTGAATATTTCGACATCCCTATTGATATTAAGTTCTGATGTGTTATTGATTACTGTACTGTTGAAAGTTCGAATTAACGTCACCCATGGTACTTGCCCGCAAATGTATATCTAGATAATTTTATTGTAACTGGCCCTGTCGTATTTTAATTATAAAATGTACGTCCACCGATTCCGTAACTGTTAGACACCTTAGTTCTTGCAACCTAATGGCCCGCCCGTTACGTTCCTCTACAGTGTAAATGTCTACTCATCACATACGATTACAGTTTGCTCCGTGGCCGGCCCACGTGGTTATAGGCTCGTATTTGTATAATGAAATTTTCACAATAAAGGTTTTTAAAAGAAAACATGGTAGTAGTATATACATTGGTAAAGTTTGTAATAATAGTCACTGTTTTAGAATCATTAAAAGGCAAGTGAAATAAAGCAGACCAATTACATGAAGGGTAAAAGGTATAATACGAAGGAACGCAGTAAAGATAAATGGTCAAGGGCTGTTGTGTTTTCTATTCCTGCAACATAAAGTGATCGATAAGAATCTCATATTCAGGCGTATCGGCGACTAAGACAGCAGGTCGACCCTCTTTTGCTCAACGGCTCCATCATGGGACGAAGAAACGCTCTTTTTCTCGAAAAAAGAATATATTTTACTTGCAGGACAGTTGTAAAATTTCCGGGAAAGTACATTAGCCTGGAACATTATAACATATATTTAAGAAAAAATAATGTTCGGAAGTAATGAAAAGCGTAATTTTTAGGTCATATGAGCAAGCCTTTCATCATTACAATAAGAAAAGTAAAATGAACCAATGAAAAGTTTTATTAACAAGTCACATGACTTGTTATGCTTACGTTACGCGCTGCGCGCCCCGGATGACTTCCGGATGCGCTAACGCGGCGCGTCATATGACGCATTACGCGACAACGCAGGTCCAGAATATAGTCAAAATGTCTCCACCAACCAGCGGTCGGAACACAACCCCTTTCAGCAGGCTAAATAGTTCTGTTAAATGAGAACAGAAGGGACAGGCAACAAGAACCATCAGTGAAAGAGGGGAGGGCTAGTTCTTCTCTACCGGGTTACATTGGGGCGCTACCGGAACTGATCGAATTGGTAGTCTACAGTGTTTCTGGATGTTTCAGACTGAAGCTGGGGTTAGCATGAGAGCAGCATCATTTCGTAGCTCCGTCGTGGCCATTCCGCAACCAATCATGGCAGCCGCTCTTTATCGTTATTTTGGGCGGGGTGGGTGGCGGAGCCGAGCTGTTTTGCAGCCATCATTGTGTGGAGTTCAGTTCATCTCACTAGTTTTGTATTTGTCATGAGGGGTTGTTCCTAATGTTTCTATTTTAGCGAGGTCAAAAAGAGATCCCATTAGTGGCCTACTGATTTTGCTCGATTCCTTTTCTTTTTTTTTACACGATTTTTCGTTATCTGCAAAGACTAAACAGAGTATTGCGACTCTGTGTTTGTTTGTAAATAGAGAATGAACCAAAGAGAACTAATTCTAAAACAGTAAATACTTGGATAACAATCAATCAAATGGAGAGAGAAGCAGGCACGACGGATTACAACGGGGGCAAAGGCCTGCGTTAACTACCTTTCACTATCTGCAAAGAGAGAGTACTCCTAATAGAAATGAGGGGGGGGGGGCACCATTCAAAGCAGATCAGTGTGCATAAACACGAAAATGTTTTCACTTACCACGTACTTGACATTCGACAGCTTATGATATTTGCTATTAAAAAACCATTGAAATTCACTGAAAAAACCATAGGTTATAGACCATATATAGTTAGGAATTAGCATTTACAAAACCTTGAAAATTCACTGAAAAAACCATAGGTTATAGACCATATATAGTTAGGAATTAGCATTTAAAAAACCTTATTTTACTCACACAAAACCATTGAAATTCCATATATAGTTAGTTGCACTAACTATATATCGCGCACCTGCAATCCACTGCTGATCATGTCACATATTACATCATTCATGACATGGTCAGTGACATCACTGATGACATCACTGATGACATCTCAAATGACATCACTGATGACATCACTGATGACAACATCCAGTGACTGTATGTTTCTGTAAAGTTAAAATATATCTTACATATTGAAGAATGAGTGGATGTATAAGTGTCTGGATGAAGGATTTAGTAGGTGCGTGACTGACTGTATGAGTGAGTGATTAAATGTGTCTCACTGAATGCATGGGTTAGTGACTAAACTGTCTTAATTTGTGCATCATTATGTCTGTTGTTCTGTAAACTGCTGCATGTGTTGATCATTAGCTATACGAGAGGCTATATGTGTTATTAATTGCTTGCCCAAGTATTTCTATGGGAGATTGAGTTTGTGTGGGGGTGGCTGGAAGGTGTGTGACTCTATGCATAGATGTGTGAACAGTTTATTCACTAGGTGTATGAGTTCAAGAGTGCATGTGGAAACAGCTACATGGGCAGTTGACTGTGTGCATGAGTGTATTGATGAGTGAATGGATATCTCAATGCTACATGTCATAGTAAGTACATATGTAAAACACAGTACATGTGAGAGTTGGCATATATAAATAACTGTGCATGAGAGCCACCGAATGAGTGAGTGGTTGTATCGATCATTGTGAACTTGTATCAGGGATTGTATAAGAGAGTAAATATGTGTTAGTATATGTTTCAATAAGTAAGGTGTGTTTAACTGTATAGTTGAAGAAATGGAGATGAGATTGTTTCTTTGCATGACTGACTGGGTGTGTGAGTAACTCCATGGATGAGTGGAAGTGTGTGTGTCTGTATACACTGAGTGTATCTAAGGTTATATTAGAGTCTGAAGAGGTTTATCGTATTAGCACAAGAATGATGTCAAATGAGATGTCATCAGTGATGTCATCAGTGATGTCATTTGAGATGTCATCAGTGATGTCATCAGTGATGTCACTGACCATGTCATGAATGATGTAATATGTGACATGATCAGCAGTGGATTGCAGGTGCGCGATATATAGTTAGTGCAACTAACTATATATGGAATTTCAATGGTTTTGTGTGAGTAAAATAAGGTTTTTTAAATGCTAATTCCTAACTATATATGGTCTATAACCTATGGTTTTTTCAGTGAATATATATATATATAAATATACACACACACATATATATATATATATATATATATATATATATATATATATATATATATATATATATACACACATATATATATATATACATATATATATATATATATATATATATATATATGTATATATATATATATATATATATATATATATATATGTATTACCTACTGGCGGTCGCCAGTAGGTATATATAGTTAGGATTTTTTCTCTATGGGATTTTTGAAAATTCTATGTCTAATAACTTTGGCGTTTGTGGACGGAATTGGCTGAAATTTTCAGGAAAATGGCACATTTTGTTTCTGAGCAGCCCTTGAAAATTTGGGGGGGGTTCATCAAGGGGGGGCCGAGAAAAAAGGGGGGTCCCAAAACGTGTTTTTAACATTGAGTTTTCCATAGGGCGGTTGGCCTCACTTTTAGCCCGAACGGCTGAATGGATTTGCACGAAACTTGGCAAAATTGTAGGGACTGGTAGCCCGATGTGCCTTTGCTAGGTCTCAATATATGTGCTCCAGTGGATTTTGAGAAATTAACGTTCAAAAAAAGATATATATCTGTAACAGCGGACCGGGCAGCGCTCCGGTTCGCGGACTTTTCGCGGTACGGAGCTTTGTGAAGCGAAGCTGATTGGTTCTCCGGCGTCTGTGAACATTCCAAACAGTCCGTAGCGGCCGCCATCTTGTCTCTCGGTAGGATCGAGAGACAAGAGGAGGCCAAAGCGAAGGGGCAAATGACCATAAGGGGGCATAGTAGATCCTCTCTGACCCCCTAGGTTTGATGTGGAGGTTTTAAAAGGGTCCCGCGGGGCAAAAAAAAATAATAATAATAATAATCGAACGGCTGAATGGATTTGCACGAAACTTGGTAAAATATTAGGGACTGGTAGCCCGATGTGCCTTTGCTAGGTCTCAATATATGTGCTCCAGTGGATTTTGAGAAATTAACGTTCAAAAAAAGATATATATCTGTAACAGCGCTCCGCTTCGCGTAACGGAGGTTTGCGAAGCTGATTGGTTCTCCGGCGTCTGTAAACATTGCAAACAGTCCGTAGCGGCCGCCATCTTGTCTCTCGGTAGGATCGAGAGACAAGAGGAGGCCAAAGCGAAGGGGCAAATGACCATAAGGGGGCATAGTAGATCCTCCTTGACCGACCTCTTAGGTTTGATGTGGAGGTTTTAAAAGGGCCCCGCGGGGCAAAAAAAAAAATAATAATAATAATCGAACGGCTGAATGGATTTGTACGAAACTTGGCAAAATTGTAGGGACTGGTAGCTCGATGTGCCTTTGCTAGGTCTCAATATATGTGCTTCAGTGGATTTTGAGAAATTAACGTTCAAAAACAAGATATATATCTGTAACAGCGCTCCGCTTCGCGGAGATCGAATTATATCTGTATTACCTAGCTGTTGCTAACACCAGTTAGCGACGGCTAGTAGGAGATAGCGACCATCTTGGGCCCCACTTTGCATGTGAGTGATATTTATCACTAATGACATGCAAAGTGGGCATGCCAAGATGTTAGCGACTGGAAACAGTCGCTAACATCGCTATCTCCTATTATCAACTTTTGGAAATATTCGCGATAAGCGCGAATATCTCCAAAAGCTAGCACCTGCCCTAAGCAGTTCTTAGCCATGTTATCCAATGGGAGGTGGATAACATGGCTAAGAGCATTAGCTCGGTAATGCATGAATATCGCTGAGTTTTCAGCGATATTAATGCATTGCGGTCGTTTTTTATCGTATTTGCGATAAACCTTGATAATAGCAAGGTTTATCTGCGATAATTTCTGACGATGCTTAGCGGTAAAAAAATCGTTGCTAAGCATCGTTAGGGATAAATATCGCTTAACTTTGGTAATATGCCCCAACGTCTGTTAACGTTCGATTCGAAGGAAATCAGGAAGTGTTGAAAAACATTGTCTGCGCCATCTTGTCTTTTTTCAAATGCCACACTTTTGTCGTGCACGGCAGCCATTTTAGATGCCTTGACCAGACCCACTCTGTGCACGCTGTCGATCCTTAGCATGGCTCCCCACCCTCGCAAGCATCTCCCCCAGGCAGTGGTCACCCCCGCTCTCTGTCTTATGCATGGGTAATAAACCTCCCCCCATCTGCGCTGCTCTTCCCTGAGAATCACACCCTGTGCCCGCCCGACACCTCCCTTTCGCCCTATTCACTACCGCACCCTCTGACACTCCTTTTCCTCTGTGTCCGATTGTCCAGGCCGGTCCTAGGGTATCAGCTAGCCCTGCAGATGTAGTTTATGGCCCCAGCTGTAAAGAATCACCCCTCTTCAAAGGAGTTATAGTAGATCAAGGCCCACACTCGATGAGATCCGTCACAGCAGACGCGTTCCTATTATCTGAAAACCATCCTGTATTGTGATTGGGGAGGGGACCGAGCCTGAAGCGGAAGATTCCAGGGATGACTCTTTGTACATCAAAGTTTTTACAATTATGTGTCACATTAAAAATATATAGCACTCCGACAAAGTAGTAAGATTATAAAACTTTAATAACTTATAAATATATACAAGAAAACAAAAACAGTAATAACATATAAACATTTTTAGGGAAAAACAACGAAGTAGCGGTCGGCTGTGCGAATAGTCCCAACGCAGCACAATGTCCAGATTTCCGGCGTGGGGCGTCGCGGGGGGTGGGTCATCAGTAGCAAACTGTTGTGCGAATAGTTCCAAGGCAGCAGAACGATGGCACCAAGGTGATGTCCAGTAAGTTGCCGCACTGGTTTTGGTATCCTACAATGCTGCTCCGAATAACGGCGTGGGGCGCCCCGGGGGAGGCGGCGTGAACGGGCCTCTCCAGGTGGAGTGTCATCTGTTGTAGTGGGGTGCCCCTTTACCGTTTCAGTTGCCATTCCGTCCGTTTTTGGTCCACTGTGTCAAAAGCCGCAATTCAGCTGAGTTGCGCCCACTCTTGCGGTGCAGCGATAGGCGGCTGTCACAGGACTCTCAAAATGGCGGCAGGCTGTTTTCTTTTTGGGCCTGGTCCACTGAAATGGCCCTGGGACACCTTGGAAATCGGACGCTTGTCTGCTAGGTCTTGGACCCCATTCTCGAAAGCGTCCCCTCCGCCTTGAGGATTCATCAAAAGTTTTGGGGGCCCCCGACTCCTGTAGGCTTCTGGTGGGGAGCGGTTGCCATGATTGCTCGCGGAATGACCACGACGGAGCTACGAGATGGTGGTGCTCTCATGCTGACGCCAGCTTCAGTCTGAAACATCCAGAAACAAGGTGGGGCTTTCATCGTTTGGGAAAAAAAAAAAGTTTTCATCCAATGAAAAGTGTTGTTTTTAGGTCATATGATCAAGCCTTCCATCATTAGGAAACCAAAAGTAAAATGAACCAATGAAAAGTTTTATAAACAAGTCACATGACCTGTTATGCGGCATAGGGTATAAAATGCGGAGAAAATACGTTGGCACGTGAGGCGGCGTCAGTAGCGGACCGATGTGCGAATAGGCCGAAGGCAATACAACGCGCCAAGATCCGGATTGCACCGAGGTGGTGTCCAGCAAGTTGCAGCACTGGTGTGGCCATCCTACAATGCTGAAAGTCGGCGTGGGGCGCCCCGTTGGCCTGTGAGTTTGCGTCAGTAGCGGACCGATGTGCGAATAGGCCGAAGGCAGCACAACGCGCCAAGATCCGGATGGCACCGAGGTGGTGTCTAGTAAGTTGCCGCACTGGTGTGGCCATCCTACAATGTTGAAAGTCGGCGTGGGGCGCCCCGTTGGCCTGTGAGATGGCGGCAGTAGCGGACCGATGTGCGAATGGGGCCAAAGGCAGCGCAACAATATTTTCGGAATAGAAGACACCACAAGGCGCTGAGATGCCAAGATCCGGATGGCACCGAGGTGGTGTCTAGCAAGTTGTGGCACTGGTGTGGCCATCCTACAATGGTAAAAGTCGGCGTGGGGCGCCCTGTTGGCCTGTGAGATGGTGTCAGTAGCGGACTGATGTGCGAATGGGGCCAAAGGCAGCGCAACAATATTTTCTGACTGACACCACAAGGCGCTGAGATGCCAAGATCCGGATGGCACCGAGGTGATGTCTAGCAAGTTGCTGTACTGGTGTGGCCATCCTACAATGGTAAAAGTCGGCGTGGGGCGCCCTGTTGGCCTGTGAGATGGTGTCAGTTGCGGACCGATGTGCGAATGGGGCCAAAGGCAGCGCAACAATATTTTCTGTATGGAAGATACCACTAGGCGTTGAGATGCCAAGATCCGGATGGCACCGAGGTGATGTCTAGCAAGTTGCTGTACTGGTGTGGTCATCCTACAATGCTGAAACTCGGCGTGGGGCGCCCCATTAGCCTGTGAGATGGCATCAGTAGCGGACCGATGTGTGAATAGGCCGGAACCAGCACAAGGCGCCAAGATCCGGATGTCACCGTGGTGGTTTCATAGTTGAGAGGCACTTCATCTGCAGTGGGGCTCCGAGATCCGGATGGCACCGAGGTGATGTCTAGCAAGTTGCTGTACTGGTGTGGTCATCCTACAATGCTGAAACTCGGCGTGGGGCGCCCTATTAGCCTGTGAGATGGCGTCAGTAGCGGACCGATGTGTGAATGGGGCAAAGGTAGCGCAAGAATATTTTCTGAATAGAAGACACCACAAGGCGCTGAGATGCCAAGATCCGGATGGCACCGAGGTGGTGTCTAGTAAGGTGCACTGGTGTGGTCATCCTACAATGCTGAAACTCGGCGTGGGGCGCCCCATTAGTCTGTGAGATGGCGTCAGTAGCGGACCGATGTGCGAATAGGCCGAAGGCAGCACAACGCGCCAAGATCCGGATGTCACCGTGGTGGTTTCATAGTTGAGAGGCACTTCATCTGCAGTGGGGCGCCGAGATCCGGATGGCACCGAGGTGATGTCTAGCAAGTTGCTGTACTGGTGTGGTCATCCTACAATGCTGAAACTCGGCGTGGGGCGCCCCATTAGCCTGTGAGATGGCGTCAGTAGCGGACCGATGTGCGAATAGGCCGAAGGCAGCACAACGCGCCAAGATCCGGATGTCACCGTGGTGGTTTCATAGTTGAGAGG
Source organism: Lissotriton helveticus (assembly GCF_964261635.1). Taxonomy (NCBI): domain Eukaryota; kingdom Metazoa; phylum Chordata; class Amphibia; order Caudata; family Salamandridae; genus Lissotriton; species Lissotriton helveticus. The sequence goes on along the minus strand of NC_136067.1, from coordinate 1,584,977,247 downwards.
CACTTCATCTGCAGTGGGGCGCCGAGATCCGGATGGCACCGAGGTGATGTCTAGCAAGTTGCTGTACTGGTGTGGTCATCCTACAATGCTGAAACTCGGCGTGGGGCGCCCCATTAGCCTGTGAGATGGCGTCAGTAGCGGACCGATGTGCGAATGGGGCCAAAGGCAGCGCAACAATATTTTCTGAAGAGAAGACACCAAAAGGCGCTGAGATTCCAAGATCCGGATAACACCGAGGTGGTGTCTAGCAAGCTATGCAGCTGAGTTGCGTGCGCACTTGCGGCGAATAGGTCGAAGGCAGCATAACAATGTTTTCTGAATAGAAGACACCACAAGGCGTTGAGATTCGGTTACCACCGGGGTGATGTCTAGCAAGTTGCCGCACTGGTGTGGCCATCCTACAATACTGCTCCGAATAACGGCGTGGGGTGCCCGAAGGGGGGGGGGAGGCGGCGTGAACGGGCCTTCCTAGGTGGAGGCTCGTCTGCTGTAGTGGGGCGCCCCTTTACCGTTTCAGTTGCTATTCAGCTGAGTTTCGGCTGCTCTTGAGGCTACAGCGACAGGCGGCTGCAACAGGACTCTCAAAATGGCGGCCTGTTCTTTGGATTTGGGCCTGGTGCACTAAAATGGCCCTGGGACACCTTAGAACTCGGACGCTCGATTTTTTTTTCCTTTCCTGTACATGCAAAAAAAGGTAAATGCCCGGTACGTTACACGCTTCATCTGCCACGATGAACTCTCCAGAGGAACCGAAAAAAAATATAGTTATGGTAACTATACCATGCATCATCATATGGAGAGGTGGCACCAATTAATTATAGTGCTGCATAAAAGAGAGATTTGGAGGAGAACCCCTGACCTGCTAGTACATTCATCAAAGAAGTGGCACTGACAGCATCAGAGGCAAGGGAAACGGTCCCAAATATTTAGAAGAACTTTGAAAAGATTAAAATGACATGTTTAGATTGTGGCAAATTAATTTCATGTGGACAGATGAGTGTTACTCTAATAAATACAGCATATGAACATCATCATAGTCGATGGTTGGTAGAGACATTTTGACTATATCCTGGACCTGCCCGTCCTCGCCCAAAATGGCGCCGGAATAAATGGGACTCGTAACTCCTTGTTGTGTACTGGTTGCAGAACCTTGAAATCACGAGATACGTATGCAGTTTTGAAGCACATGGCGGGCGGGGACGAGAATTGATTGAATATTTCGACATCCCTATTGATATTAAGTTCTGATGTGTTATTGATTACTGTACTATTGAAAGTTCGAATTAACGTCACCCATGGTACTTGCCCGCAAATGTATATCTAGATAATTTTATTGTAACTGGCCCTGTCGTATTTTAATTATAAAATGTACGTCCACCGATTCCGTAACTGTTAGACACCTTAGTTCTTGCAACCTAATGGCCCGCCCGTTACGTTCCTCTACAGTGTAAATGTCTACTCATCATATACGATTACAGTTTGCTCTGTGGCCGGCCCACGTGGTTATAGGCTCGTATTTGTATAATGAAATTTTCACAATAAAGGTTTTTAAAAGAAAACATGGTAGTAGTATATACATTGGTAAAGTTTTTAATAATAGTCACTGTTTTAGAATCATTAAAAGGCAAGTGAAATAAAGCAGACCAATTACATGAAGGGTAAAAGGTATAATACGAAGGAACGCAGTAAAGATAAATGGTCAAGGGCTGTTGTGTTTTCTATTCCTGCAACATAAAGTGATCGATAAGAATCTCATATTCAGGCGTATCGGCGACTAAGACAGCAGGCCGACCCTCTTTTGCTCAACGGCTCCGTCATGGGACGAAGAAACGCTCTTTTTCTCGAAAAAAGAATATATTTTACTTGCAGGACAGTTGTAAATTTTCCGGGAAAGTACATTAGCCTGGAACATTATAACATATATTTAAGAAAAAATAATGTTCGGAAGTAATAAAAAGCGTAATTTTTAGGTCATATGACCAAGCCTTTCATCATTAGAATAAGAAAAGTAAAATGAACCAATGAAAAGTTTTATTAACAAGTCACATGACTTGTTATGCTTACGTTACGCGCTGCGCGCCCCGGATGACTTCCGGATGCGCTAACGCGGCGCGTCATATGACGCATTACGCGACAACGCAGGTCCAGAATATAGTCAAAATGTCTCCACCAACCAGCGGTCGGAACACAACCCCTTTCAGCAGGCTAAATAGTTCTGTTAAATGACAACAGAAGGGACAGGCAACAAGAACCATCAGTCAAAGAGGGGAGGGCTAGTTCTTCTCTACCGGGTTACATTGGGGCGCTACCGGAACTGATCGAATTGGTAGTCTACAGTGTTTCTGGATGTTTCAGACTGAAGCTGGGGTTAGCATGAGAGCAGTACCATTTCGTAGCTCCGTCGTGGCCATTCCGCAACCAATCATGGCAGCCGCTCTTTATCGTTATTTTGGGCGGGGTGGGTGGCGGAGCCGAGCTGTTTTGCAGCCATCATTGTGTGGAGTTCAGTTCATTTCACTAGTTTTGTATTTGTCATGAGGGGTTGTTCCTAATGTTTCTATTTTAGCGAGGTCAAAAAGAGATCCCATTAGTGGCCTACTGATTTTGCTCGATTCCTTTTCTTTTTTTTTTACACGATTTTTCGTTATCTGCAAAGACTAAACAGAGTATTGCGACTCTGTGTTTGTTTGTAAATAGAGAATGAACCAAAGAGAACCAATTCTAAAACAGTAAATACTTGGATAACAATCAATCAAATGGAGAGAGAAGCAGGCACGACGTATTACAACGGGGGCAAAGGCCTGCGTTAACTACCCTTCACTATGTGCAAAGAGAGAGTACTCCTAATAGAAATGAGGGGGGGGGGCACCATTCAAAGCAGATCAGTGTGCATAAACACGAAAATGTTTTCACTTACCACGTACTTGACATTCGACAGCTTATGATATTTGCTATTAAAAAACCATTGAAATTCACTGAAAAAACCATAGGTTATAGACCATATATAGTTAGGAATTAGCATTTACAAAACCTTGAAAATTCACTGAAAAAACCATAGGTTATAGACCATATATAGTTAGGAATTAGCATTTAAAAAACCTTATTTTACTCACACAAAACCATTGAAATTCCATATATAGTTAGTTGCACTAACTATATATCGCGCACCCGCAATCCACTGCTGATGATGTCACATATTACATCATTCATGACATGGTCAGTGACATCACTGATGACATCACTGATGACATCTCAAATGACATCACTGATGACATCACTGATGACATCTCATTTGACATCAATGACCACATCACTGATGATATCATTCATGTGACAATACAATGCATCTCCTCACATTTTAATATAACCTCTGTTTCACCCAGTGTTAAATACAGAGTATAATTTTTGAAACCATTGACACACCAATACTAGTTACTACATATGTACTCACTGATTCCTACGTCTACACACACATTCACTCATTCACCCATACAATCATTCATACATACAATCACTCATCTTTACAACACTATCATATGCACTCATACACCTATACAGACACTCACACTCTGCCACTCATCCATGGAGTTACTCACACACCTAGTCAGTCCTGTAAAGAATCAATCACACTTCCATTTTCTTGTCTATACAGTTAAACATAGAGCACCTTACATTTTCAAACATATACTAACACATACTTACCTTGTTATACAATCATTGATATAAGTACACATTGATCTGCACAGAGTCACACACCTCCCAGCCAGCCACACACACACTCAGTCTCCCATACAAATACTTGGACAATCAATCAATAACCCATATAGTTACTCATATAGCTACTGATCAACACATGCAGCAGTTTACAGAACAACAGACATAATGATGCACAAATTAAGACAGTTTAGTCACTAACCCATGCACTCAGTGAGACACATTTAATCACTCACTCATACAGTCAGTCATGCACCTACTAAATCCTTCGTCCAGACACTTATACATCCACTCATTCTTCAATATGTAAGACATATTTAAACTTTACAGAAACATAAAATCACTGGATGTTGTTATCAGTGATGTCATCAGTGATGTCATTTGAGATGTCATCAGTGATGTCATCAGTGATGTCACTGACCATGTCATGAATGATGTAATATGTGACATCATCAGCAGTGGATTGCGGGTGCGCGATATATAGTTAGTGCAACTAACTATATATGGAATTTCAATGGTTTTGTGTGAGTAAAATAAGGTTTTTTAAATGCTAATTCCTAACTATATATGGTCTATAACCTATGGTTTTTTCAGTGAATATATATATATATATATATATATATATATATATATATATATATATATATATATATATATATATATATATATATATACATATATATATGTCACCTACTGGCAGTTGCCAGTAGGTAGTTATAGTTAGAACCTATTTTCCATTTTCCATAGGAAATCCGCAACATTCTATTTCCAATAACTTTGGCGCCGATTGACGAATCTTCGCGAAATTTTCAAAATTCATGGGGCGCTCCGGTTCGCCATGCAATTTCCAATAGGAAACTTTAGCCTCAGCTACAGCCCGAACTGCCGAACGGAATTGCACCAAATTTGGCATAGAGTCCCTTGGTTCAGACTCATGCTTTTCTTTAAATGGTGTAAATCCGTTCAGTAGTTGCTGAGAAAATCAAAAGTAAAATAACATATATATCTATGGCCGTGCAGGATCCGCACACCCTCCTGATGACAAGCTGTATGCTAATTGGCTCTCAACACTTCCAACCAGGAAGTGTTGGCAGCTATCTTGTGCCTCGGTAGAACCGAGGCACAAGAAAGTAGAGAAAAAAATATGCGAAAGACACGAAAAGGGGGCAGGGTAGAAATACCCTGACCCCCTAGGCCTGTTTAGGGAGTCCCACAAGGATCCCCAGGGCCCCCCCAATTTACATTTTTTTTAAAAATTTGCATAATCTGTGCAGGCTGCGCGGATCCTGCCGATAAAAAAAAATGCAGCATGGGCTCCTGCGCTTTGTTGCTAATTAGCCCCCTGGGGGGCCAAGTCCCGGGTTCAATATTGTAAATGAGGGGCCCCCAAGCCCTGGGGACCGCCACCCCCTGGGGCTTCTTTTCAAATATGTGTGGGGGCTCTCAGCTGCCCCAGCCCCTGAGACCGCCACCCCCGGTTGAAAAAGAAATGGGTGGGGGGCTCAAAGGCCCCCCAAGCCCGGGGACTGCCACCCCCGGGGATTTATGGCAATGTATGTGGGGGGCTCACAGCCCCCGCAGCCTTAGGGCCCACCACCCCGCAGGCTACAAATAGAAATGGGTGGGGGGCTCATAGGCCCCGCAAGCCACTGGAACCACAACCCCCTGGGGCTTTTGAAAAATATGTGGGGTCCTCTGAGCCCCCCCCAGCCCTGGGGACCGCCACCCTGGGGCTTTAATTAAAAAATATTTATTCCTGTGTGGGGGGACTTGATCCCCCCCACACGCCCAGGGACTGCCACCTCCCCCGGGCACTAAGTTTTTTAATTTAGGGATCCGTTATGGACCCCAAGCCCCGGGGACCACCACCCCTCGGAGCTTTGAAAATGTTGGGAGGGGGGCCACACAGCCCCCCTCCTGGAGCTCTTGATGGCCCTGGGGACCCCCACCCCCCAGGTCCGGCTCCTGCAGTGTCCCGGGTGACCACCCCTGGAACACTGTAGTTTGGTATGGCAGGGTGAGAGTGCCATAGCAAACTTGGTTTGGAAAACCTGCTCTCTCTTTCAAAATACAAACCAAATTGCTTTTTTACACGGGGAGCTGTATCTTAGCAGCTCCCCATGTGGAAGATCAATGCCAGATCCTGAAGGACGCGGGGAGCCGGCGGGACCGTGGGGGGATTGGGGACCCCCCTACGGTCCCCAACAGAGAGGGCCAGCCCTGGGCAATGGGGTCCCCGGGGCTACAAGTGGCCCGGGAGGGGGGGCCACACGGTCCCCCGCCCCAAAATTAAAAAAATAAAATAACAAAGGCCGGCCCCAGGGGATGGGGTCCCCAGGGCCATAAATGACCTAAGGAGGGGGGCAAGGCAGCCCCCCTCAAAAAACAAAAATAATAAACAAAATGGTGACGCCCCGGGGGATGGGGTCCCAGGGGCAGATTATGGCCACAGGGCGCGTTTGCACAGTGGTGAAGGGAGGGGGTGGGGCCTGAGTTGACATGTATGCAAACACACCCCGTGGCACGGTTTAAGTTGGGGAATTAATTCCTCTTCAATCCTGAGGGTCCCTGGGGGCCAACTAGCCCACCAGGTACCTCCAGTAAGCGCCATGGAGCTGCGTTGCAGAGTGTTGTAAAAAGGGGAGGGGCCTCTGAACACCTCTCTGCAACACAGCTCTCTGGCGCATACTGGAGGTACCTGGTGGGCGAGTTGGCCCTCAGGGACCCTTAGGATTTAAGGGGACTTAATCTCTCAACTTAGAACGGGCGCATTTACACAGTGGTGAAGGGAGGGGACGGGGCCTGAGGTGACGTGTGCAAACATGCCCTGAGGTGCGTTTTAAGTTGGGGAAATAATTCCCTTTCAATCCTGAGGGACCCTGGGGGCCAACTAGCGCACCAGGTGCTTCCAGTTAGCACCACTGCGCTGTGTTGCAGAGAGGTGGTGCAGGCCGTGCACCTTTTTACACCTCTCTGCAATGGAGCTTACTGGACGTACCTAGTGGGCTAATTTGCCCCTAGGGACCCTCAGGATTCAAGGGGAGTTAATCTCCCAACTTGAAACAGCAACAGGGCGTGTTTACACAGTGGGGAAGGGAGGGTACGGGGCCTTATGTGACGTGTGCAAACACACTGTATGGCGCGTTTTAAGTTGGGGACATAATTTCCCTTCAATCCTGAGGGACCCTGGGGGCTAATTAGCCCACCAGGTGCTTCCAGTAAGCGCCACTACACTGCGTTGCACTCTGCAACGCAGCTCCGTTGTGCTTACTGGAGGTACCTAGTGGACTAGTTGGACCCTAGGGACCCTCAGGATTCAAATGAACTTAATCAGCCAACTTAAAACGGCCACAGGACGTGTTTACACAGTGGTGAAGGGAGGGGACGGGGCACGATGTGACGTGTGCAAACATGCCCTGTGACGCGTTTTAAATTGTGAAAATAATTCCCCTTCAATCCTGAGGGCCCATGGGAGCCAACTAGTCCACCAGGTGCTTCCAGTAAGCGCCACTGCGCTGCTTTGCAGAGAGATGGTCCAGGCCGTGCCCAGTTTTACACCTCTCTGCAACGCAGCTATGTGGTGCTAACTAGAGATACCTGATGGGCTAGTTGTACACAAGGGACACTCAGGATTCAAGGGGACTTTATCCCACAAATTAAAACGGCCACAGGGTATGTTTGCACATATCAGCTCAGCCCCCCTCCCGTCACCAGTGTGCAAATACGCCCTGTGTAGCATTTTAGGAGGTAGTTTTAATCCCCCTGCCCTATTATATACTAGGGGCTTATAGATGAGGTCATGCTAATAACAGGGGTACCCCAACACATAGTTTTCCCTAGTGTTTGTAGGTGTTTTAACTGTATTCTAAGTGTCTTTTAGCATAGCATTGGCTCTAGGACTGGTTAGTCAGAGTCAGTTACCACCAGTCCCCATCTGAAAAAGTTGAGGGTACAGGATGATTTTGCCACCAGGCTCTTTCTGCTCCTCTGTTTTTTCTTTCTGCACGTCTTCCTTCTTCCTGCGCTTTTCTTCATCTTGGAGGACTTCTGTTGCTTCTTTTGCATTTCTTTTTCTTCTTTCTGTGTGTTTTTTCTTCTTTCTTCACACGTCCTACCTCTGTAGGCATAGTTAGAAACTAGCATTTAAAAAACCTTTGTAATTCACTTAAATAACCATAGGTTTCAGTTACGTTAAAGTAAAAAATTAGCATTTAAAAAACCTTTGAAATTCACAGAAAAAACATAGGTTTCAGGCACGTTATAATTAGGAATTAGCAGTTAAAAAACCTTAGAAATTCACTGAAAAAACCATAGGTTTCAGGGGCGTTATAGTTAGTCGGACATTCCACTTGTAAAAAACCATTAAAATTCCACCCCTATAGTTAGTTCAGCTAACTATAACTCGCGCGCCCGCAATGTACTGCTGATGATGTCACATATTACATCACTCATGACATGGTCAGTGACATCACTCATGACATCACTGATGACATCTTAAATGACATCACTGATGACAACATCCAGTGAATGTGTGTTTTTCTGAAAATTAACTATGTTTTATATATGTATATCTCAAGGTTGATGGAGGAATAAATGGGTATACAAGTGTCTAAATGGTTATATTTTTGTGTAAAATTGATTGTATAACTGACTGATTAAGTGTATCTTAGTGAATACATGGGGTAGTGAGTAATGTTTAACTATATATATTCCTAAGTATAATTATATATATATATATATATATATATATATATATATATATATATATATATATATATATATATATATATATATATTCACTGAAAAAACCATAGGTTAGAGACCATATATAGTTAGCTGGACATTTTATTGACATAAAACCAATGAAATTCCATATATAGTTAGTTGCACTAACTATATATCGCGCACCCGCAATCCACTGCTGATGATGTCACATATTACATCATTCATGACATGGTCAGTGACATCACTGATGACATCACTGATGACATCTCAAATGACATCACTGATGACATCACTGATGACATCTCAAATGACATCACTGATGACATCATCTAGTGTCTGTGTGTTTTTGTAAAGTTTAAATATGTTTTACATATTGAAGAATGAGTGGATGTATGGAAGACTGAGTGTGTGTGTGGCTGGCTGGGAGGTGTGTGACTCTGTGCATATCAATGTGTACTTGTATCAGTGATTGTATAAGAGAGTAAGTATGTGTTAGTACATGTGTGAAAAGTATGGTGTTCTGTGTTTAACTGTATAGATGAGGAAATCGAAGTGTGATTGATTCTTCACAGGACTGACTAGGTGTATGAGTGCATATGATAGTGTTGTAATAATGAGTGACTGTATGTATGAGTGATTGTATGGGTGAATGAGTGAATGTGTGTGTAGACGTAGGAATCAGTGAGTGCGTATGTAGTAACTGGTATTGGTGTGTCATGATGTCATCAGTGATGTCATTTGAGATGTCATCAGTGATGTCATTTGAGATGTCATCAGTGATGTCATCAGTGATGTCACTGAAGTATGGTGTTCTGTGTTTAACTGTATAGATGAGGAAATAGAAGTGTGATTGATTCTTTACAGGACTGACTAGGTGTGTGAGTAACTCCATGGATGAGTGGCAGTGTGTGAGTGTCTGCATAGGTGTATGAGTGCATATGATAGTGTTGTAATAATGAGTGACTGTATGTATGAGTGATTGTATGGGTGAATGAGTGAATGTGTGTGTAGACGTAGGAATCAGTGAGTGCGTATGTAGTAACTGGTATTGGTGTGTCATGATGTCATCAGTGATGTCATTTGAGATGTCATCAGTGATGTCATCAGTGATGTCATTTGAGATGTCATCAGTGATGTCATCAGTGATGTCACTGACCATGTCATGAATGATGTCATATGTGACATCATCAGCAGTGGATTGCGGGTGCGCGATATATAGTTAGTGCAACTAACTATATATGGAATTTCATTGGTTTTATGTCAATAAAATGTCCAGCTAACTATATATGGTCTCTAACCTATGGTTTTTTCAGTGAATTTTCAAGGTTTTGTAAATGCAAATTCCTAACTATATATGGTCTATAACCTATGGTTTTTTCAGTGAATTTCATTGGTTTTTTTAAAGCTAATATCTATAGCTGTAAAATATATTCTTTATTACGTGACGTATCACGTAGCCACGTGAGACGCCTCATGATGCGTCGCATAACCGTGACGTATCGGCTCTGCAGCGCAAACAAAACCCGTAACGTAAGCGTGCCGGAGCACGCTTACAGATATATATATTTTTTTAACCTTAATTAGACAAAATCCACACGTGCACATATCTTGAGGCCTTGCAAAGGCACATCAAACAAACAGTCCCTACAATTTTGCCAAGTTTGCTGGAAATCTATTCCCTTAATTTTTTTTTTACTGTTTCTCTTGGTTTTCCCCTTGTTACGCTTACCGGGACGCTACCCGGTACGCGAACCGGACGCTCCAAAAACACAAGATGGCGGACTCCCGTTACGCTGCCGGTTAGCTGCCCGGTTCGCGTACCGGGAAGCGCCTCTACCGCGAAAAATCGCGGGGGACTTTAATATCCCCCTCATCAATCCTAGGGGGTCAGGAGGGGTTTACCTTGCCCCCTTTCCTTCATTTCCCCCTTCTTTTTTCACCACATCTTGTCTCTCGAACCTACCGAGAGACAAGATGGCGGCCGCTCCGGACTGTTTACAATGTTGACAGCTACGCTGCCGGTTAGCTGCCCGGTTAGCTGCCCGGTGAGCTGCCCGGTGAGCTGCCCGGTTCGCGGTTTTTTTTTGCCCCGCGGGGCACTTTAATATCCCCCTCATCAATCCTAGGGGGTCAGGAGTGGTCTACCTTGCCCCCTTTCCTTCATTTCCCCCTTCGTTTTTCACCACATCTTGTCTCTCAATCGTACCGAGAGACAAGATGGCGGCCACTCCGGACTGTTTAGAATGTTGACAGACACCGGAGAGCCAATCAGCTTCGCTTCGCGAAGTTCCGTTACGCGTCAGGTACGCGAACCGGGGCGCTAACCGGAGCGCTGTCACAGATATATATATATTTTTAAACGTTCATTTCTCAAAATCCACTGGAGCACATATATTGAGACATAGCAAAGGCACGTCGGGCAAACCATATCTACAATTTTGCCAAGTTTCATGTAAATCTATTCAGCCGTTCGAGCTAAAAGTGAGTCCATCCGCCCTATGGAAAAATGAATGGGAAAAACGCGTTTTGGGACCCCCCTTTTTTCTCGGCCCCCCCTTGACGGAACCCCCCCAAATTTTTTAGGGGCTGCTCAGAAACATACTGTGCCATTTTCCTGAAAATTTCAGCCAATTCCGTCCACAAACGCCAACGTTATTAGACATAGAATTTTCAGAAATCCCATAGAGAAAAAATCCTAACTATATATACCCACTGGCTATCGCCAGTAGGTAATATACATATATAAACATATATAATCTGCATATCTATATAAATATAAATGCATGCATACATATACATATATGCATACATATGCATGTTATTTACATGAAAGTTTTAAAAACACTAATAAAAGCAAAGCTAAAAAGCCACCTCATTACAAACAGAATGGCTTTACCTTAAACGAGGGCGAGATCTATTGCATTTTCAATGCTTGTTTACTTTGGTTCTATCAAGAAGGCATTCAGATGTGTCACACATTTGCCATAAATTCTGAATGTTAGCACTCTAGTTGCTCATTAGATTACTGTAGTAAAGCTAGTGCTCACCAGGGAAGTCTGCTGCTAATCATGGTTTGCAGCCATTTTCCTGCATTTTTTATCCCGCAGACTTTCAGTCCGCATACCATTATCCCGCAAGGTCATTGACCTCGCATACCATTATCCCGCATTTTTTCAAAACGCATGTGCATTTATCGCGCATGCCTTTACAAAGAATTACGTTTTAAAGGCATGTATGGTAAATGCATTTGCGTTGTGAAAACCACAATGACGAGAGAGGTAAGTGGGTTTGTGTTAATTTTTTCGTGGGTTAGTGATTGTGTAGTGTAGTGTAGTGTTGTGTAGTGTAGTGTTGTGTTAGTGTAGTGTAGAGTTGTGGTGGTTGTTTAGTGTAGGGTCATGCTGGGGGTAGTGTTTTAGGGTTTAGGGTTGTGTTGTAGTGTTTGCGTAGTGTAGGGTCATGCTGGGGGTAGTGTTTTAGGGTTTAGGGTTGTGTTGTAGTGTTTGCGTAGTGTAGGGTCATGCTGGGGCTAGTGTTTTAGGGTTTAGGGTAGTGTTGTAGTGTTTGCATAGTGTAGGGTCATGCTGGGCGTAGTGTTTTAGGGTTTAGGATAGTGTTGTAGTGTTTGCGTAGTGTAGGGTCATGCTGGGGGTAGTGTTTTAGGGTTTTGGGTAGTGTTGTAGTGTTTGCGTAGTGTAGGGTCATGCTGGGGTGTAGTGTTTTAGGGTTTTGGGTAGTGTTGTAGTGTTTGCGTAGTGTAGGGTCATGCTGGGGGTAGTGTTTTAGGGTTTTGGGTAGTGTTGTAGTGTTTGCGTAGTGTAGGGTCATGCTGGGGGTAGTGTTTTAGGGTTTTGGGTAGTGTTGTAGTGTTTGCGTAGTGTAGGGTCATGCTGGGGTGTAGTGTTTTAGGGTTTTGGGTAGTGTTGTAGTGTTTGCGTAGTGTAGGGTCATGCTGGGGTGTAGTGTTTTAGGGTTTTGGGTAGTGTTGTAGTGTTTGCGTAGTGTAGGGTCATGCTGGGGGTAGTGTTTTAGGGTTTTGGGTAGTGTTGTAGTGTTTGCGTAGTGTAGGGTCATGCTAGGGGTAGTGTTTTAGGGTTTTGGGTAGTGTTGTAGTGTTTGCGTAGTGTAGGGTCATGCTGGGGGGTAGTGTTTTAGGGTTTTGGGTAGTGTTGTAGTGTTTGCGTAGTGTAGGGTCATGCTGGGGGTAGTGTTTTAGGGTTTTGGGTAGTGTTGTAGTGTTTGCGTAGTGTAGGGTCATGCTGGGGGTAGTGTTTTAGGGTTTAGGGTAGTGTTGTAGTGTTTGCGTAGTGTAGGGTCATGCTGGGGGTAGTGTTTTAGGGTTTAGGGTAGTGTTGTAGTGTTTGCGTAGTGTAGGGTCATGCTGGGGGTAGTGTTTTAGGGTTTAGGGTAGTGTTGTAGTGTTTGCGTAGTGTAGGGTCATGCTGGGTGTAGTGTTTTAGGGTTTAGGGTAGTGTTGTAGTGTTTGCGTAGTGTAGGGTCATGCTGGGGGTAGTGTTTTAGGGTTTAGGGTAGTGTTGTAGTGTTTGCATAGTGTAGGGTCATGCTGGGGTGTAGTGTTTTAGGGTTTTGGGTAGTGTTGTAGTGTTTGCGTGGTGTAGGGTCATGCTGGGGGTAGTGTTTTAGGGTTTAGGGTAGTGTTGTAGTGTTTGCGTAGTGTAGGGTCATGCTGGGGTGTAGTGTTTTAGGGTTTTGGGTAGTGTTGTAGTGTTTGCGTGGTGTAGGGTCATGCTGGGGGTAGTGTTTTAGGGTTTAGGGTAGTGTTGTAGTGTTTGCGTAGTGTAGGGTCATGCTGGGGGTAGTGTTTTAGGGTTTAGGGTTGTGTTGTAGTGTTTGCGTAGTGTAGGGTCATGCTGGGGGTAGTGTTTTAGGGTTTAGGGTTGTGTTGTAGTGTTTGCGTAGTGTAGGGTCATGCTGGGGTGTAGTGTTTTAGGGTTTTGGGTAGTGTTGTAGTGTTTGCGTAGTGTAGGGTCATGCTGGGGGTAGTGTTTTAGGGTTTAGGGTAGTGTTGTAGTGTTTGTGTAGTGTAGGGTCATGCTGGGGGTAGTGTTTTAGGGTTTAGGGTAGTGTTGTACTGTTTGTGTGGTGTAGGGTCATGCTGGGGGTAGTGTTTTAGGGTTTAGGGTAGTTTAGTTGTTTAGTGTATGCTAAAGGCATATTCGTTCTAAAAGTTTTCGTTATTTTAATTTGCGGCCTAATAGTACATGCGGGATTTTTTTTGCGGACTGATGGTATGCGGGATTTCGTCATATATTCGCTAATCATACTTTCTATGGCAAAATGAACCCCCTCATTTTGTTCCTTTTTAAATTAAATGTTTTAAGAGTTACCACTTTATTCCAATCAAGATGGCTTCAGGTGTGCCATACCTTTGTAATAAGTAGGACTGTTAGCACTCTAGTTGTTCTTTAGAACACTCTGGGACATTCTGTCATTGGGCTATAGTTGGGCTACATCTGGCTGATATTTGGGCTACATTTGTTTTTTTTTGTCTCTGGTGGCCATCTTTGGGCTACATTGGGCTACATTGGGCTACATTGGGCTACATTTGGGCTCCAACATATATATAGCCCAATGTAGCCCAATATATATTTTTCAAAGTTAATTTTCGTAAAAACCACTGGAGCCTATATCTTGAGACATAGCAAAGGCACATCGGGCTACCAGTCCCTACAATTTTGCCTAGTTTGGTGTAAATCCATTCAGCCGTTCAGGCTAAAAGTGAGGCCAACCGCCCTATGGAAAATTGCATGGGAAAAACACGTTTTGGGACCCCCCTTTTTTCTCGGCCCCCCCTTGACGAAACCCCCCCAAATTTTCAGGGGCTGCTCAGAAACACAATGTTCCATTTTCCTGAAAATTTCAGCCAATTCTGTCCTCAAACGCCAAAGTTATTTGACATAGAATTTTCAAAAATCCCATAGGAAAAAAATCCTAACTATATATACCTACTGGCTATCGCCAGTAGGTAATATATATATATATATATATATATATATATATATATATATATCACCTACTGGCGACCGCCAGTAGGTATATATAGTTAGGACCTAGTTACCATAGGAAATTCCGAACACTCTATTGGGAATAACTTTGGCGCCGATTGAGGGATCTGCCTGTAATTTTCCCTACATTTGCCTCGCTCCTTCCCTGGACGTTTCGGGGGGATTTGTCAAGCGGGGGCCGAGAAAAAAGGGGGGTCCCAAAACGTGTTTTCCCCATGTTAATTTCCATAGGGACATTCGACAAGGCTACAGCTCGAACGGCTGAACGGAATTACACCAAACATGGCAAAATGGTAGGGCCTGGTATGCAGATGTGCCTTTGCTATGTTTGGTGAAAATCCCTCCAGTAGTTCTTGAGAAAATTGAATTTGAAATTTTTCAAATGGCATTTTCTATGGGACCTTTAGACACGGCTACAGCCCGAACGGCTGAACGGAATTACACCAAACTTGGCAAAATGGTAGGGACAGGTATGCAGTAGTGCCTTTTCTATATTTGGTGAAAATCCCTCCAGTAGCTGTTGAGAATTTGAATTTGAGCAAATTATATATCTATATGCGCTCAACATTCTATTGGGAATAACTTTGGCACCGATTGAGGAATCTGTGTGTAATTTTCCAGAATTTTGGCCAGCTCAGCTCCGCTCCTTCCCTGAAAGTTTCGGGGGGATTCGTCAAGCGGGGGCTGAAAGGGGGGTCCTAAAACGTGTTTTCCCCATGTTAATTTCCATAGGGACCTTTAGACACGGCTCCAGCCCAAACGGCTGAATGGAATTACACCAAACTTGGCAAAATGGTAGGGCCTGGTATGCAGATGTGCCTTTGCTATGTTTGGTGAAAATCCCTCCAGTAGTTCTTGAGAAAATTTAATTTGACATTTTTCAAATGGCATTTTCTATGGGACCTTTAGACACGGCTACAGCCCGAACGGCTGAACGGAATTACTCCAAACTTTGCAAAATGGTAGGGACAGGTATGCAGTAGTGCCTTTTCTATATATGGTGAAAATCCCTCCAGTAGTTGTTGAGAAAATTGAATTTGAGCAAATTATATATCTATATGCGCTCACCGTACTCGCACCGTACCCTAACGTGCGCGAGCGAGTATCTGATTGGCTGGCAGTCGACTGTCAACATTCCAAACTGTCCAAACCAGGAAGTGTTGGCCACCATCTTGTTTTTCAGGAGAACTGAGGCACAAGAGAGTCCAAAACAAGAGCGGAAAACACAAAAAGGGGGCAGGGTAGAGACCCCCCCAACCCTCTAGCCCTTCTCAGGGAATCCCAAAAGGACCCCCAAGGGGTACGCGCACCGTACGCGTACGGTACACGAACCTTGCGCGTACTCCGCGATTTAAAAAATAAATAAAAAATGTTGCACTTGGTTGTCCTGGGACCCCTGAGAAGGGCTAGGGGGTCAGGGGGTCTCAACCCTGCCCCCTTTTCGCGTTTTCCACTCTTGTTTTGTGCTCTCTTGTGCCTCACTTCTCCTGAGAAACAAGATGGCTGCTCAGGTGGTCCCAGAAGGATAATAACATATATATACGTTATCCGCTAATAGAATTAGCATTTACAAAACCTTTGAAATTTATTGAAAAAAATATAGGTTTCACGCCTGATATAGTTAGAAATTAGCATTTAAAAAACCTTGCAAATTCACTGAAAAAACCATAGGTTTCAAGCCTTATATAGTTAGGAATTAGCATTTAAAAAACCTTGCAAATTCACTTAAAAACCCATAGGTTTCAGGCCTTATAAAGTTAGGAATTAGCATTTTAAAAACCTTGAAAATTCACTGAAAAAACCATGGGTTATAGACCATATATAGTTAGGAATTCGCATTTACAAAACCTTATTTTACTCACACAAAACCATTGAAATTCGCATATATAGTTAGTTGTACTAACTATATTTCGCGCACCCGCAATCCCCTGCTGATGATGTCACATATTACAGCATTCATGACATGGTCAGTGACATCACTGATGACATCACTGATGACATCTCAAATGACATCACTGATGACATCACTGATGACATCTCATTTGACATCACTGATCACATCACTGATGATATCATTCATGTGATAATACGATGCACCTCCTCACACTCTAATATAACCTTTGATACACCCAGTGTTAAATACAGACTACCATTCTTGAAACCATTGTCACACCAATACCAGTTACTACATACGCACTCACTGATTCCTAGGTCTACACACACATTCACTCATTCACCCATAGAATCACTCATACATACAGTCACTCATCAATACAACACTATCATATGCACTCATACACCTATACAGACACTCACACACTGCCACTCATCCATGGAGTTACTCACACACCTAGTCAAGTCATGCAAAGAATCAATCACACTTCCATTTCCTCAACTATACAGTTATACACACAACACCTTACTTATTCAAACATATACTAACACATACTTACTCTCTTATACAATCACTGATACAAGTACTCAATGATCCATACAGCCACTCGCACATTCACTGGCCCTCATGTATAGTCATTTAAATATGCCAACTCTCACATGCACTGTGTTTTACATATGTACTTACTTGGACATGTAGCACTGAGATATCCATTCACTCACCAACACACCCATGCACACAGTCAACCGCCCATATAGCTGTTTCCACATGCACTCTTGAACTCATACACCTAGTGAATCAACTGCTCACACATCTATGCACAGAGTCACACACCTCCCAGCCACCCACACACACACTCAGTCTCCCATTCAAATACTTGGGCGACCAATCAATAACCCATATAGCCACTCATATAGCTACTGATCAACACATGCAGCAGCTTACACAGACATACTGATGCACACATTCAGACAGTTTAGTCACTAACCCATGCATTTAGTAAGACACATTTAATCACTCACTCATACAGTCAGTCACGCACCTACTAAATCCTTCATGCAGACACTTATACATCCACTCATTCTTCAATATGTAAAACATATTTACACTTTACAGAAACACACAGTCACTGGATGATGTCATCAGTGATGTCATCAGTGATGTCAAATGAGATGTCAACAGTGATGTCATCAGTGATGTCATTTGAGATGTCATCAGTGATGTCATCAGTGATATCACTGACCATGTCATGAATGATGTAATATGTGACATCATCAGCAGTGGACTGCGGGTGCGCGAAATATAGTTAGTACAACTAACTATATAGGAGCAATTTCAATGGTTTTTTAAATGCTAATTCCTAACTATATAAGGCCTGAAACCTATGGATTTTTAAGTGAATATATATATATATATATATATATATATATATATATATATATATATATATATATATATATATATATATATATTAATTTAGTTACAATACATAAGCTTGTTAAGCAATAATACATACAGGTAGCAATAATATCCTTGCCAATGACTAACATAGGTTGTTACTAAATTTGAAAGTGATGACAAGTTATTATAGTCTCCTTTACTTCCATTGTTATCTTATACAGCTGACACATATCTCATCATTCTGACTTTCTCCAGGCTATTTTTGCACATATGTTTAGCATACAGTAATGTTTTAGTCTAGTAAGAAGAGAATTGTATGATGATTACTATGAGGATCAGTGATCTAAGTTCAATCTAACTCCGGGCAGAGAACTCCGTACAGCCAGCGGAGTTTGCAGAGTTTTTCCAACTCAGTGCTCCGTTGAGAATGCAGAGTTTAGGCACAAGTCCGACTCTGCAGCGGAGCGGAGTTAGACGGCTCCTGCCCAAAGCAGTATAAAAAATCACTTACCTGCTGTGGTGTCTCCGGGCTGCCCTCCTCTCTGCCATGGTATCTCTCTACTCCTCATCCTCATACATGCAAACCACTGCGCATGCTCCCACGTGCCTGCAATGCATGTTCTCACAAGAAGTACAATGTAGGGGTTTGTGAGGATGAGGATGGTGAGGATGAGGAGGAGAGAGAGATGATGATGAGGAGGAGAGCAGCCCGGAGGCGCCACAGCAGGTGTGTGAGTTTGTTTATTGCTTTTAAATTAGGGAGGGTGGAGCGGAGTTCCTTTTTTTCACTCAGATGCAATGCAACATTGTGAAAAGGATTACTGATAAGGAGTGTAAAATGATGCGATGTTGAAAGTTGGTAAATGATTTATTTTCAAGTGATATACAGGAAAAATACTATCAGCACATTGCACTGCTTCACTCTGTTCCCCAGTCTGCTTTAATCGCCACCTCAGAATTTTCCAGACCCCAACCATCTACTTTCTATTCCACCCATCCTCATGCCAACCTGATGTTATCCTAACACATCTCCCCCCACATATTAACTCAAAAGTAAAATGAAAACAATACATCAAAAGACGCTGAAATGGAAAATTGACTGGTAAATATATATAACTGAATGAAACACATATACATTGGCATGAATCTGGAGTCAGTAAGGAAAATACAATAACATCGAGTTATGGCAAAATATATCACCCAACTAAGTCATTCTTGTGTGCCAAACAAATGTTTTCATTTCTCCTAGTTTTTTCCTCTTTCAAAGCGTGCTGCATTCTACAGCATGCATTGAAAGAGGAAAATGCCTGTAGTGATTGTTTTTGTGCAGGAAGGTGCCCCTTCCTGCACAAAAACAATCTCCCCATGATGCAGGATTCCTTGCACCTTGGTGCAAGGATGCCAGCGCATGGCCGCAGTTTGTTCACCAGCCCAGGGGAGAGCACAAGAATGCAACATATTATTGTAAATATGTCGCATTCCTGTGCTTCGGAAGTGCCGCAGCATGGCGCAGCCAAAGGGCTTGCATTGCCACGCTGCAGCACTTCCTTGTAGATCTGCCCCCTGCTTTGTACCACACATGAGGTTACTGTAACAACCTTAACAGGGGCACCTTTGATAATATGTCCAGGCTTCTTGTTTCTTACTCATCTGCCCACAACCAGGTTGTATATTTCTGCCCTCTTGCACACATCCTCGTAATCCTTTTGTACCTTCCACCTGAAATCAAACAAGCCAGACAAATGTGTAGCATCAATAAGGTGCAATCCCATCGACTTGCAATTGAGTTTAGAAACCGGAACACGTCCTTGCAATAGAACAAAAGGTGACAATCCAGTCAAAGCACTGGGAGAAGTCCGGTATGCCCATAGCATGTCATCCACCACAAACTTCTAAATAAGATTGTTAGCCATTGCTAACTGCAAATGATCTTTCCATTTGTGCAATCATATCACTCCACTAAACCATTACTTCTTGGATTGTATAAAGAAATCCTAATAAATCTGATACCATGAGCATCCAAAATGTAGTTAATTTCTTCTGATTCTTACTGTGTACCTTTGTCAGTCACTATTGCAGTAGGATATCTTCCTCGCACAAACAGCCTGTGTAAGAATTGAATGATCAAAGCAGTGCTAAGTTTGTGAACAGATTCAAATTCTGGCCACTTGGACATGTAATACATCAAGACAATGGCAAATTTAGAACCTTCATTCAAAATTTCAATAGGCCCAGCAATGTCCAAAGCTAGTTTTGCTGAAGGTACCAAAGGTGAATCCACAGGATTAACCAGAAATGGTTTGGTCACCTGACCTTCTCACTCGTGATACAAGGCCACAATCTCTCACAAAGCATTCTACAGCCTTGTCCACACCAGGCCATGAGAAATCTTCACATACTCTACGCTTCGTTGCTCTTATCCCATTGTGACCCTCATGGGCCAATTCCAATATTCTCATCCGGATACTAGCAGGTACAACCAGCTGTCCTAGCCTTTGTAAAAGTCCCTTTTCTCTTGTTAACTCAGAAGCAACATAAATATATGTTATACATCCTTGTCCAATTCCTTAAAATTAGGCAACCCTTGCACAATACACAACCTTCCACTCACTTTCCCCCAAGGCACCATCCTTCACATTATTGATAAGATTAGCCAAGCAAACACTCTCATTGTCATCCACAATCTCCACGTCAAAAACATCCAGAGGTTTTCTTGACAGAAAACCAGCAATTACATACTCAATGTTATAGTTGAATTTTTGTAAACAATATTGCCACTTGCTAATCCTGGGTGTGGCCTTGGCACTGCCCTTTGTGCTAAACAACTTAATCAAAGGGTTGTGATCCATTGCCAGAATAAAAGGACCCCCCCACACACATATGTACAAAAATATTGAATACACCACCATAATGCTAAGGCTTCCTTCTCAATTGCAGAGTTAAAACTGCTCTGCCTCCTCGAGTGCTCAGGATACAAAAGCAACTACATCCTCGTTCCCATTACTCCTCTTTTGCTTGAGAACAGCACCAACCCAAAATTTCTAGCATCAGTTACTACGATCCTACTATACGTAGGTTCAAATAAATATAGAGGGCCTGTCGATACAATGACGGAATGTATTTTGCTAAAAGCAGCCTGGCAATCCTTCCTCATCCCACACAAATCATACTCCTTTTTTGGAAGATTTATAAAGGGACTAGTTTTGTCAACAAAACGAGGAACACACTAGGAGTAAAATCCTGCCAACCCCAAAAAAGATCTTAATTGGTCTTTGTTTGCAGGAATGGGAGCTTCCTCAACTGCATTTGGCAATTCTACTTTGGGAGTGATACCACCTATAGTAATATATTGTTTTAAATAGTCCACCTCTGCCTGCTCGAATTTAAGTTGATCACTGTGGACAGTTAGCCCTTTGTCTTGTAAAATGTGTAAAACCTTGTCATTACGTGTATTGTGTTACTGGAGATCGCAGCCAAAAACAAGTATATCATCCTGAAAATATTGGACACCCTCACAATCAAAATGTCGTTCATAATCCTCTGAAACACTGATGAAGCGGATGCTAGTCTGAATAGCATATGCTTAAATTGAAATGCATCTGTAAGATGTCTTGATTCTTCACACAAAACCACCTGATTTGCTGCTGACATGTCTAAGGTAGTAAACACTGTGGCACCCTCCAATATGGTTAACATTTCTCTAGTGTTTGGTAGGGGTTATCTATCAACCTATATGTTCTGGTTGATATCTCGTAAATCCACACACAAACCCTAGGAATATTCCCTCTTACACAATAAACCCACAGGTGTAAGCCACACAAAGCTTTCAATAGGCTCAATGACATCCAATGGACATATTTTCACTCATTTTGTAAATCCCCTTCTAAAGACAATGACACCCTACGAACTTTGTGTGCTACAGGTGTGGACCCTGTTTTTAACACAATTTTTTGCTGGAACCCTTTCAATTTCCCTAGTTGTTCAGTAAATACCAAAAGGAATGTATTTACTAATTGGTTCCCCAGAGAAACGCTCATACATGTAAGCATGAGTTCTGACCTAGAGATCACACAATAAGGATGATTAGGGTCTACAATCATGCCCAACTCTTATTGATCATGCCAACCCAATAGTTTCGAACTCTCTTTTGCCTCATTCACCAACCCTTGGTCAGATTTCAAACTTAACACGAACAGCCCAGCAAATTGACCATAAACCTCAATTTCCTTCCTTCCATAAGCACACATTTTTATAGTCAGAGGAGGAGGCTCTTGTAGTTTAAATTTAAAGAAAAGTAAGTTCAGGACCAATAAAAATGAAAGGCTGAACCTGAATCTGCCATCAAACTCACATCTACACCGTTAATTACTACATTACAAAATGGTAGTTCCCTTCCAAGAGGTTTTAACTCTCTCACAAAAATATAATTAGTGGCTACAATACAGTCAATTTCTTCATCTCACTCTCTGAAAATGCCTCTTGTGATTACACTTAAAATATGTTACAGATGATGCAGGACAATTCTTAGCAGAAGCCACAAGATAGTGACTTCTGCATCAAAACATGCCATGACATCACTAGTTTTGTTATTTTTGCTTTCTGTGTACTCAACTTTATTTCCATCCATTTTTTGCCTAAAGTGTAGTCACCATTTTAGAAGTTCCTGTGTCAACATGGGTCGACAGTTCTTTAAGGTATGCATCAGATTTCTCAATTCTCAATTGGCCTTGATATGGTGGTGGCCATTTCTACATTAGGGTCTTCAGTGGAGAGTAATCTTTCTTGGATATTTTCATTACACACTTTCTTAATTAACTGATCACGAATGAGTTAATCCTTGAATTCGCTGTAGTTGCATGTAACTGTTGTCGTAAAGCATACACAAAGTCTCCATTTGAAAAATGTGTCTTTCCAATACTATATTAATTACTGTAGAACATCTTCTGTCCAACATTTTAATGACAGAGGCATACTCTTCCCACCTCATCAACTGCTATCATTTCACCAAATGCATCTTCTTGGTGCAATTGCACCTTCACTTCCTGTAATGTTTTTCTACATAGATCTCCCTTCAGGACCTAAATTGTGTATAAGTAGTGCTTTTTTCTTTTTTATTAACGAAAGTGTCTCCATCAATGGCATCTAAATATGCCTCAAGTGCCTCCTTCCATTGTATCCAGAGCAAAGGAGGTACTCTGTGTGCAATTAGAAAAGCAGGAAGTGCACTGACGCTTCCCATAATTATCACTGCAGTGCTAAACTATGTTATACCGGTGTGCTGTCCAATCTCCAAAGTTGCAAAGCAAACAAAATGAGCACTTAACAGCACAGTACTATACAGTAAGGTACACACTGCATCAACAGCAGTATTCACCTCCTAAGTACTTTAAAGTTGCTGTACTACAAGCAGTAACCATACCCAAAATGGCAGCCATTAACCAAAATAAATCAGGCAGGCAGACTGCCCAAATCCAAAATAGCCAACTCAAGGAGCCACTAGATGATAAGCTCGTATTCATCGCCTAGGCTTGCCTCCAAGCGTGTGATGATGACCTCCCCTAGAAATGCGCGGTACAGCAATGCACACTACATCACAGGATGAAGCCATGCAGATTGCAGATGCTCATCAAGGTCCTCAACTGCTGCACAAATATAGGGCAAAGAAACTGTGACGGATGAGGATCAGCCATAAAAAGAAACGGGGCACACAAGGAAAAGCAGACACGGAAAGCTGGTGGTGGAAGGGTGAATCTGACATTCGCTCTTTGCCACTAAAATGATGCGATGAGGCCCTGTTGAAAGTTGGTAAGTGATTTATTTTCCAGTGACTGCACTGCATCCACTCCATTCCTCCGTTTTCCTCAGCCACCACCTCAGGGATCTCCAACCCCCAACCACCTACATTCTACTCCCCTCTCCACATTCGAACCAGATGCAAACCCAACAATGTGGAAACACGGTTGTGAGCAAACTAGGAAGTTGTCCCCCAACGGCCACCTACGCCTTATCTACTTCAAATTTCTGCATTGGTTGTACATAACTCCTCTCAATCTGGCCACAAAACAACTGTGACCAAGAGTTCCACTGTCTCTGGTGTTGAACTCCAGTTGCATATTCTGTTAATCTTGCCTGGCAATGCCCATCCATAAATACCTATAGGGTCAAATAAGTTGAAACTCTTTCAGAGATGTTTGGACTTTCAGTAGTGCCCTCTCCGAATATGGCACTGTAGGCTGTATGGCTCATATTCCATGTAACATACAACGTTATATCATCATTGCTCTTTTATTGGCAAAGAGACAGGTGACATCCAAATGGGGGAGGGATAAACTTCCATGGTCAGACAGTAGCTGGTAGATATGGTCTATTTTCATGAACAATTGAAAGTGTATTACTCAACAGTGCCTCCTAATAGCAGGCCAAAAGATATGTGGGACCCTCTTTAATCGTATTCGTTAACCACTGGTAAGCTAATTATAGCTGGGATGCACCTAGATGTACAGGAATGGCTCCCGGACCGTCTTGTCATGACCTTCCTTTTAATTGCAGGCTGCCTGCCTAGTCATAGCAGATGTTGTATGTTGTTTTATTGTGGTGTGGCTGGGGTTGGCTGCAATGGACTGACCCTGTATACAGACTAGGGATTGATCGTGGGTTGCTGTCTCCAGGCTGGGTTGTACATATGCTCTGATATATACCTAATTTGCCCCGGAGCTGTACGAACTGTGTGATGATCCCGGTCTGTTGCTCGTTGTATGTACTGTTTTGCATCAAACTCTGCATTATTATGGTGTTGGTTGATTGTTAATACATAATTTTACAATTTAAAAAATGTGATCCACGTTAACTTTTGGAATCGTTTAGTAAAGACTGGCTAGCAAGTAACAGCCAAGTCAGTATGGTGCTTGTAAGATTATAAGGCAAATGTGCCTATGTCATTATGTATTATGTTTTGCATTCTAAACTCTTGTGCAAGGCTGGTTATTAACACCCTTTCCCTCACAGAATCCCTTCCCTTCACTTATGCAGGAGAATGCAAGTCAGAGTGTTATATTTTGTAAAATAGCTATATTTACTATGTGTTATACCTCCTCCTGGGCAAAATACACTCTAATATTGATCTCAAACAAGAGAGTGTCTCTCGCTTTCTCTCTTGATTGCTACAAAGTCTTACCCTCATGATCAACAAAAATAAGCATACATTTTAATGAATTTACTTAATTGTTGGCAAATTATTTTTCAGTACCTTTAAGATATATCAATTCACATGAAGCAGGACATTGAATTATGAGGTGGTATAAAGAAACTAAATATTACAAGGCTCGATCAACAATTGTAAGTAAGACCTCTTCCTATGAACTAGTCAAGGGAATAAGCAGTACAACCATTTGTGCTGCAAATGTTTGTCTTCCTGTGCCTGAGTAAACAACTGATGTATTCAAGTCGACAGTTTTTCCCGGTGATGTTTGAGTAGGCAATAAAAAAACACTTACTTTAGGGCGGTGTCTCTTAAGGGATGGATTAGGTGTGAGTTTATGAGTAAACAGGTGGCATATGGGATAAACAAACCGGTATATCAAAATGTCATAATCAAATCTTGTCTGTACATCTAGAGTATGTTACAGTACATTTTTTTTATAAAGCATCTCGAGCTGGAAGTACTAATTTAAGATATGGGTGGAACACAAAAAGGGAACACTGGAGGTTCTAATTTATGACAGCTTTAGGTTTGGGCTGACTGGTGTATTAAATAGTAGATGACTTGGAGCAGGAGTGTTTTAACACCATAGAGAATGTTAAATGGTTGGTTGTCACTGGAAAATTGCTGCTTTTGGCTAGAAGTGTATCAGCATTTGTTGGCATCGTTAAAGTAAACAGCGGACTATAACAAAACAGCCGCGGCCCGTGGAGGGAGTTGCGGTGGGGCAGGCAGGCGAGGCGGGGGAGGGGCAGGATGGGGGTGATAAACACCGGAATCTGGATGATTGCAGGTAAGTAAACAATCAAATTAATAAAACGAATTTCGTAGCGCGCCCTGCATCACATTTTGCAATGCAGGGCCCCTCCCCCGCCCCGCCTGCCTGCACCACCTCAACTCACTCCACAGGCCGCGGCTGTAACAAAATAAATAAACAAAGCAATATAAAACCAAAACTAATACATAATAGGCACAACAAAACACAACTCAACAGCCACAGTGGAACAAAGCTGCAGCAATATTCAATAGCACAGCACATAAACACAACAGCAAAAAACACAACGCATCACTACCACAAAAAATGTAATAAAATATTCAGAAATGTTCTAGTCACACTTTACTATGTGAGTAATCTTCTTTCATAATATTGAGGTAAAAGATGTTTGCAGCAAGCACAAACTTCCCATCAAGGCAATGCAATAGCACCAAAAAAATGTGTGTCCTAGTCCATGATCTCTGCCACAGTATAGGCTGAATAGTGTCTTAAATAGTTGAAGAGCAGGGGCAGTATTTTACCACCTTAAGACGTGGTAAATATTTGTTTGTTATAGCAAATAACACAACCACAAAACTCAAAGCAAAATAACATAAAATAATAACAGAACAAAAATATAACAGGTCACAACACAACAAAACAGTCAGAACGGAACTCAAACAAATAATGACAGAAAAAAATTAAAATAACTGCACAACACAATAAAACATTGCAAAGCACAACAGCTGAAAAACAGAACAATATGTCACCACCACAACAAAACACCAGACAGCAAATATGCAAAAAGTTTCTTTTCGAACATTAAAATCTGCACAAATGTGCTTTTAAAATACTGAGCTGAAAGATGTTTGAACCAAGCAGTGCCTTCCTTAGCACCATTACCATCTAACAGTGGCAGTTAAAATATTTTGTGATATGACCCCACATATCACGGTTATTCAACCTCTTCCTGCTGTTAAAAGCGAACACAGAAATAATTTGTTAGAATTGAACCTATAGTTGACATCAGGTACAGATATTCCATTAGGAATTATATACACATGATTATTAACAATGCCCAGGAGGGTTGCATGCTTGGTATTGACAGGAGTTGCTGGGCCAGAGCCTAAATGGTCTGGTTATTTGAGCACGTTTGTAGCACAGGAACATTCTAATAAAGGGCTAATACAATACATCCCACTGTTTGGCATATACTAGAACCTGCAATGAACAATTCGCATTAAGCAGGGCAAAGAACAATTCAACAAGAGTTCCTACCTCTGTCCTACAGGGGTACTAACATGGCAGTTGTGGCCGGCAGTTTGTGTGCGTGCTCACATAATTTGTGTGCTCCTCATAGAGTGGGACCTTGAGGACTATGAGAGATACATCTGGCAGAAGGGTGGATATACAGATACTCAACTTGAACAAGGTTATCCGAGGCTGACTGGGCCCAATGAAAACAACTGCCATTACTGCCTCTGTCTTGAACACTTTGCCAGGAATGTTGCAGTGTTTTTCAGTGCTTTGTTTTAATTTCTTAATTTGGTGCCACCCCAAATTGACACCCAATTATAGTTACCTTATCGCAATATATGTAAGTGTCAGTACTGCCGTTTGCTTTATCGGACTCTCATATACTGTTGCAGGCCATTACACATACTGTGTATTAGGGGTTCTTAATCTGGGGTCTGTGGACCCCTGAAGGTCTGCAACTGTTTAGAAAATTAAAATTGTATTAGTATTAAATCAGTTTTTATTAGCAGAACACTTAGCATGAAAATACATTACATCGTCGCCTACAACCCTGCGGGCCGGCTACTGCACAATCAGACCGGGAAGGCGGGACAATGGAATAAAGGCTCACCTATTCGGATAATTAACACAGCATGTCACCTACAACCCATTCAGGGCCGGCCGTGCTTGTTAAGGGGAGATAACAGATAGGTCTAGCTCCACGAAAAGTGTATAGTAGCAAAGTCCAATGTGGTGCAGGCAAGCATGTGGCAACAAGCCGAAAGCCTGTTACGGACAGCTGAATGCTAATGAGTATGCCTTTTAAAAAAAGGAATGACAGAACATTAGGAAAAAAAACAATAGCTACCCTCCACCCACACCCCTTCCCTCTTCAGTGAGCAAGAAGCAAAAGAAAATGTATTCTAGAGTACAAATACTATTTGATGCGATAATCAACAATGTTATGAATAGCTAGGAAACCCATTTGGGACTGATTGCGCTATGCACCTGCGCGCCCCTCGGCAATCAATTTTAGAATCCAGAGATAGATGGGACAGGAATTCAGTGGATAGAATGGAAATAAAGGTGGCCCAAGTCTTGGCGTAGTCTGATTTATTCCCAAGGGTAGCCATAGACAGCCTCTCCATACACAAAAGATACCACAATTGATGCAGCCATTGGGAATGCTCCGGGATCCTGTCAGACTTCTAACCCACCAGATGCAACCGGTGTGCAGCATTCAGTGCCAACGCCATCTGCCTACCTTTGGTAGAGTGCAAGGGAAAGGTCAGCGCATTGGGTAACCCCAAGATCGTATAAGCGGGGAGTCTGGAATGGTGGTGTCAAAGGCCCTATCAATTTTGTCGAGTATTTTCTCCCAATATCCTGTGAGCTTTGGGCAGTTCCGTAGCAGATGGAGAAGGATACCAGGGATACCGCAGCCACACCAGCAGAGGCTGTCACATTGAGAGTCCCACTTGACTAGGCGGGCCGGGTTGTGGTACCAGTAGGATACGTTTTTCAATGCAGTTTCAGCTAGGCCCATGGAGTGTGCAGTGTGATGGGACCTATAGAAGACATCCTCCCACTCCTTGTTTGATAGAGCGCATTCTAACTCTGCCTCCCAGCATCTCTGTCCAGCTGTGCAAGCTTTCTTGATGCCCTGAGTGAGGAACAAGTATATTTCGGAGATAAATTTGGGCTCATCCTTTTTAAGGAAGAGCCACCTCTCAAACAGCAGCATCGGTCTACCAGCCAAGGGTCGTATTGTAGTACCAGTCACCCAATGCTACATTTTGGTATGCAGAAAGACATCTGAGCCAGTACGAACGCAATCCTCTTGGAGCTGTTGAAGGGGATGTGACCCTGAAGGTCCAACAAATGTCCCAGGCATTTACACCCGCTCTCCAGCCACCGCGAGCCAGCCCCTTTATCCATCCTGGGTGGGAAGTCAGGGTTTGAGGAGATCGGTGTCATTGGAGAGGGGAAAGTAGTAAGTTTAGCCCACATGGACTCCCTATCCCGAGCGAGCAGAGTGGGGCGCGTAACTGGCAAGGAATATAGTCCCCAGGCGCATCTGGACCTAGGCAACCATGCCTCCCTCCAGATATGGTGGCCCGTCACTGTCTGGTCCATGAACACCCAATACTTCTCCTTCGTGGGACGGTTCCATTCCACGAGGTAGCGCAGCAGCGAAGCTTGGAAGTAATGTGTGATGTTAGGCAGAGCAAGGCCGCCCTCCTTCTTAGGGTGCTGCAGCAGAGTCTTCTGCAGCTATGGAGAGATCGGGCCCCAAATAAAACTCTCAATCTCGGTTTGTATGTGTAAGAGTGAGTTCGGTGGGGGCTGTAAGGGAAGCGTTTGAAAAAGATATAAGCCCCGGGGTAGTACATTTATTTTAACAGCAGCCAGCCTCCCAAACCACAACAAAGGCAAGTGGGCCAAGTCCTTGCAGGCGTGAGAGAGCAGGGCCGTATAGTTCACTTCCGCTGACTTAGCCACATTTTTATAGAGAACCAGCCCGAGATATGTTATACCATCCGTCACCCAGTCGAAAGCAAATTGGGCACACAAGGCGTCAACAGTCTCTTGTGTAGCAGCAAGATTCAGCACTTGAGACTTCTGCATGCTTATTTTACATCTGGAGACCTGGCTGAAGACCCGCAGGTCCTCCACGATTGCTGGCATTGAAGTCAGAGGACGGGCTACTGAGAAAATGACAACATCGGCGTCGAGGCTAATGAGATGGTGGTCTGTCCCGAACAGGACACCCTGCGCCTGCGGGGTGTCCCGGAGTCGCTGAGCAAAAGGCTCCATATTTAAAGTGAAAAGTAGAGGGGAGAGAGGGCAGCCTTGTCTGGTCTCTCTCCCCACCGGGAAATCGCTCGAGAGTAGTCCGTTTGCCCGGACCGCTGTCGATGGAGCGCTATATACGTTCGCCACTCAACTGTGAAACCTGACCCCCAAGCCGAAGCGTTCCAGAGTGGCAAATAGGTATGGCCAGTGCACACGGTCGAAGGCCTTCTATTCATCAACCGCCAGTAGTATAGCCTCCTCTTTAGAGCGCTGTACCTTGTCAATTAAGTGGCAAATCCTTTTAGAGTTGTCTCCGCATTGCCGATTCGGGATGAAACCGGACTGGTCCTGGTCAACCAAACCGGGCATCAGAGGGTTCAATCTATGAGCCAGGATGTTTGAGAATAGTTTTGCATCAATATTCAGCAGAGAAATCGGCCAATAGGAGCTGCAGAACTCCAGGTCTTTCCCGGGTTTGGGGATCACCAAAATAGTTGCTCGCAGCATGGAGGCCGAAAGAGTGCCAGTGTCTGCAAAGGAGTTAAATAATCGGGTGAGCAGCGAGGCCAGTTCAACACAATAAGTCTTATAAACTTGACAACTTGAAATACTACTGAGGCGGAAGCCGGTAGTCACTTGCTTTTAAAATTGTATTTTTGTGTATATTGTGTGATTTTAAAACCTTTTGCACTGTGTAAATACCTTGGCCCTACCTGTGCTTCAGCTCAGCGGCAGACAGCTTGTCGCTTCGCTCGTAGAGCACATCGCGTCCTGACGCCATTCCTGGTCGCCGCCAGACACGCCCACCGCGCCTGGACACGCCCCCCCCCCCGCCCAATTGGTATAAATTACGCGCCAAAGCGCCAGCGCTCATTGACAACTTGAAATACTACTGAGGCGGAAGCCGGTAGTCACTTGCTTTTAAAATTGTATTTTTGTGTATATTGTGTGATTTTAAAACCTTTTGCACTGTGTAAATACCTTGGCCCTACCTGTGCTTCAGCTCAGCGGCAGACAGCTTGTCGCTTCGCTCGTAGAGCACATCGCGTCCTGACGCCATTCCTGGTCGCCGCCAGACACGCCCACCGCGCCTGGCCACGCCCTCCCCCCCACGTACCGACACCGTCTATAAATCATGAGCCTCTGTCGGAAGCGCAGCGGACGAGCGCAGCGGGCGCGACGAAGGCGCGCCTAAGGCGCGCATAAGGCAAGCTCGTCTGCGCTCGTCCGCGCCTCGGCAGTGATCGCAGCGATCCCCGATGCTCCTGCCCTCTCACCCACTACCAGCCTTCCGTATCTGACACGTGAGTCTCTACTTTTTCTTAGAGACTTTGCTCATGAAGGCCAACTCTCTTTCGCAGACACTGCCTTTCCTTTATATGATTTTGCTTGTAAAGGTCTATTGATGGGCGGCCTGCTGAATGTCAGGTCACTGCCTAAACACGCCAACGAAATCTCTCAGCTTATTGAGAATCACCACCTTGACGTATTGTTCATGACTGAGACCTGGACCCACTCCGATTGTAATATAGATCTAGAATGGGCATGTCCACAAGATTTTAAAATCTTGCATCTCCCTAGACCCAAGGGTCGGGGTGGTGGAGTTGGCATAATTTACAGAGCCTCCTGGTCCATAAAAACACTTGCCATGGACCCAGTGGCTGGTACGGAAATACTTGGTCTTTTGATCAACTGTCTCTCCGGAACAACCTTTACGGCTGTAATATGTTACCGCCCGCCGGGAGCTTTTAATTCCGCACAGCAGCAGTCGCTCCTTATGACCCTTACCAATATGGCCACTTCCCACAACAAGTTGATTGTTCTGGGTGATTTTAACCTCTGGCCCAACGGCAGTCTGGACTCTGCTCTAAACAATCTCTTACTCTCCTGCGAAGGCATGGGACTCTCTCAACTGGTCAGGAAACCCACACACTCGGCTGGAAATCAGCTTGACCTAATTTTTTCCTCCCCCCAGTTAGTTTTCCTGAGTGACATCCTGCCTATGGGCTGGACCGACCATGCGCTTATCAAATTTCACATAGCCAGCGGCAGAGCCAACAAACCGTCACTCAGTGCCGCACCTGACCATCTGTATAGAGATTGGAAAGCCTTAGATAAACGGAGACTGGCCGGCCCCGTATTCGAGGTGGAAGACAGCTTTTCCACCGCCCGGTCGGTGGAGGACAACTACATGTCCTTCTGCACTAAGATCACCAATACCTCAGAACGTCTCGTCCCTCTGAAAAAATGCAAACCAAGGAGAAGAGCAGCCGCCCCTTGGTTTAACGACTCACTGAGAGCCCTTAAGCTGGCCTGCAGACAATCAGAGAGAAAATGGAGGCAAGGTTATCTTGACTCCAATAAAACTCTCTGGAAAGACAACCTTCGGGCGTATAAAACTGCCATTGTCCAAGAAAAGGCCAATTACTACTGTTCTACTATTACCAACGCCACCAACAGTTCAAAAAGTATTTTTCAAATACTTAGAAACCTAACTCACCCAGACTGTGCCACGTCGACGCAGCCTCCTACCCAAGCCCTTTGCGATAATCTGGCAACTTTTTTCATTAATAAAATCAATATCATTATTCAAAACTTGAAGACCCCCCCATTACTGGGAGATGCCAACACTCAGGGAGCCAGCACTGGCCCTTATGACGTGTCATCTCGCTCCTCCAGCTCTACGGCTAGACTGCGAGATTTTTCTAAGATCTCTGAACCCGAGTTTGAAAAGCTGGCACTCGGAATCACCTCGGGTTCCCCGCTCGACCCTCTGCCTCCAAAAATTTGGAAAAGCTCTGGAACAGAACTTTTTGGCATCTTGCGCCAAATTTGTAACCAATCTCTACTATGTGGTTACGTTCCAACTCCATGGAAACAGGCGCTGGTCACTCCGCTCTTGAAGAAACCCTCTCTGAGCCCAGATTGTCTCTCTAACTATCGACCCATCTCCCTACTGCCTTTCCCTGTGAAGGTAGTGGAACGTTGGGTCAGTTCCTGCCTTTCCATTCATCTTGAGCAGAACAACCTTCTAGACGATCTACAGTTCGGTTTCCGCCCTGCCCACGGCACCGAAACCGCGGTTTTAACAGCCATGGAGGATCTTCGCATGCGTGCAGACAGGGGCCAGCCAGTAGTACTGATACTGCTGGACCTGTCTGCCGCATTCGATACGGTCAACCATAGGACGCTGTTGCTGAGACTCAGGGAAGCTGGTGTGGAAGGCACAGCTTTACTTTGGTTCCACTCTTACCTACAGGACAGGAGACAGGCTGTCTCCCTCCCCCCATTCCAATCCGCCTTCTCTTCGGTGCCACAGGGAGTTCCCCAGGGATCTTCCATTAGTCCCATCCTTTTTAATGTGTATCTTAAACCACTGATCACATTAATTAAGTCATTCGGGTTAAAAACAATTAATTACGCAGACGACACCCAGCTCATTCTCTCCTGGGAAGGAGAAGACTCTATCCCTCTGACCTCCTTTCATGAGTGTCTTAGAGAAACGGCTGGATGGCTCCATAGGAACTCCCTTCAATTTAACGCCTCCAAAACAGAGGTTCTGTTTTGTGCTGGCACTACTTTACCTCGCCAGTTCCCGAATGACTTCTGGCCTCCTGAGACAAGGGAGAAACCTAAACCTGTCTCCTCGGTCCGCAACCTGGGGGTCATGCTCAACAACAAACTGAGTATGGAAACCCAGGTGGCAAAAACAGTGGGGATCTGCACGGTTTTGCTACGCTCCCTGCGAAAAATCATGCCACTTCTCCCTGCACAAGCCCGGGCGTTGGTAGTCAGGTGTACGATTCTGAGTCGCCTTGACTACTGCAACGCCCTGCTCCTTGAATCCCCTGCTACGTTACTGGACCGGCTGCAACGAATTCAATCAGCCGCGGCCAAGCTGGCTCTGGGCTGGTCGAGAAGGTCCTCGGCCACAGCGGCACTGGCCGAATTGCACTGGCTACCCCTAAAGCAGCGGGTGGCTTTCAAGTCCCTTTGCATCGTATTCAAGGCTCTGCATGGACTCGGGCCCAGGCCCCTACAAGCCCTGTTTCTGTGGTATACTCCTACCAGAGATCTGCGATCATCCTCGGCCTATCTGGTAAGGGTGCCCAGATACAACAAAGCCAGAACTGGGGGTAGATCCTTCAGGGTCGCAGCTGCCAAATTGTGGAACAGCCTGCCCATTGACATACGCCAGATCCCTCACCTGCTTCCATTCAGGAAGTGCATTAAGACCTGGCTTTTCCCCTAGACCTCCCCGCCTTTACATACTTCGGTATCTTCTTCAGTAAAGTATTTCCAGCGCCAGGAAGCCTGCAAGGTATCAGCTGCGCTATATAAATAATTAAAATAAATAAATAATAAAAAAGAGCGCTGAAGCCTTCAGGGGCTTCAGACGGGCAATAGCATGATCACCTCCTCCATCCGTATGGGGGCCTCCAGCCCATCTGCCTCGCTGGGTGGGAGAGGAGTGACCGCTACGTCAAGGAGGTACCCACTGGGGTCAGCCAGATTAGAGGAGTCAGCAGAGTACAGGGTCTTGTAAAAGGATCAAAAGGCCACCACTATCCCGGCATCATTTGTGACCTCAGACCTGTGCTCTCCCCATAGAGCCTGGGCTACACGTTGACTGCGGAGACAGTGAGCTAACATGCGACCTCCTTTATTAGAGCCCACATAATATTTGTGCTTCAGCAGAACCACTGCGTATTCAGCCCGATCGAGATCTAAACGCTTCAGTTGGAGCTGCTCCTTCTCTAACTGGTGCCATATTCTGGGGGCACCTGTACGCTTATGGATGGCTTCGAGATCCCTTATTTTAGCTACTCGGTCCTCTCGCTTAATCTGCCTAGTTTTGTTCTCATGAGACGCTTTAGTGATGAAGGCCCCTCTCACGACCAGTTTAAGTGCCTCCCATACAGAGGCCAAGGGTGTGGAGCCAACATCTCTAAGTGCAAGGCAGTCGGTCAGAATATGCCTGATGTCTTCCACTATCAGCGGGAACCGAAGCAAGGAGTCTCTCAGGCGCCAATGCGATGGGGGTGAATGTGTGGGTGGTAAGCGCAGTGTCAGGGTAATGTGCACATGATCGGAGAGGGATTGGGCCTCAATGAAGGAAGCTTTGGTACATGCCCATGCAGCCTGGGTGACAAGGAAGTGATCCAGGCTGTCATAGTTCTTATGGGCTGCCGAATAGTATGAATAATCTTGTAAATCAGGGTGTAAGCAAAGCCACGCATCCTTGATCCCACCATCGCTCAACCATTCACTACTGCTCTCTGATATAGCTCCAGCCCCCCCGGATCGTGAGCCAGAATGGTGCAGCCCAGCATCCATAACTAGGTTTAGGTCACCCCCACCACCACTATGGGATCGGGTGTGAGAAGGACCTCAGCAAATGCATCCAGCAGGAATTTCTCTTGGTGTTCATTTGGAGAATAGATGGAGGATATAGTTATGTATGAGGACCCTGTATGGAGCCGCAGCGCTAGGAGACGCCCTTTGATCTCTGCAACAGGACCCACCAAGTAACCCCTAAAGTATTTGGAAAGCAGGCTAGCCACCCCGCCCCTCTTACTTCTTCCCGAGGACCAGAACTGCAGAGGAAATCCTCTATGCTGCATGCTGTGAGTGTCGCTATGGAGAAGGCGTGTTTCCTGAAGGCGGCACACATCACCTCCCGAGTGCTCAAGCAGAGAGAGGACTGCATTCCACTTAGTGGGGTTGTTAAGACCTCGAACGTTAAAGCTAACTACCTTGACTTCCATCTATGAAAGAAGAACCATTGAAAGCTGCTACTAAAGCTGAGAGGAATGCGCTGAGGGACAGAGCACAGGAGGGACCCCTTGGACACATGCAATCAGACATAGCCTGACAAAAGGGCGTTAAAGAAAAAGCTCACCGGAGAGAGGGCCCCCCATCCCATTAAGAGAAAAACAAACCCCAAAACAACAAAACATTAACCTGGGCAAGCCTATGAAGTCCATCCTGAAGCTGGTCAGTAAAGGCTGGGGTTCACCAAGGGAGCTATCCAGTGAAGAGAGAAGATAATTCCCCCGCCCCCACCAGGCCAAAGGTGGATAAAACAGCCCCAAAAGCAAATCAGACTCACCATTAGAGTCCAGGCTGTCCCCTTCTGTGCCAGCCAGGGTCCGCAAGACAGCAGCCCACTCTTTAATAAGTGTGGCAGGATCAGTGCGAATACGACAGAAGCCACGACTCCCCTGGGGCCCCTGCGGCTTCTGTGTGCCTGACTCCAAGGCATCTGGTTGGGGAGGTAGGTCATCGAGGTTGAGGCTCAGCACCCTACAGGCCTCGGTCAGGGAGGAGACCTGGTGTAGCTTTCTGCCGGCGTGGAAAATGAGGTGGAATGGGTGGCCCCACACACAGGAAATATTCTGTGAGTGCAGGTGGTTGGTAATGGGGCAGAAATCCCTTCTCTTTGCAGGGTACTGGCAGCCAGGTCCTGATACAATTGGGGAGAGTGGTCCCGGAAGCGTAGAGGTTGGCTCGAACGAGCCGCCTTGAGGATCTCTTCTTTCACACACACACTAAGATGTCTGCAGGAGGGTGGTTCGGCTGGCATGGTGGGTCTACACGGTGGCAGCGATCAATCTTGCCGGTGAAGTTCACCGATGCATTCTGGACTGTTTGTAAGAGGTCTTGGACGCAGCCCATGAGGTCTTACCCCTCTGCCCCAGTTGAGACCGCTCGAATGCGGACGTTGTTCATCCTAGACCTATTCTCCAGGTCCTCAGTGTGCTATTGGAGGTCCAGATGTTGATCTGGCAGCCGTACTACTTCTTGCTGGAGTGTTGCGATCTCCTTGTCTCTGGCAGCTGCTGAGTCCTCCAGGGAGGCCACCCGCTCCCCCACAGCATCAATGTTTCTCCGCACCTCCTGCAGGTCTGCTTGTAAGTCCGTTTTAATGGCCATGATATCCTCTCTCTGAGAAGTGAACAACACCTCCAGGAACTCTCTAGTGACTGCAGCATCCGGGCCATTACCACTTGGCATTGAGTTAGGTCCTGAAGTGTCCCCTGCAGACTTTAGGAGGAGGTCCCCAATGGACCTTTCTTTCCTGGTTTTGGCGGAAGCCATCAGGGAGGCCCGAATTGGGTACGGATCCAGAAGAGAGGAGTTGCGTGCACAAGGGGGCCGTCTGATGATGGGGGAAGCACACACGCTCCTAGTAGGGCGTCGCTCACCCCCAGGTACTCCGCAAGGGATGTTGGCATTCCACTGATGCTTGACAAAACTCTGGCTTTCTTTCAATGCCTGGCGGTAGCAAAAGGCCCCTTAATACCCCCAGGGGCAACCAGTCCCAAGGCGGGCAAGATCGGGGATTACATAGCCGGAGACCACAGGCACTGTCGAGCCTCCAACCTCTGGAAGGGACCAAATCCCCGGCAGAGTTTAATGTCTTCAGAGAAACCACTCACGCCGGGCTCACTTGGTGTGCAGAGGAGGCCTAGCAGGTGCTGAGAGACCCCAATGTCGCCACTGTCTCCTCCCAAGGCCCTCACAACTCGACCACGGGTAGCAGGATAGTAAGCTTCCCAGTCTCGATGGTGTTTTACCAGAAGAAGGGCCCACCCGGTGCACCCCAGTACCTGTGCTTCTCCGTCTCCTCAGTCCACTGCGTGCTGTTGGCCACACGTGGGCCCCACGCTCGAGGCCTCGCAGACATCACTACAACCAGGAAGGGGGGTGGGGGGACACCAGTCCTCACCAGGTAATCCTCAATGGATGTAACATACTTGTCTCGGCCCCGGGGCAGCAGGAAGCTCAGTATCATGAGGGGACCAGAGGAATCAGCAGGGGTAAGGCTCCGGTACCCTGCCTTAGTGGCAGGCCTCCCCTGCAAGAAGACCTGATGTGGCTCCACTGGCCCAGGAGCGTTCAAGCAGCCTCCTTTACTGCTTCGGCCCTTCTGCCGGGGGGCCACCAAATCGCTCCCTGCTGCACTGTGTCACGCTGTCCTCACAGCGCTAAGCAACGACTCTGCCATACCCGTGCTCCAGCCCCACTCCGCAGGCCCCAAGTAGGCCGCCACCAGTAACCAGGTGCTCCAGAAGCCCCTTCTCACCCGCAATCAGGGCCTGGGGGCAACCGCTGGGCCCAGGGCACACGGCGAGTGCTGCAGAGCTTCAGGATAGGCCCCGATCACCTCAGGGGGCCAGATCGGGTGCCTCCAACGAGTCAGCGGGCTTGCGTGAATTCCCTGGCCAAGAGAAGTCACACTGCCATCCCGGGGCCGGGTCCAGGCACCCGCCCACTGGTAGACGTTAGGAGAGTGGAGCGGGGGGATGATCTCAAGCTTGCAGGGACATTTAGTAATGGCACACTCCAATGGCCCACCAGCAGATACGGCGGGGGTCTGCTGCACTCGGAGAGCTCTCCGGCGGTCCGCGCGGCAAGCCCAACGTCTCCTCGCACTCCACGCCGGAGCTCCAGGGCGGCCGGCAGCCACCCAGTCCAACCTTTTGGGTGATCAGAATGCCCCGCTTTTCACGGCCACTGGCCCTGTCCCACCGTGAAGCCACCGTTGGGGGATCCAGATGCTTGGGGATGCCGTAGACGATGCTGTAGGCCCGTCGGGAGCCGAACTCAAGAACAACGCATCCCCTCACTCCACCATCTTGGGCACGCCCCTTTGAAATTGTATTAGCAGAGTAATAGAGCATATATATGTAAAAAAACAAAATTGAAAATGTTAAAGCACTTTGTAAATGTAAAAGAGTTTGAAATTGGAGCCTTAGCATTACGTTGGGATCCTTAGCTTGATTTGTGGGAGCAGCACAAGTACTGCAAACAACATCTAGTAGGGGAGATTGGTGGCCTCAATTGAAGAACTTGCATGCGCCAAAAAAAGAAGCACACATTCGGATCAAAAAAGACTAAAGGGATGTGCTAGTATTTAGCAAATTGCTTTGCTTTTTGGAACCTGGACACCTAGGCTGTCACTTGCCTGTAGCCTACAGTTCCTGCTTGTTGCCGCCTGATGAAGTGACACTGCAACTGGCTGTGTTTTTCTGCCCAGGTTCTCCTGCTCACTGTTCTTCTTGCCAGCAGAAGCCCGCCCACCCTAGGACCTACTTAAGGCAGGCCACAGTGTGACCATGCAGCAGACGCATGCAGTGGCCGCGCCGCTGCTGTGCCAAAGGCAAGCCTGTATGCACCAGTCCGTGCATGGACGGTGCCCAGAGCCACAACTTCTGGCCCTTCCACCCTCTAAAGGTACACAATCTCCGAGCTCTACACACTTGAACCTGGATGCTGCTACAAACACTGCCACCACGTCGATCCACGGAAGGACCATTCACCTGAACCCATTGCCACTTCACTTGCCACAGCACACACACCAGCCCACCGACCAGACCCACCATGAACACACAACCGACGCCACCTCAACAAAAACACCAACTCAAACAGAGGGTGTGAGCACCCTGCTTGACATCTCAGTATGCAGTTCGCTCCAGTTCATCATGGTAAATGCAGTGCATGATAACACTTACTTCAGTGACAGTACAGCCGCAGCCCGCACAAGTAAGAACAATGGTGCGATGTGGTCGGGTGAGGGGGGGTTTTCGGCAGACGATGACACTGGAGAATTGAATAAATAATTAATTTGCTCTGGTCATCGTCTGTGGAAAACCCCCATTACCCAGCCCAACTGCCCCACCGCTCTTACCAGTATGGGTCACGGCTGTGACAGTCTTTAGTGTTTCACTCTTTTTGGTGCAGCCAGTGCTGCGTATCTCTAAACATGTGTTTCAGGACAGTTGTGCTTCTTCAGTAGAGAGCAACACATTCCCTTGGGGGTTCTGGAAATGCTGCCCAAAGTCTTCTTAGGTCTTCTGTACCACTCACTGGGCACTATTGCATCAGCCAGTGCTCATCAGCTCATTATCTCACGGGTGTCTTTTCAATCAAAAAGAGGGTGGGAACACACTGCCTCACATCCCAGCACTCAGTCTGCCCCAATGCATCATGGTAAATGCAGTGCATGATAACACTTACATCAGTCACAGTCTTTAGTTGTTCACCCTTGTTGGTGCAGCTTGTGCTGTGTCTCTCTAGACATGTGTTTCAGGATAGTTGTCCTTCACCAACCCGCATGCATCCTTCCCTACACACAATCACTGTGCAAATACACCATCGAGATTTGGGACCTCATCTCCACCCTCACACCAGACCTCCTCTTCCTCACTTAGGCCTGGCTCAACCCCACTTCCACACCCAACATCGCCAACGCAATATCCAAAGGATACAATATCACCCATTGGGACTGCATCAAAAAGACTGGTGGAGGGATCACCATCATACACAAGGAATCTATCCAATGCACCCCCACAAATAACAACATCACCCCAGCCATGGAACACCTCAACTTCGGACTCCAAACAGATAGCAAAGCCACCATCTGGGGCACCCTTGCCTACCGTCCTTTGGGACCACGTCCAGCCTTGTGCAACTTTAACGCTGACTTCATTACCCTCCTCACGATAGACTCCAACAACCACATTTTCCTTGCGACCTCAACTTCCATCTCGACGACCACAATGACATCAGCACTACCAACATCGACAGCATGAACAACATTGGTCTCACCCAGCTCGTCCACGCTAGACCCCATCTTGACCTCAAGCAACCACATCAGGTACAGCCACACCACGGAACTCACCTGGACAGTCCACTCCACCATCTACTTCAACATCACCCGCTGACAGACCACTGACCCCAGTCAGCTGCAACAAACAACATTACCCCCTGACAGGAATTCTGCGACAACCGGGGTGTTATCCCAAGGGTTTTCTCGTGGCTTATATTGTTGCAACTCGCAGTGTAGCGTGTGGTTTTCTTGTTTTAATGATGTGACTTCCTGCTGTAAACTCAAAACTATTCTAGACAAGTCTTGTACTGTCATGGTGTTTTCTTCTGTGGTGATGTCCATCGTCCAGCCAGACTTAGTTTTTGTTGCTTGGCTTTATGTTATATGTGAGTCCAGCCACTCACCTGAAAACCAGGTCTATCTGCAGGGACGATGAAGTTCCTCAACTCCCCTGAACACCTCTCAGTGCTGCTGACCAAAAAACAGAAGCCCTGGCA
The DNA here is from genome assembly GCF_964261635.1 of Lissotriton helveticus. NCBI lineage: Eukaryota > Metazoa > Chordata > Amphibia > Caudata > Salamandridae > Lissotriton > Lissotriton helveticus. Next base: position 1,584,936,391 of record NC_136067.1, on the reverse strand, counting down.
GGTGCCCAAAGAGGGAAGGGGATTTGGGATGAAAGACAAGAAAGAGAGACTGCTACTCTCCATGCTTTGCCAAGAAGAGGGTGTGTGCCGTCTGGGCCAGTCAGGTTCTGGAATTTGATACAGTGAACCACTCATAACTTTTCCTAAAATATACAGAGGTAGATAAGTACAGAATGCCCTCAAAACTATTTAGACTACTAGCAATACCAACATTATGTCTTCTACTACTTCTGATTACCTTTTAGGCGTGATGGCGCTTCAAACAGTTTGTCTCTCAATAAGCATTTAAGAAATGTATTTACAGGTTTCTATAAATATACAACAGGAATTTGTATTAGACTGTGTATTCTATGTTATGAATTCACATAGTATATTTGTTCTTTACCTTATGATCTCACCTGATTGTGCATAAGACTTTTCCAAAGACGTTTCCAAATATATTTCCAGAGTTCAATCCAAGCCTGTTTTAAAACACACTAAGCAACTGTGCCTTAAAATGCTGCCCAAAATATCCAGCAACTTTACAAAAGGCGCACTAAAACGCAATTGCGCACAACAATATCAGAAAAGGCGCACTTTACATATACTCCTTGGCGCTTTACAATGTTATCAAATGTTCCCTTACTACTGCCAAAGAAGTGCCCAACTAAAATCAGTCAATTTCAAAATACAAGGAGAGTTGTTGTCTAAACACAACCAGAAAACATGTGCACAAAGCTTCAAAAACACTAAGAAGAATTGTTGCCCATTTTACCATCAAACACACGTGCAACAATATCAAGCAGTTTTCCAAAATGCATTCAAAAGCAATACCATTAAGTTAAAAGCCAAGTTCTTCACTTAAATAGCACTAATGATCATTTACAATAATAACAAAAAATGTAAAACTTCAATTGAACACTTAGCTCTTGATCATTTACAATAACAACAAAAAATGTAAAGCTTCAATTTAACACTTAGCTTTGAAGCACTTTTAAAATGAGTCCAGAAATGTTCTTATCTCAGTCCTGAGCTGGCTCAAAGCCAGGGAGAATTTCTTCTGGCAGAGGTCACAAGGTGAAATCCTTCTCTTCAGCTGAGGCTCTGATGACTTGGAGCTCCAGGGAAAGCCTGTGGCAGGAAACAGAAAGCCAAGCAACAGGTGTCCGCAGATCGTTATAGCTCAGGTGTTTAACCAACTGCAAGCAGCTGCACCTGTGCCCCCGGATCCTCAGATATATAACAAGCATTGGCAAGGTCCATACAAAAAGAATAAACATTGGCAAAAGCAAATACATTAAAGAAAAAACAACCATTGGTCAAAGTACTTATTGTAGGAACACTGCAATATGATTGATATTCACACCATATGGGTGTTGACAAACAATGCAGGGGACTCTGTGGATGCGTGACCGGGGTTCCTGACAAAACCCCTGCCATGGCCAATGGCTTTTTCAAACAGCACAATGGCCGTGCTACCACCACAGACATCCGACTAAATGAATGGAGCCAGCTTGCCCCACAAGACATCTCCTTCATCATGAACTTGGACCACTTAGGGACCTCAACTGACCCATGCCCTCAACACGTTCAACGTAGGCAAAGCACGAATCAGCGGCATACTCACTACCTTATTCACCACCTCAATTGCTATGGCCACATTCCGTGGAGACTGGAAACATGCAGAAGTCCCCACCTTACTAAAGAAACCATTGTCAGATCCTGCAACCTCAACAACTACCGACCGATATCTCTGCTCCAGCTCCCAGCCAAAGTATTAGAAAAAGCCATCAACCAGCAACTCTCCTCACATCTGAAACGAGACCTCATACTTGATGCCTCCCAATCCGGGTTCCACAGCAGTCAAAGCTCCAAGACAGTCCTTATTGCGGCTAAGTACGACATCCGAGTCCTAATCAATCGAAGAGAGACTGCAGCTCTGATTATCCTAGACCTCTCGGTAGCTGTTAATATGGTCTCCCACCACACACTCATCACAAGACCGCACAACATAGCATCATAGCTTCCAAGGAGCCTCTCTCAGATAGATGCCTTTCCCGCCTCACCTCCGAACCCACGAAAATAATCTGTGGAGTATTGCAAACATACTCGCTCAGCCACACCCTATTCAACACTTATATGACACCTCAGGCCAGCTTTGCCAAAACCCACGGACTCAGCATCATATCCTACGTCGACAACATCCTCTCCCTCTCCGAAGACACCACCAAGACCAGTTTTCACAAATGCATGCAGACGTCCCCAACTGGTTAAAGGACAACCTCCTGCAGCTCAACACGGACAACACAGAGGTACTGATTTCTGGAAACTAAAGCTTCCCATGGGATGCATCCTGGTGGCCCTCAGAATTTGGACCTACTCCTACCCCCACTGACCATGCTAGGAACCTAGGCATCATTCTGGACAACAAACTAACCACGAAAACTCAGGTCAACTCCATCTCATCGTCCTGCTTCTTTAGCCTTCAAATGCTTTGTAAGATATTCAAATGGCTACCCCAAAGCTCAAGACACACCATACCCCAAGCCCTCATCTCCAGCCGACTGGACTATGGCAACGATCTTTAAGCAGGGATTGCAGCTCATCACCTCCAATGATTACAGACTATACAGAACACCGCAGCCAATCTCGCTCTGGATCTCCCTAGATGAACCCACATCACCCCTACCTCAGGGTACTCCACTAGCTCCCTGTACAGAAAATATGCCAGTTCAAGCTCCTGACCCATGCAGACAAGGCCCCAAACAACTGCTGACCTACCTACTTCAACCACTGTCTGAACTTCCATCCGCCCACCAGAAACCTCAGCTCTGCCTCCCTTTCTCTAACCCTCACCCCCACATCCGACATAGCAGATACGGAGGTTGCTTCTTCTACCTAGCAGCGTAGACATGGAATGAGCTACCCTTTCATCTACTGACCTCCCCATCCCTTCCAGAGTTCTGAAAGTCCTTGACGATATGGCTATTTGTCTAATCAATTGGACTCTGCCAGAGCCTGGATGCCCTCAAGGGTGACAAGTAGAGCTCTAGAAATCTACTGATTGATTGAAATCAAACAAGATTTTGAAAAGCTTGAACCTTCCTATTAAAATGGTTATTTGTATTTATTCAATGTATACTTCCATCTGTATTTTGTCTATTGTTTTGAGGTTAAAATCCTAGGTCCGCTGCTTCCAGTAGTGATTCAAATGGGGCCCACAGAAGTCAAAAGATTAAGAACCATATCTTTATAAGGATCGTTGCAAACTCAATATACCTTCCTCCTTGAAGATTATTCTGCTGCTCGAGAGGCACATGGAAATCGGCTGGGGAAAAATTAAAGGAGAGCAAAGATGATACAATGGGGCATAACAAGAAAAGAATAGTGAAGATGAGTGGCAAAAGAATGACAAGATGAAGTAATAGCAGATACAAAGGGAACAGGAGATAAAACAGATTTTGAAAAATACTTGAGCTAAAGAATTAGGGCCTGATATAGAGTTTGGAGGACAGGGAACTCCGTCCATCATGATGACCATTCATGTCAATGTAGGGAGTTGTCCACTGGGCTGGTGGACAACTCTGAAAATGGTGGCTGGTGGATCATATGGATGGTGGATATATTGTCCTCTATCTTCTGCTAGAGGTAACTCCCTCTGCCAAACTGAAAATCAGAACCCAAGCCAGAAACTAGGTTGAGTAAAAGAGGGAAATCATAAAGCCTCATTAAGGGAAATAAAAACATATAAATGTTTAGAAATAAATGTAAACAGAGAACAAAAACATAGGGAACTGAGCTATAAAAGTAGAACAGGAAATAAGAAGAGTAAAAGGAAAGAACAAAGAAAGAAAGAAGAAAATAATGGGAAAGCAAGTTAAAACAAGTACTTGTGGACACAAAAGGAAACGGAGCTTTAAAAGATGGACTGAGAAGACAAGAAAGACAAAGACAAAACAGATACATACTGTAAGAAATTGGATTACTGGTTGAGGGGGGATTGAAACCCTTCCCAAGCAGCATCCACAATCCTTGTAAGGGTGAGGCACAAGCACACCCTCAATTAACCTGTTCTCAACCCTGTGGTAGCTTAGCACAGAGCAGTCAGGCTTAACCTAAAGGCAATGTGTAAAGTATTTATGCAGCACTTCAAACAGTAATAAATTGAAAACACAACACAAGAAAAACCACACTCCAAGTTACAATACAATACAATATATTTATGAAGCGCACAGCTACCAAAAAAGGTGTCCAGGCGCTAGAGTTGAGCATGTCCATCAAGTTCAAGGGCAAAACTAGGTCAGGAGGGACTTTTTTACTGAGTTGAAGAGAAACATTTTAATCCTCTTCCAGTTAACCGTTTTTGATGGGCAGCTTCTCAAAGCCACAATGAAGGCATTCCAAAGTTTGACTGTCAGATAAGCAAAAGAGTGGTCTCCTCTTCTGGATTTAACTGTCTGAGTTGTTTGAAACAGCTTAAGATTATTAGAGCGAAGGGATCGAGCCTGGAAAGAGAGTTTAAAATGGCGCCTAAGGTATGAAGGACCCCTGGAGTTAAAAATCTTGAAAGCAAGAGTGAGAGCCTTGAACTGAATCCTTTTGCCAATCAGTAGCTAGTGAAGCTGGCTCAGGTGATCTGAAATAGAACACCAGGCAGGAAGTTTCAGGATCAGTCAGGCCGCAGCATTCTGAATAATCTGTCGCCGGTGTATAAGATAGGAGGGGAGTTCAAGATATAGACTATTGGAATAGTCCAATTTAGAAAGGATCATGGCATGCACTATGGTCTTCTGCTGATCCATGGGACTAAAATGCATCATCTGTTTCAAGGATCTAAGAGTCAGAAAACAGGAACTAGACAGAGATTTTGTTTGAGGTTCAATGGGAAGCTCTGCATCCAATGTAACGCCGAGGTTGCTGGCCATCGTGGCAGGACAAGGCGTTTTCCCCATCTCAGGTGGCCACCAGAGGTTGAAATCGAATATGTTTTTGGGACCAAAGAACAGAACTTCGGTCTTGTCTGAATTTATTTTCAAGAAGTTGACATTCATCCACTGTAGAACTGAGTAAGACATGTTTTGAGAGAAATCAGTGTTGAAGGAACAGCTGTATATCATCCATGCAAGAGACCACTCTAATTCCAATATAGGCCAGGGGTGACATGCATATATATATATATATATATATATATATATATATATATATATATATATATATATAGCCGCGGAGAGAGCCACGCTGCACCTTGGTGTAGTCCCGCCACTGCGCCAATCGACGTGGAGAAGCTATCTGAGTGTGATAACAATTTAACAATGAACTACAAAGTTGGTATGATTCATCGTTGATAAACCATGATGAATTCATGTTTTTTAAAATTGATCAACCTACCACAGCAGTATTTTATTTAATACCTAAGGTGCATAAGGACATCGCTGATCCCCCTGGCCGCCCAATAATATCTGCTATTGGTAGTGCTTTGGAAAACACTTCAAAATTTGTAGATTCTTTCCTCAATCCACTTACAAAGGCACTTCCATCATTCATACTTGACACCGGGGATTTCCTTAAGAGGATTTACGATATACCCTGGGAAGATGACTATCTAATGGTTACAATAGACGTCGCCACATTATACACCAGTATAAGGCATTCTGATGGCCTACGTGCAGTGAAACACTTTTTGGGTACAAGATCTATTACTCTGTGGTCGCATACTCAAATGATTTTACGTATGGTGGAAAAATGTCTGACAAGCAATTTTTTTCTATTCTATGGGCAGCTTTTTCACCAGGTGTGTGGTACTGCTATGGGGACCTGCTTCGCCCCCAGCTATGCTAATTTGCATATGGGCTGGTGGGAGGAGCAGGTTGTCCGGATGCAGTACCAGAAAGAGTGGGAGGAACATATAGTTCACTGGAGTCGTTTCATAGACGACTTATTTTTGGTATGGAAAGGTACAGAATGCGAAGTCAAGGCATTTATCAACAGCCTGCAATCTAATGATCTGAATCTCTCATTTACCAGTTCCATCAGCAGTGAAAGTGTCAATTTCCTTGACCTCAGAGTTTATGTAGAAAATGGAAGGCTGCAAACTAGTCTCTACAGAAAACCCACAAGTGGTAACACATTGCTGCATGCGCAGAGCTTTCATCCCTCGAATTTGAAGTGTAGTGTTCCCTATGGAGAGAGCCTAAGGGTTTAGGCGAAACTGTAGTACCCCAGAAGAGACAGTAAAAGAACTAGGGGTGCTGAAAAGAAGATTTAAAGAAAGAGGGTACCCTGAGAATTGGATCGATCAGGGAATCTGTAAAGCGTCCAAAAAGAAAAGGGAGGATATTCTATTCTCAAACCAGAAGACCGCCCAACAAAAACAGAGTCAGTGCAGGTTTATAACAACCTTTTGTAAACAACATGTTGAGGTGAGAAGAATACTCAACAAACTTTGGCATATTATCAAGAATGATCCCATTATGGGGAAGGAGGTCGACAGGAGACCGCAAATTACTTTTAGGAAGTCTAAATCTTTCAGAGATTCCCTAGTGAGCAATACACAAAAAAAACCACGCCCGAAAAAAAACTGGCTAGCAGAGAAAAATGGATTTGTAAAATGCCTAAAGTGCAAGGCATGCACACATGGTGTAAACTGTAGTAAGTACAAACTGGGCCTTTCCAGCAGGAAAAAATTAAAGGCAAATACACATGCAAGACAGATTATGCTGTCTACGTGTTGCAATGCCCTTGTGGCTTGCGATACGTAGGCAGCACAATAAATGAAGTACACAAACGCATTTTGCAACATTTGCGAGCCATTAAAAACTCTGACAGATCCTAACCTGTAGCGCGACATTTCGAGAGTGCACATAATAGAGATACTAATGGTCTTACATATTATGTGATTGACTCCATTCCAGCAAGCTTGAGAGGCGGTAACCGCCTTAAAAAATTGAGACTGTTAGAGTCTCGATACATTATCAAGCTAGATTCAAAACAGCCTAGGGGCCTCCATATTGAGGAAGATTTACATACACATCTTTAAAAATGAATCATGTGAATGGGTAGCCGCCTGTAGTAAGAGTACTAATTAACCACGAGCAGGAAGTTTTTGGACAGACATGCACTAAACTCACTGATTTGACATTGATGATATTCCCATAGAAACTACATTTGAAAATGAATTTTGGCGAAATAAATGTATTGATTTAGTGATTTGGCATTTAATGAATTGTGGCATGTTCAGAGCAGGATGACATAGTTGGAGGATGCGTGAGCTCACTTGGGCTTGATTTTGATCTTGCAGTCCATTATTAATCAGTACAATATGTAAGAGCCCACTTGGGCACTATTCTTGGACTGTGCATCCGAGCATTGTCGATAAGTTTGTTGATAAAGTTTGTTGACAAATTTTAGTGAAATGCGGAGTAGAGCATAGGTAATTTACGGAATGCTCGTAATTGCCAAATAATTTTTAAATGTTTTTTTGCCAGAACCACTGAAACGTATTTATTACAAGCACACTTGTCATGTTGTTTGGCCAGGAAAAAAGTATTTTCAATGTATTGGTGCGACTACGTGCAAAAACTACGAGTCTGTCTTTCATGTCATTTGACATGTAGTTCATTATGTGCAGTTTCTTCATTCAAAAATGGGCGCGCGCTTTTTCCTTTTGTCCAGTGAGCAAGACTGCGTGGCAGTCGAAAAGCGTTTGCATAGGTCATAATGAATTATGAACATTGTTTTTCTTGAAACGAGCAAATTTAATCTCTCATTAATTTGGAGGTTTTTTTGTATTAACTTGAACATGTTGAAATCAATAAGGTTTTCTTTTTCGATGTATATATATATGGCTTTATTTATAGTCTTTTTTCTATTTTCTTTACTGCACTTTTTTTTGTATGTTTGAATTGATATCACCTGTGCACTGTGCACACCTGTGCACTGATTATAAAATGTGGTTGATTTATGGGGCGCGTCATGTGAACAAGCTCCTTTTAGGAGTGAAACGCGTCATGGACGACACCATGTCCTTTTATTTCATCTTTGTGAAATAAATACATCTCACTGGATAACTGGTTTGCTGCCTCATTTGATCTGTTTTGATTTTGAAAAATAAGTCACGACCAGAGGTCCTTACCTGATGTTCCTTCACCTCGGATTGGTGAAACAGGCATATCTGCTATATATATATATATATACATATATATATATATTTAAAAGGTTAGGGCTGAATGCCAAACCTTGTGGAACGCTACAATATAAAGGCTTAGCTGCAGAGTTAAAAGGAGGGAGGAAGACCAACTGGGTGCAATTACAGGTAAAGGACTTGAACCAAGATAAGGCACATAACTGCGGAATTTCGGTTCAAAATCATTTTAATATACTCATAGACCTCATGAAGAGCTGTCTCAGTACTGTAATCGCATCGAAAACCAGATTGCAAATCTTGTAGTAAATGGTTTTCCTCCAGTGAGCTGTGTGTTTGTTGACATTTTTTTCCACCATCTTTGCCATAGTAGGCAGCAATGAAATAGGCCTGAAATTGCTCACGATCTTAGGGTCGGCAGAAGGATTCTTAAGTAAGGGGAGTAGCATAATCTGCTTCCATCCCAAGGGGACCGTTGCCAGGGATTCATTACAGGTATAGCCGGTTTAAGAATAGTTGGGGGCATGGATCCAGAGGGGATCCAGATCTACAGTTGGCAAGATCAGTTGCTGATGTTTCAAGGGGAATGGGAGATGAACAGGACAGGAGTGGAGCAGATGGGGGAGCGACAGGACCTGAGGCAGTTACAGAGGGATGAGTAAAAGTGTTGTAAATTGACTGGATTTTATTGTGAAAAAAAATCAGATTCTGCAAAATGTTCCATTGAAGGAGTGAGTGAATTGTTGTTCACCGATGGGGAAAGAAAGGCGTTAACCACCTCAAGCAATTCTTTAGAGGAATTATCTGCTTCAGAGATTGACAGGGCAATTAAAGGTTTCAGAGCCATATCTAATTTAGAACAATAAAGCAAAATGTAATAAATAAATCAAGGCCAAAACAACAAAATTCCAATCAGAAGAACCAGAGATATGCAATTTAAAAGATTTAAGTGTAACTTCACCAAAAACCCAAAAGAGCCCCTCGTGGCTATCTGGTCTTCAAGACCAAGAGAAAGTCACAGGTTCAGGCTTGTGATTGAGCGTGGGTCAGATACAGGCACCAGGTTAGTCTTGCTGAAACTTTACCTTCTCAGTCCAGCGCAAAGAGTCCCATTGTGTTGGAGGAAGCAAGGAAAGCAGAGAAGCATTGCAGATGGTCGTCGATGTAGTGCAATGAGCAGGCATTGCACCGTGGACGGTTGTCGCTATAGTGTGTAGATCAAGTTTCCGTCATAAGCAGACAGTCATAACTTCACAGATTATTCTGTTCACATCAATAGAAAATGCATGGCAATCAGATTAGGGCTGTTTCCCACCCTGGATTACATACGTAAGTGGCAGGCAGAGGGCCAATTAGAAAAAAAGAGGTGCCATCTATGCCATCTGGCAAAGGAAACATTGCTACTTGCCCTCTGCCCACACTTACTTGTGAATCTGAGGGTCCTGTTACATCACAAATGTATTTCCTTAGGAATAAGAATGTGTAGGTCAGTGGTGCCTAAACCCTAGGAATATTATGTTGAATATCCGACTGGTGCAGTTTCTTGATATTTTTAAAAGCCTGATAAGGGCAAAGCACCTCCCCAAACAGGGCCTTTGAACTGTCAAGACAGGAATGGTGCAAACAGAATGGTGCAGATGTGTACGGAGGCCCCTGCAAGAGGGGGTGCCAGAGGGCGCATTAGGCATTAGAATGGTAGAAATTATGCGGCCTTTATCTCGTCTGATGAGGCCAAAAGAGTTCCAGGGAGCACAAAAAACAGATGACTTTTAGACCTCATAGGCTGAAGGACTTTGACAACTGTCATCAGTATATTCTTGTCTTATTTTCAGTTCATGATGTATAAGAAGATATGGGTCCCCTGGGGTCTAGGTGTGGAATTGGTTGCTTGTTGCACTTTTTTCATGCACTTTACAGCACAACACATTTGTGGTTATATTTTAGGTATCCAGTATTTACTACTATGCTAGGGGAGAGGTATTATTATGGTTTTATGCTCCTCCCTTTCTGTGATCAGCTGTATGGGATTTATACCTCTCTTTTCCCCATTGCTATGACCTGTTTTGATTCACTTTAGTTTGTGATCCAGCCTGATTATGCCAGTTTTAATTGTTTCACGCTTTGAGTATGGTATCTAAGTGTATATGGGTCTGTTATCTAGACTGGAGGACTTGTAGCAGCTTGCATTTTTGAGAGTATCAATATTGCTCTATTAATACCCCTCTCTTTAATACATAGCAGACGTGTGGCAATATTATAGGTGATGTTGCCATTTTTGTGGTGGGTGGCACCTTGTGGATATCTGCTTTCACATTAGACGAAAGGAATCATCATTGTGAACGCTGGGTGTTCCCTTTTTTTTAGGAGAAAAGATGCAATGGGACCCATGCCAGTTGCTTATCATTTGTTGCCATGATCGGATCGATGCTCTTTAGTTTCTGCTTTCATATTTGCCAATGAACGGTTATGATTTGGGGAGCTGGGCTGCGGAGGCAAGATGGCGGCGGTGTGTTAGACCGCTGTGAGACATCTCCCAGGCCAGTACCTGGTACACGATGAGAATGGAGGTGCTTTTTTCTGAGTAACTAACGAATGCAAAAGGACTTACCCCTCTTTTTTTTCTTTTTTGTTGCTTCTTTTTCTCGACGACAACGATGAGATGGCCGTGAGTCGAGCAGAGAACTGGTTTCTGATGGATGCACCGGACCCGACTGCCCTGCAGCTGCGCTTTTCATTTTGCACCTCGCTGATCGGAGTCTTCGTGCTGAGGCTGATTGCTCGCATACAGACCGGAGTGGTAGTCGCACAAAAGAAACAAGTTAGCCCTCCAGGGTCGGCCCAAACAACTCTTCTTTCTAACGTGACTCCGCCTTCACAGAGTAATCCTAGCGATATGGCACCGAAGAACGCGGCGATGGTAGCTGCCGCTGCAGTCAAGACCAGAGCAGCAAAGCAGGCTCTCCGTGATAGAGAGCTGATGTCAAAACGAGGTGGCGCTCTGCGACTTGAGGGAAGCGGTGATTTTGCTGACTCCGATATCACTGTTGGCAGGCCGGTAAGAGGATCTAAACAGCCGCCTGTAACGCCTGTATCTGGCCCCTCTGTAATTGAGCTGCTCCGGAAGACTTCTGCCCCGGTTCTTTCAGCTCAGGTGCGGCAGTTACTCCGCTTCAACCAGCAGCTCAACCAACAGCTCCGAGTACCCAGAAGGTTCTCCCTGGTTCGACAGTGACATCAAGTGGTCAAATTAGGAATGGAAAGGCTGGAAAAGAGGGAAATGTTGACAATCTCACACTCACTTTAGCGGTTGCAGAGAATACTTCTGTGAGGTTCCAGGAATCTATGATGGCAGGAATAGCAGACTCTAACGCTGGTGCGCAAGGTATGGAGAGTCCTACACCTATAACTTTGATAGCCCCGGTAGCCCTACCAGTAACAATACTTGATGCTGGCCCGAGAGTCCTTAATATCCCTGAAAATGTGGTTGTGCAGGGTGGTCAAACGTCGCAGGTTGGGCAGACTCAGGCTACATTTAGCGCTCCAACAAGTGATATGCGGGCATTAGAGGCTAGAGACATCTCAAAGAATTTGGAGAATTTGCTGGGGGATCCAGATGGCAGTGGGAAAGCTGGCAGAGATGAGATAACCCCTGACCCTACTGACACTGATAGGGATCCCTGTGATTTTTATTCAGTCTCCGAAGGAAACGAAGATGCAAGATGGTCAGATGACTCTGAGCTCGACATCGAGACTAATATCGAGTCTGGGACGGAAAGTGATCATGAGGCGAGAACTGGTGAATCCAGGGAGAATAAGAGAACTGCCTTGCGGAAGAAAAGAGCCCAGGGGTTAGCATGGGACTATTCCCCCTCTATGGCACTTGGCTCTCAAGAACATGCCTCTAGCTCACACTCTACACAACGGAGTTCTATACATCAGCAAGACGCTACACTTTCCACGGTGATGGATACAGTCCTCCAGGCTATCGCCTCACATCGTGAGGAAACATCAAGGGATGGACGCAAGGCGCAACTAGCTCTTCATAAGGTACAGGGCGTAGTACGTAAGTTGTCAAAATCTGTTGGCAGTTTTAGCACTCGAATGACAGAAATGGAAGATCGCATAGTCATCAATGAGGCCGAGGCTACAGCCACTCGAGAACAGGTTGAATCACATGAAGCAGAATTAAGTGATGTTAGGTGGAAGCTCGAGGACATGGAGAATCGTCTTCGACGTAATAACTTACGCGTCCTTGGAATACCTGAAAACATTGAAGGTACAGATATGCGAACTTTTATCATCCAGCTCTTTAAAGATACACTCCCTGAGCTCTCCTCATGGAATTGGGAGTTAGAAGTGCAACGTGCACATAGAACACCATTTGCTTTAAAAACAACCCAGAAACAAGGAAGCTATCCACGAGCAGTCCTGGTATTTTTTGGCAACTTTCTTCTCCGACAAGCCATTTCAGATAAAGTCAGGCCAGAAGCTCGACGTACTAGAGACTCCATCTCCTATTTTGTTAGACCGGATTTTTGCCACACTACGGTGGAAAGGAGGTGGCGCCTTCGACAGCTTATCAAACCTTTTATGGAGAAGAAAGCACAAGTATACCTTAATAACCCAGCTAAACTGAAAGTACTGTACAATGATCAGACCAAATTTTTCACCTCTGAGATAAAAGCCAAGGAATTTTTAGACAGTATGACTTAATGACTTAATGATGATAAGTCAGGTTTATAAAAGACCTTTTGCTGGCTCTTGGCTGGGAAATTGAGGAGGTCGGAAAATGGGGCAGTGGAGAGAGTAGAGGGTATCTAGACATTTACCTAGATATGCTAGGACAAATGGCTAGGATAAATAGGCTTTTAGTTATTATATTCATATAGGGCCAATTGTCCTTATATTTTTTCTCTTCTCTTCTTTGTAATTTTCATTTTCATTTTTTTATTTTTTTTATTTTCTTCTTCCGTGTTCTTTTCATATTCTTTATCCCTTTAATAAATCTCTTTCTTTCTCTTTCGGGAAAAGTATACATTTTTTCGTTTTTTTTCTGGTGACCTGGTCTGGGAGTGTCTCTCCATCACTAAAGACTCTTATAGAGTCTAATTGCCTCACTGTGCGGGTTGTGAAGGGTGGGGGGGTGGGAAGTAGGGGTTTGGAGGGGGAGGGGAAGGGTGAGAGGGGGGAAAAAACATATAAAATGAGCTTGATCAATAGTATAAGAAATGTTCAAAACCTGCGATTCTTTTTACTTATCAGGAACTGCACGCTATCTATGCTGATTAATTGGAATTTTGATTGGAATATTAATATCGAGTCTGAAATATGTTGGTGTATATTATACTGTTTAGAATGTGCTGGTATGTTGGGGGATAACTTTAAATGGGGAGATTAAAATTGCGTTGTTGGAATGTTGCCGGCCTTAACGATGGGAAAAAAAGGGCTCAACTTTTTCAGTCACTACATCAGGATCCTGTCGATATCTTATGTATTCAGGAGACCCATATAGCTGAAAGTGATAAAAATCTATTAAAGATTCCAGGGTATAATCTGATTGCATCAACATCTCAAACATCTAAAACACGGGGGGTAGCTATTTTGGTTAAACCTGGCTTGGGGGAGCCCAGACGCCGACTGGTTGATAAACGCAGCAGGTGGGCTGTGGTCCAACTGGAGCTAGGCATCACCATCTGTACACTCTATGGCTCCAATCTGGACGATCCACAATTGTTTGGTGATCTTGAATTGGAATTGGCCTCTTGGCCTGGCCCCCTTATCCTGTGTTGGGATTTTAATTTGAACCTAGGGAATTTAATAAATAATAAATTGCCCCAGAATTATAACGGCCGCAAACCTAAGGTTTATAGGGCAGTATCCCATCTGATGGACAGTCATGACTTACTTGATGTATGGGATGTGCTGAGACAGAACGATAACGGCTTTACCTATTATTCTTATCCCCATAATAAGTATGCCCGATTAGATTACATCATGACATCGCTGCAGAAACTGGCCCTAATAGACATTATTAAATCCCCTAAAACCATTTCGGACCACAACGCGCTCCCTCTCATCTTTGATTTGGATAGTTTTAAAAGACCTAATATCCAATGGTCATTTGATCGCAAGCTCCTTTTCAACCCGGAGTATATAGACCATATAACATCATGGGCCCAAGCCTTTTTTGATTGCAATCAATATAGCGCACCTAGGTTCATTGTCTGGGACTGTTTTAAGGCAGCGATGAGGGGGGAGACGATATCGTTTGTAGCTAAACGTAAAAAGACTCAGGATAGTATCAACACCCAGCTTAATTTGGAACTCACTAACCTTGAAATGCTACATGCTAGTCAGATTTAGCAAGGAATTCCAACTTCTGATACACTGCAAAAGTAATTGATTTTAAAGACAGAGATTAATAGCTCGTTAACTCAAAAAGCGGCGGAAATATATCAAGCTAACAAAAATAAAATCTATGAATCAGGAGAAAATGTAGGGAGACAACTAGCCCTTAGAACCCGTCAAAAGCAAACATACAACAAAATAAAGTATATTGAATATGAGGGACAACAATACTCTTCCACCCAAGATATCGTAGGTGTGTTTCAAAAATACTATAAAAAGCTTTATCAAAGAGAAGATGACCATCAGCCTACCAGAGATACGAAAACCTTTCTCAATGAGTGGCTGCTTGAACCAGAACTAATTAAAAAAATTGATCAAGCAGTTAAGGAAGATCTTGAAAAAGAAATTAGAACTACAGAGCTAGAGATAGCACTGTCGGACCTCGCTAACGGGAAGGCTGCTGGTCCCGACAAGATCCCTTTAGACTTATATAAGGCGCTGGGTAAACAGATACTACCCTATTTATTAGTGCTGTTTTTGGGGGTACAATACCATTCAACATCACCAGACTCTTGGAAAAACACCAATATAGCGATATTCCCTCATAAACTCTGACTCAAAGCTATATGCTAAGATTCTTGCAAATCGGCTGAGTAGGGTCATCGAACATCTTGTATCCCCGTGGCAGCATGGCTTTATTCCCGGGCGGGGCACGACTGACCATACCCGTAGAGCCATCTCCCTATTTGACATCTCGGGCGCCACGGGGGGGGGGGGGAAATGTCGATGATCCTACTCGATGCCGAAAAGGCATTTGACCGTGTATCTTGGCAGTTCTTATGGGACATTATGGAATACAACAATTTTGGACCTGGCTTTATTAAAGCCATAAAAGCTTTGTATATCAATCCAAGGGCTAAACTTTCCATCGGTGGCTCAGAATCAGATTTTGTAGAGATACAAAGAGGCACTAGGCAGGGTTGTCCATGCTCCCCGATATTATTTTCCCTAGTAATTAATCCTTTAATTTTAAAGCTTCTTATGTCCCCTCAAATACAACCAGTTAAGGTGGGCCCCTACTCAACCAAAATTCTGGCATACGCCGACGATATCGCCGTGCTTACAACCAATCCAGCTGACGCAGTAGTAGAAATAGAGCAATTAACCCAGGTTTTTGGATCCTACTCTGGCTATTCCCTAAATAGGGATAAAACCATGGTCCTCTGTACAAATAACATCACATATGATAGCCCCTATAAGGTTAAAAATGCAATTTACCTTGGTGTAAATATATCTCCTGAGGTGAAGGATATCAATCGACTTAATTATGATCCTTTGATCAATTTAGTAAAGACCGACCTCAGAAGGGTAGACAATGTACACCTCTCTATACTAGGTGGAGAGCGAATTATATTAAAATGAGCATATCTCCGAGAATACTCTATCTGTTTCGGGCCATTCTACTGATGGCTGACGGTAGCACTATTAAAATTCTAGATTCCACTATATCCAAATTCTTATGGAACTATGGGAAAATTAGGAGAGCGTTACCATTACTGGCTCTTCCTCTACATAGAGGTGGCCTTGGTATTCCGAATTTGACATTTTATCTCTGGTCAACATTACTTCAGCAAATGGGCCCGCTTTTCAATGTTAAATCTTCCACTCCGTCTAATATAGATTCACATATCCCTTCTATTTTTGAACTTGGGCTAGGTGGTAGATGCCAAGGGTTATTCTTGAGACAGGTTGAGGCATCCTACTATAAAAAGATCAAATTTAAGGTGATTACCGATTCATGGAAAATATGGAAACTTGCCTCTAAACATCTAGGTATTCCTAAAATCACTAAATACACCTCTTTATGGCATAGTGGGATCCTACCTGCCTGTTTAGAGGATAATATCTCTAGGAAATGGGAGAACCTTGGCATTCATACACTAGGTGACTTTTTTGGACAAGATGTTTCCCCATCCTTTGAAGGGTTACAGCAGAGATTCGATATTCCATCCACAGACTACTTAAAATACTTTCAAGTGTTTACCAGTATTCGTAACTCTAAACTCAATATTAATTTAGAGAGCTTTCATTTTTTTTCTATTATTGGGAGACGGGCTACCAGGATAGGAACTCTATATGACATACTCTCTGAATCTTCTGTTGATGATTTAGATCGTGTAGAGCGATCTTGGGCACTAAAACTCGAAAATCCAGATGTCGACATTGACTATTCTCTAACTCTCTCAGCAACATTATTTTAATCCACATGTTTGCAGATTGTCCCAAGCTCGATATCTTACAAACTATGATTGAGGGTTCTGGACTCAAGTTTTTGGTCGGAACCTCAGATCTTCTGCTACTCTATATCTTCTGGGTCATGATGAATCCTTAGGCTATAGTATGGAGGAAAGTAGGATTGTCTTTTTAGGCACCGTCGTCCTTCGTATTATACTGGCTGCCCGATGGAAAGATCCTGCTGCACCCACTTTTCAGATGTGGCTTAGTCGATTTCTTGCCACATACAAGCAGGAGGTAGCTATATATAGTACAAGAGGTAGAAAATCTAGAGCTCTTGTTACCCAGATCTGGGCCCCAATTTCCGATTGGTACTCCAATGCAAGACTTCCTTCCTGATGAGATGAATTGATATGATGTCTTGGTGTCTTCATGGTGTCTACATGTATTGGTTATTAATGTTTTTTTTTTTTTTTCTTTTTTTTTTTCTCTTGCTATTGGTATATATATATTTTTCTATTGAATTATTTGATGTATTATTGCTATATTACGTTGGTACCCTTTTGTAATGAAAATTCTTAATTACTACTGATCATGCTCAATAAAAAAAATAAATAAAAAAAAAATAGATATAAAAAGAACGGTTATGATTTGTCTGATTGTATGTTTTTATGTTTATGGTTTTTATTTACTAATAAATGAAATTAACCATGACTGTTATAAAAAAGTGAATTGATTAATAATGCACATTTTTAATTTGTTATTAATATGTTTAATAACAAAATGCATAACTTTTGCTTTTATATTTTCTAAAGAAAGTATAGTATTTGTTTAATCGGTGTGGGGTGCATTGGGGTAAGGGATGGATAGTCTTTTAATTATTCATGTATTAATAAACACACATTTAAATATTTTCAAAATTCGGTTTTCTGGTTTTGAATTTTTTTTTCAATAACATCACAAATATTTTTGTGATTTGTGTGATACATGTCTGAGTTTGAGGGATAATATTTATTTTTAAATGTTTTATTTAATATTTTGAATTGTCTTACTAACTAAATTACTTTTTAAAAGTGTTGAAATACATATTTCTTTCCAATTTTCCGACGTTTGATTTACTGCTTGGCATGTTTAGCATGTTTTTAATTACATTTGTCAAATAACATTTAATAGGTACCTATATTGGTTAGATGTAGTGATTTGAGCCCTCTAATATATGCATCTTCACCAGTGTTTGTTAGACTGGAGTTGGAATAGCAAATGTTGCCCCCTCCAATCTGTACACTTTTCCCAATGCTTCTTAGACAGAAGTTAGAATACAAGATATGATCCCTCCCTCCATGTTTTCACTTTTCCCAATGCTTCTTAGACTGGAAATTGAAGAAATTGAATATCTTCCCCACCCCGATGTAGCTTCCTACAGTGTTTGTTGGACTGTATTTAAATGGTATATTGACCCCATATCATGCCCCATTCTCCACAACATTTGTTAGAACAGCAGTAGAATAATGAATCTGACCTCCTCCCAGCAATGTGTGAGTTTCTCCCAATGTTTTTGTTTTTTAGGATTTTAGTTCGAGTAGTTTATTTGAATTGTTTTTTTTTCTTATCTGTTAATGTTTAATGTTTGGAGTTAGGGTCATTCAAAAGTATATATTTTTTAAATTATTTCTTTAATTATTATTATTTTTTTAAATATTTCCTATATTGTATGTCTTTAGTATTTAAAAGATATTCGTATTTGATGCGTTTTTTACTCAACTACATATATATATATATATATGTATATATATATTCACTGAAAAAACCATAGGTTATAGACCATATATAGTTAGGAATTAGCATTTACAAAACCTTGAAAATTCACTGAAAAAACCATAGGTTATAGACCATATATAGTTAGGAATTAGCATTTAAAAAACCTTATTTTACTCACACAAAACCATTGAAATTCCATATATAGTTAGTTGCACTAACTATATATCGCGCACCCGCAATCCACTGCTGATCATGTCACATATTACATCATTCATGACATGGTCAGTGACATCACTGATGACATCACTGATGACATCTCAAATGACATCACTGATGACAACATCCAGTGACTGTATTTTTCTGTAAAGTTAAAATATGTCTTGAGTGGATGTATAAGTGTCTGGATGAAGGATTTAGTAGGTGCATGACTGACTGTATGAGTGAGTGATTAAATGTGTCTCACTGAATGCATGGGTTAGTGACTAAACTGTCTTAATTTGTGCATCATTATGTCTGTTGTTCTGTAAACTGCTGCATGTGTTGATCATTAGCTATACGAGAGGCTATATGTGTTATTAATTGGTTGCCCAAGTATTTCTATGGGAGATTGAGTTTGTGTGGGGGTGGCTGGAAGGTGTGTGACTCTATGCATAGATGTGTGAGCAGTTTATTCACTAGGTGTATGAGTTCAAGAGTGCATGTGGAAACAGCTACATGGGCAGTTGACTGTGTGCATGAGTGTATTGATGAGTGAATGGATATCTCAATGCTACATGTCATAGTAAGTACATATGTAAAACACAGTACATGTGAGAGTTGGCATATATAAATAACTGTGCATGAGAGCCACTGAATGAGTGAGTGGTTGTATCGATCATTGTGAACTTGTATCAGGGATTGTATAAGAGAGTAAATATGTGTTAGTATATGTTTCAATAAGTAAGGTGTGTTTAACTGTATAGTTGAAGAAATGGAGGTGAGATTGTTTCTTTGCATGACTGACTGGGTGTGTGAGTAACTCCATGGATGAGTGGCAGTGTGTGAGTGTCTGTATACACTGAGTGTATCTAAGGTTATATTAGAGTCTGAAGAGGTTTATCGTATTAGCACAAGAATGATGTCAAATGAGATGTCATCAGTGATGTCATCAGTGATGTCATTTGAGATGTCATCAGTGATGTCATCAGTGATGTCACTGACCATGTCATGAATGATGTAATATGTGACATGATCAGCAGTGGATTGCGGGTGCGCGATATATAGTTAGTGCAACTAACTATATATGGAATTTCAATGGTTTTGTGTGAGTAAAATAAGGTTTTTTAAATGCTAATTCCTAACTATATATGGTCTATAACCTATGGTTTTTTCAGTGAATTTTCAAGGTTTTGTAAATGCTAATTCCTAACTATATATGGTCTATAACCTATGGTTTTTTCAGTGAATTTTCAAGGTTTTGTAAATGCTAATTCCTAACTATATATGGTCCATAACCTATGGTTTTTTCTGTGAATTTCATTGGTTTTTTAACAGCTAATATCTGTAGCTGTAAAATGTATTCTTCTTTAAATCCAAAAATATATTTTATATGTTTATGAATAATTTTTTTTTTAAATATTTTTTTTTCTTCGTTCCCGCTTCGCAAATCGGGAAGCTTCCCATTAGCTGACCTTGATGCCGCGAAATAGACCGCGAGCCGGTAAACGTTTCTTTACCGCAAGTGCCGCGTTACAAAACAACATCGTGACGCCTCCCGTCCGCATGACGTTTCACGTTGTCGCGTGATACGTCATATGACGTACTACGTTAGCGAACTGGTACGCGAAGCGAGTCGCAAAGCGCAGGTTTCTGGAAGCAAACCGGGAGGCCCTGCAAAGCGCTTAACGTAAACACAGCAAGTCATGTGACTTGGTAATAACACTTTTCATTGGTTCATTTCACTTTTGGTTTCCTAATGATGTAAGACTAGGTCATATAATCTAAAATGAACACTTTTGATTGGTTGAGAACTCTTGTTTTTCCCAAATGATGAAAATCCCTCCTTCTTTCCTCACTCTGACTTTCATCATTGTGAGAGAAAGACCCTTTGTGATCACTGAGCAATGGCTTCTTTAGTAGCTTCAGCTGGTGCTTCCCCACCACCTCCACCACATCCAAGGAAGAGTGGACCACCTGCTCAAGTTATAATTCAACAAGAAGAAGAAGAAGAGGAACAGGAGGACGAGCACGGAGAGAGGCAGTTTTTGCCTGAGCAGCCCAGGACGTCTCACCGGAAAGAAAACTTCATTTGGCAATTTTTTAAAATTCCCAAAGGTCAGAAAAAAGTAAATGCAAGATACGTAACTTGCCTTATATGTCAAGATAGACTGTCCAGAGGGACCGACAAAAAATACAGTTTCGGAAACTACACAATGCATCGCCATATGACTAGGTGGCATCCTAACAACTACAGTGCTGCACAGTTTCGGAACGACCTAGATAATCTCCCTATTATGGCCAGAAGATCTGTTGTACCGGAAGTAACGGGACCAGAGGGCAGGGAGATGGTGCCAAATATACAAATGAGATTTGGTGATGTAAAACACATCTGCGCATTTTGCGATGGATTCATTTCCTACGGAGAAAAAAGCATCACTCTGATCAACAGAGCTATTGACTATCATATGCAAGTTTGTCCGAAACGCCCAAAATAATAAATACTTCTTTTTTTTGTTTTGTTGCTCCTGTTGAGCCCTTTACAATGAATCGTTTTCATTGCCCCCTCCAAGAAAAACCCAAAAAAATATAAAACTGTTCCGAAAAATTCAAAAACAGTAAAAAAATGTTCAGAAAAATAAAAAAAAAGTTCTTTTCAGAACTACCTCCCCGTTATTAAAAAATTGGTACAATATTTGGAACTGTGCCAACCTCTATTTCTCTTAGTTCGCTTCCCAGTTCGCTCGCCGGTACGCGAACCGGAAGCGAACCAAAAACAGTAAGTATAAGGGAAGGAAACAGACACTTATGTTAAAAGAAAGACAGCTATAAGGGAGTAAACTAGAGATACCATTACCCGTAATCCACTGCTGATGATGTCACATATTACATCATTCATGACATGCTCAGTGACATCATCAGCAGAGGATTGCGGGTTTTTTGGCAACATGCCTTATCCACGGTTTAATAACGCTGCCTTTTGCTTTATATAAGTTTTCAAATTGTATGAAATATATACCAATAGGTCGTTATGAACCTTTAGGTAGTGCTTTTCTTCATGAGGTCTGGTCGCTTCCATACACATACAGATGTTTCAAAGATGATCAAGAAGTTTATCTGAATGGAGAGGAATGCACTGAGACGCCAGATCATTCACTAATGTGTAGGCACATACAGTTACACGGTTCATGCAACAAACACCGACCAAATATGGCTTGCGTGTTGCAAGGCACGCCAGTTCCTGCTATCATCCCCACGTTCAAGTTGTTGGAAAATGGTAGTTATTTGATGCTCAATAATGAAGATTGTTCTGAGTTAATTAAAAGTATTCCTTTTATCGTAACAGTAAGTGAACGGGTTATTTGCTGCAGAAATGTTCTATTTCCTCCCACACATGAACATAGGGAGTTTTCAATCTGGCCACAAATACCAACCTTGGGACACGTTTCAACGGCATGGCAAGAATAAGAGCTCTTTTGTCTCAGAGAGAGGTGGCCTTGAGTTCGGCCCGTGAAACTTTCGTACTTCACATAGCGAACACCCGTACAGAGGTGCACACCCTTTTCAATTAAGATTTGCCTTTCAATTTCAGCAACATGTTTCCGACTATCTTTAACGCATCCTCCACAAAGTCCCTGGCGCACTTTTTTAAAGTTGTTACCAGTGGTCTCGTGACTTCATTTGAGAAAATCTTTGGAGTCATCCCTGCTTCCTTTCATTCTATTTTCTGCACTCTGGTTCGTGGATTGGCATTTTTACTTGCATTACCAGCGGACGCTCTTGAGCTTTTTTACATTTTTAAATATGGATGTCCCTCCTATGCAACCTCCCACCCTGCAGCTGCTGACACTGTTCCGCAATCGCATGCTAGAATATTATGGCACAATGCCGTTGGCGATATTAAGCACGGCATATGGATTATCTTTTCGATTCTCCTACTTCACCTGTGTCCAGCCTGTATTTCACTGCCTGACCTGTGATTTCGATTGGGCCATTGATTTGTGTCTCTGCGGACCGGTTTCTCCTGACGTCGACTTTAATCAGCTGATGACTCCTATCATTACTCACGAGTTGGTTTGTCCTGGCGAAAGGATTATGGCTGTGGCATTGATGCATGGACTACTTGGTCCCTGGAATTTACTGGCGGCAGCACAGTCTTTCTTGGAACAGAGCTTTCTTGAAAACCCACCGAGCTGTCCTCTGATGGTGATAGAGGATCCGGTGCTGGGAGAGCACGTATGTTCTTTTCCGCTTTTAAATTGGATGGCTGAACTGTTTTCGGATGAAGACGGTGACTTCCTATTGGAGGCTGTTGCAGCTTATTTTGCATACACAGTTATGTCATAGACCTTTTTCATGTTTGATATGCTGAGTACTAGCATTTCATTGACAATTCATTGACTTATTTGTCAAGTTTTTATTATTTACCTTGCCTATTGGCTTAAGACTCGATAAAGTACTTGGCTGTTTTATTTTTCTTTAGCATTAAATTTTCCTAGTTTTTAATGCTTTACCTTGCGGACCGTCCACATATAAACTTGCAATCTGCTCTCATGAGATGGCACTTCTATTATCTTATTCAGTTCGTTTCCGGATCATGAGGAGGTGTCATCTAGGTCCTGGATATCTTTACACCGTGTTAAGTTAGCATGGGCTCATTACCGGTTTAAACGCCATTTTTCCTTTTTTGCAACTTCTGCACACGACACTTAGTTGTTGCTTTAGCTTTCCACCTAGTAGTTCATCGTGGTTTACATGAGAATAATATGTTATTGGTCTACTATCTGCTTTACTTGTTAAACTATATCTGTACAGCGAGTGCTAAAGTTTCAAGAACAACACGATACAGAATTGTTATGAGGTCTGATCTCCACGACTTCATACTCATAACATAAGTGCAACTTCTGCCAATTCTGGGCATGAGGCGGGTTTTATATTGCTTTGCCGAACACACATACACAACAGTTGATGCGGTTCACATGAAGAGAGAGCTGGTGTATGCTGATGTGATTCCTTCAAATCTAAGACACTAAAGTATGGGCACGCCCTAAACCAACACAAAGAGACCTTCTTAGCAAATAATATAATATGTGTATTAGGGAGGGTGAGATATAAGCAGCCGCGGGCCGTGGAGGGAGTTACGATGGGGCAGGGAGGCGGGGAGGGGGAGAAGCAGGGTGGAGCC
Organism: Lissotriton helveticus; assembly: GCF_964261635.1. Classification (NCBI taxonomy): domain Eukaryota; kingdom Metazoa; phylum Chordata; class Amphibia; order Caudata; family Salamandridae; genus Lissotriton; species Lissotriton helveticus. The sequence continues at coordinate 1,584,912,551 of NC_136067.1, read as the reverse complement.
CTCTCTACCTTGCCCCTCCCCCTCCCCGCCTCCCTGCCCCACCGTAACTCCCTCCACGGCCCGCGGCTGCTTATAAGTGTTGCTAACTCTTATTCATTTACAGCATGTTAACATACTGTCACCATTCGCTTTTTATGTACTAGTAACTATGCTGGTAATTTTGCTACTGATAATATGTGTACTTGTATTCTCCACCCTGCTTCTCCCCCTCCCCGCCTCCCTGCCTCACCGTAACTCCCTCCACGGCCCGCGGCTGCTTATAAGTGTTGCTAACTCTTATTCATTTACAGCATGTTAACATACTATCACCATTCACTTTTTATGTACTAGTAACTATGCTGGTAATTTTGCTACTGATAATATGTGTACTTTTATTATCTAAGGTACTACGCCTGAGAAAACGGCATTAGTAAATAAACATTTCAAATACACATCTGTTCTTCTTAACTCCATGTTCTGGTTTCTAAGAAATCTATAACGACCGACTGTTCATGAGTTCCACGTATCCTGAGGTACTATAAGTTCATATTCTGGATTGTCTAAACATTGAGAGTTTGTTATATCCAATGTGACACTGTACCTAGCTTGCTAAGGAGTTTTTGATTACTAACGTGAGTTTTGGGACACCCTAATTCGCCGAGGTTCCAATCCTCTGTCCACAGTTCTGTGTGAGAACAGAAACCCTGCGACAGGGGCACCCCCGACCCTTGCTGGAGCTTCATCACACTTGCGATACAACTCCAACAATGCATTCGCCGAGGTTCCAATCCTCTGTCCACAGTTCTGTGTGAGAACAGAAACCCTGCGACAGGGGCACCCCCGACCCTTGCTGGAGCTTCATCACACTTGCGATACAACTCCAGCAATGCGCCACCTTTACGGCACAGATACATCACGCATCTGTGCTGTTTTTGCCCCATGATGCGCCGCATTGTAAATGCAGCACACCATAGGTGACGGAACAGCGGCACAGAATGACTAACACATCCCTGGTGATGCGCCAGTCATCATAAATGTATCCCTATGCTTCTTATCTTGTTAGAGATGAACCGCCATATGTATCATCAAAGTTTTTTGCATTTCCTAAATAGCGAACTTTAAGGAATAAATAGCGATTCTTTACCATTCCTAGTTTGCGATGAGCTATTTGCTAATTAGCCGAATGTAGCCCAATGAAGCCCAATGTAGCCCAATGTAGCCCAAAGATGGCCGCCAGACACACAAAAAAACAAATGTAGCCCAAATATCAGCCAGATGTAGCCCAACTATAGCCCAGTGACAGAATGACCAATCAGCTTCGCAAACCTCCGTTACGCGAAGCGGAGCGCTGTTACAGATATATATCTTTTTTTGAACGTTAATTTCTCAAAATCCACTGGAGCACATATATTGAGACCTAGCAAAGGCACATCGGGCTACCAGTCCCTAATATTTTGCCAAGTTTCGTGCAAATCCATTCAGCCGTTCGATTATTATTATTATTATTTTTTTTTGCCCCGCGGGGCCCTTTTAAAACCTCCACATCAAACCTAGGGGGTCAGCGAGGATCTACTATGCCCCCTTATAGTTATTTCCCCCTTTGTTTTGACCTCCTCTTGTCTCTCGATCCTACCGAGAGACAAGATGGCGGCCGCTACGGACTGTTTGGAATGTTGACAGACGCCGGAGAACCAATCAGCTTCGCTTCACAAAGCTCCGTTGCGCGAAAAGTCCGCGAACCAGAGCGCTGCCCGGTCCGCTGTTACAGATATATATCTTTTTTTAAACGTTAATTTCTCAAAATCCACTGGAGCACATATATTGAGACCTACAAAAGGCACATCGGGCTACCAGTCCCTACAATTTTGCCAAGTTTCGTGCAAATCCATTCAGCCGTTCGGGCTAAAAGTGAGGCCAACCGCCCTATGGAAATTAACATGGGAAAAACGCGTTTTGGGACCCCCCTTTTTTCTCGCCCCCCCCTTGACGAACCCCCCCAAAATTTTCAGGGGCTGCTCAGAAACAAAATGTGCCATTTTCCTGAAAATTTCAGCCAATTCCTTCCACAAACGCCAAAGTTATTAGACATAGAATTTTCAAAAAACCCATAGAGAAAAAATCCTAACTATATATACCTACTGGCGACCGCCAGTAGGTAATATATATATATATATGTATATATATATATATATATATATATATATATATATATATATATTTATATATGGGGCTTGGCTACGGCGCAACACGGAGTGGCTGCCTTGTAAGGGAGCTCCGTGAGCCGGAATACAATACCGGGCAGATACCATCCTTTAAACCCCTGACTGTGGCTCGAAATCGCTCCTGTGGGGCCGAGGAGAGCTCTAGAACAAGTTGTTGCACAGAGGAGGAGCTGAGCGCCGCGTTCTCACCCTGAATCTTTCGGAAAAATCTGCCGAGTGGAGCGAGACAAGATGGCGGCTTCGCGTCTGGTGCAGTGAGAGAGACCGGAGGCTGCGGCGAGACTCGGCTGTGTGGAGTGAGGCATCAAAGGGCGAGGGCGGTGCTGTTTTGCTGCCCAGTGGAGACTGCTGATACATCGATACGGAGGGGCGACCCTGGGCGAGCTAATCCGGCTGGAGAGAGCCCTCTGACAACACCGGCCCAGGGCTCCTGCGGAGGCGGCGGCGCTGGCTGGCTAGGCGGACGACCGGGAGACCTCTGCCCTGACCATCACTGCTGAGGAGAGGAGGAGCAGCGTAGAGAAGCGGTCGCCGGTGAGTGGGGGCTCTGGGAGAGGTTGAGCCTGCTGGGGCTGGCTGGGCAGGACTTGCGGGGCGCACGAGGCGACGGCTGCGACCTGCGGGGCCTATGCGGCGTATCCTGGGTGAGCTGGGGCCGAAGCTGAGCCACTCGCGGTGCCCCGCTGATCTCCGCGCTGCCTGGGGCTTCTGTGGGACACTGCCCACCAGCTGTCACCACGATAGCCCGGGGGCGAGTGGGTGGCTGGGGTGGGTGCCATGTGGGGGTCGCGGGCGGCGGGGGGACTGGGGGAGGCGCGGTGCACACCACTGGCTTGACCACAAGAAGGGGCCTAACAACGTCAGGGGGTATGCGGACTCAGAGGCCGTCGGCTGGCTTGAGTGGAGAGGGCAGAAGGGGAAGCCTTCCTGACCCTGCGGATAAGGAGTGGTGAGGACGGCCACCAGATCCACATAGCTGCTGAGTGAGACACTGTGTTGCTTGGGGCCCCTCGCTGAAATAGACGCCAGCAATTACTCCAATCACACTAACAGGGGCAATGGGCAAGACTGAACCCAGGCAGGCCAAGCTGGCATTTGAAGCTAAGCGACAGACACGGCTCACGGAGGAAACGCAAGGGCAGGGCGATACAGGTGGGGCCTCTTCTGCGCAGGATGGTGCTGATGACGACACTTGCACTATTCTACTCGAACTGCGTGCGGGGATGAAGACCATCGGTGGTAAAATAGATGCCTTGGCGACTGGACTGGATGTTGTGAAAAAGAAGGTGGACAAGCATGAAAAGCACCTCGACATCTTGGAAAACAGGGTTTCGGACGATCATGACTCGCGGGCTGAGGCGCGCACGCAACTTCTACAAATGGAAAAGATCCTAGAGGTAATAAGCGCGAAAAACGAAGATTTAGAAGCGCGATCTAGGCGTAATAACGTGCGTATTCTTGGCCTTTCGGAGACAACACCGATCTCCAAGATGGAGTCTTTCATCGATGGATTGCTTCGTGAACTGTTCGGGCCGGCTTTGTCCAGTGTGATGATTGTGGAGAGAGCTCACCGGTCGTTGGGGCCCAGGCCGAAGCCTGGCGCGCCACCGCGACCGATCATTGCCAGGATTCTTAACTACGCTGACCGCGACTCGATCCTTCAAGAAGCCAGAGCGAAGGCGCCAGTGCAATATAAAGGTGTCACTTTATCCTTCTTCCCTGATTACACCCCGGCGGTCCAGTCTGCGAGGCGCGTGTTTGTCCCTGTGAAAAAATTACTCTGGGAGGCGGAGGTGCCCTACGCCATGCTATACCCTGCAAAACTGAAGGTGACTCATGAGGAACAAGCTCATTTCTTTACTGATGCTAAATCGGCATTGAAATTCACGAAACACATCTGCAAAGGTAGAACACGTGAGCAGCGACCGGCGCCGGAGCGGCAGGAGTCGGGCCTGGAGGATGCGGATTGAGTAACTGCTCCATGCATTGCTGGACCTTTCTCTCACATTTGTAGAATTGAAAGTCTTTCTTAGTTCCTGATTGCTCCGTAAGATGGTTGTTTTGGTTGTCAATGGGAGGTAAGGGATGTGGCGCTGATATACACCTGTAGCTCTCCCTGGTGATCGAGAGGGGGCTCTGTACTCTTTTTGTGCGACTGACACTGGAGCCTCAGGGGCACGAACATGGGACCAATTCCGGCAACCGCACTTCGGTGCGGGTATGCGCAGCTGTGCTTCTTCCCCCAACGGGTATTACCCACATAGTTGTAGCTCGGGGCGGGGTGGGGGGGCTGGTCTCGACCTGATTGGGAGGTTGCAGTGGGTGGTGGGTGGGGGGGGAAGGTTTGCTGAAGTTATTGTTTGTTTGTTATTGTTTTTTTCTCTGCGTGATGATCGATCCACAGTACTCAGGATGATGTTTGTGGCGCACGCCGCTTCAATTGCTCAGGTCTCAAGGGGGTATGCTCAGGTTGTCTCTATGTTGCCATCAGGCAATACAGTAATTTTTCATACAAGATGTCTACTGACTGCGCCCTATTAACTTGGAATGTGCGAGGTCTCAACTCCCCTAAGAAGGGACGCCAGGTGGCGGCCTACTTGACCAGGCATAACATACAGGTGGCTTTCTTACAGGAGACGCATTTGGCCTCGAGCACGATCTGTGGGGCACTGGGCAGATGGGCGGGCTTCCAATTTGCTGCATCTTATTCCTCGTACGCGCGAGGGGTGCTGTTTCTGGTCAGAAGGGGGACTGATTTTCAGATGCTACACACGTATGCTGATGATGAGGGCAGATGTGCGAAGGTATGCGGGAAGCTCTGTGGTACGCTTCTGGTGTTTGTGAACATGTATGGCCCTATAGTGGATGACCCGACGTGTGTGACCCGGATAGGTGCACAGCTGCGCAAATGGCCCGAGGCACCTATAGTCTGGGGCGGTGACTTAAACACATACCTAAATGCGCAACTGGACAAATCTAATCCGGAAACGCATCGCACCCCCAGGGTTGCCTCGAGCATACTGCGAGTCATGATGGAGTTTGGTTTGCAGGATGTGTGGAGAGTGAGGAATCCGGACAGACAAGAGGGCACACACGCAACGCCCATGCACGGCAGCTGGTCGAGACTGAACTATTGGTTAGTGGGGGAGGAGCTACTGGAGTGGGTGAGTGGGGTGGCGACACTGGCCCGCACATTGTCGAATCATAATCCGGTGCGGCTGGTCTTGAGGAACCCGGCTGGAGTGCGTCGCCCTTTTACTTGGAGGCTGCGAGCTGAGGCACTTCTAGACCCACTCTATGATAACACAGTGCATGACGCCATAGTACAATATTTTGCGCCTAATAAAGGCACGGTGGAACATGCAGCGATGTTATGGGAGGCCTTTAAGGTCTCCATCAGGGGGACCTGTATAGGCACGACGGCGGGTATTCTTCATGATATACGGTCGCGGCTACAGAGCCTGGAGTTGGATCTAGGCGCCCTGGAGCGAGATTACGCTCAGCGGCCAGCCACGCTGGCCAAAATCACGGAATTGATTGCGGAATATAATGAGCAGGCGGAGGCGGAGATTAAGTATATATCGCGCAGGCATGTCGCTAGACGTTATGGCGAGGCGGGTCGGCCGGGCAGAACGCTTGCGTTCAAGATCAGAGCGCGATTGGAGCAGCATCGGGTTGATCGGATAGTGGATGACATAGGCGGGGTGCATTACACTCCGGAGGCCATAACGGAACAATTCCGTAGCTTTTATTCGGATCTTTATGGCGAGCGCACCACGCCGTCTACTGAGGACTTAGATGAGTATCTCGATGGCATAGCGTGTGCTTGGCTGTCGGACGCGCAACTCCAGTACTTATATCTCCCTATCGACGAGCAGGATGTAAAACTGGTGATAGCGGCGCTCGCTAATGGGAAGGCGCCAGCCCCGGATGGGCTCCCGGTTGAGTTTTATAAGAAGTACGCTGATCTACTTGCGCCGCACCTTCTGTAAGTTTACGCAGAGGCGCATGAGGTAGGGAGGCTCCCTCCGTCCCTTCGAGAGGCGCTCATCGTCACATTGCTCAAAAAGGACAAACCTCCGGAGCGGTGTGAATCCTATCGTCCGTTGTCCCTAATCAACATTGACGCAAAGATCCTGGCGAAAATTATAGCTACCAAACTGCAGCCCCTAATGCATGGTTTGGTTCTACCAGATCAATCGGGCTTTGTACCTGAGCGGTCCACATCGCACAATTTGCATACTCTCTTTTCCATGTTCCATGTGCTAGAGCCCTCGCTGGAGGCCGCGGCTGTGACCACTGCGCCTTTAACTAGGCCGGGTCACCCCTTTGCTTCCCACGCCTGCCGTCGCCTGCCTCCTGCTTGCTGCTGCTGCTGAACGACCCAGCCGCCGCTGGGCCGCCCGGATCTCCCCCTGCCTCCCACGCTTGACCCAGGGACACAGAACCACCGCCGGACGCCCAGAGGTTCCCGCCGCTGCCTCCCTGTGGCCCCGCCCACCACCAGCCCATTGGCCGCCCCGCTCCCGCCACCCAGCTGACCCGCCCACCCGGCTCCTTACTTATGACGCCCCCAGAGCGACCGTGCAGCGGACGCGCGCAGCGGGAGCACCGATTGAGCGCCGAAGGTGCGCCCGTCCGCGTCTGGACCGCGCCCAGTGCCAGGACCCCTGGCCCCCACAGACGGAAGCCGACCCGACAGACCTACGACACCACCGACCTCATCGCTCTCAACACCGGCCGAACCCCGGGATGCTACCGAGCCACACCGAGACGCACCCACGGACCCTTCAGCTGCCACTCCTGCAAGTTTGCCTGCAACCGGACCCACGCCACACCAGCACCCACCAAGCCGACCTCCAGCAGCACCCACCTGAAGTGCATCCTGCTCAACACCCGCTCCGTCCACAGACACGCCGTCGAGCTCTGGAACCTGCTCGACACCACAGGCCCAGACGTCGCCTTCCTCACGGAAACCTGGATGAACGCCTCCTCAGCACCAGACATCGCCATCGCCATCCCAGACGGCTACAAGATCATCCGGAGGGACCGCGTCAACCAGACAGGAGGAGGCATCACCATCATCCACAGGAACACCATCCGCATCACGACCAACACCGACGACACCCTCGCACCCGCCGAACACCTGCACTTCCAGATCCACGTCAACCCCAAGACCACCCTCAGAGGCACCCTCATCTACAGACCCCCGGGACCACGCACACAATTCAACGAGGACATCGCCAACTTCATCAGCCCACACGCCCTCCCCTCCGCCGACTACATCCTCCTCGGGGACCTCAACTTCCACCTGGAGAACAACAACGACCGCAACACCACCACCCTGCTGGACAACCTCGCCAACCTCGGACTCAAGCAACTGGTGGACACCCCCACCCACTACGCCGGACACACTCTCGACCCGATCTTCTCTTCCAGCAAAGACATCGCCTTCAGCCACGCCACAGGGCTCCACTGGACGGACCACAGCTGCGTCCACTTCAGCTTCAGGAGGACCACGCTCCACCATCACCATCAACAGGCTCCCCGCAGAAGCTGGAACAAGATCACTGCAGACCAGCTCGCTACTGCCCTGAACAAGAACCCTCCCACCAGCACAACAAACCCCAGCCAAGCAACCACTAACCTCACGAAATGGATCAGCGACTGCGCAGACGACCTCGCCCCGCTGAAGACCCCGCCGAGCAGACCCGGCAGCAAGAAAGCCCCATGGTTTAACGACGACCTCAAGAGCTCCAAGAAGAACTGCAGAGCACTCGAGAAAACCTGGCGCAGAGACCCAACACCGGACAACATGACTGCCCTCAAGCTCGCCACCCGAAAACACCACCAGCTGATCCGCGCCACCAAGAAAACCGCTTTCAAGGAACGACTGGACAGCAACGCACACAACAGCAAGGAACTCTTCAACATCGTGAAAGAGCTCTCCAACCCCAACGCCGGAAACAACGACATCACCCCTTCGCAAGACCTCTGCAACTCCCTCGCCTCCTACTTCCACAACAAGATCGCGGACATACACAACAGCCTCAGCACTCAACCGACGCACGCCATGACCGAACCACCGCCCCCCACCACCACCCTCCGCGCCTGGACCCCGATCAGCACCGAAGACACCATCCGCACGATGAACTCCATCCACTCCGGATCTCCGACAGACCCCTGCCCTCACCACGTCTTCAACAAGGCCGACGCTGTCATCGCACCCCACCTGCGGGACATCATTAACACGTCCTTCGACATCGCCACCTTCCCGGAGAGCTGGAAGCACGCCGAACTCAGCGCTCTACTCAAGAAACCATCAGCAGACCCAACCGACCTCAAGAACTACCGCCCCATCTCGCTGCTCCCGTTTCCAGCCAAAGTCATCGAGAAGACCGTCAACAAGCAACTGGCCGCCTTCCTCGAGACGAACGGTTCCCTCGACCTCTCGCAGTCGGGCTTCCGGGCCAACCACAGCACCGAGACCGCCCTGATCGCAGCCACCGATGACATCCGAGCCCTGCTCGACAACGGAGAAACAGCGGCCCTCATCCTCCTGGACCTCTCCGCGGCCTTCGACACTGTCTGCCACGTACCCTAGTACAGCGCCTCAGCTACGTCGGAATCCAGGAAAAGGCACTGGAGTGGATCACCTCCTTCCTCGCCGGAAGGACACAGAGAGTCCGCCTCCCCCCATTCAGATCGGAAGCCACCGAAGTCATCTGCGGCGTTCCTCAAGGCTCCTTGCTCAGCCCAACACTCTTCAACGTCTACATGAGCCCCCTCGCAGCCATCGCACGCCAGCACAACCTGAACATCATCTCCTACGCCGACGACACCCAGCTGATCCTCTCCCTCACTAACGACCCCGCCACCGCCAGAGCCAACCTACACGAAGGGATGACAGACGTAGCCAAATGGATGTCGCTCAGCCGCCTGAAACTGAACTCGGATAAGACGGAAGTCCTCATCCTGGGATCCTCACCCTCCGCCTGGGACGACTCCTGGTGGCCCCCCGCCCTGGGCAGCGCACCCAAACCAACAGACCACGCACGCAACCTGGGCTTCATCCTGGACTCCTCCCTCTCCATGACCAGACAAGTCAACGCCGTATCCTCGTCATGCTTCAACATCCTGCGCATGCTACGAAAGATCTTCCGATGGATCCCCACCGAGACCAGGAAGACGGTCACCCAGGCCCTCGTCACCAGCCGTCTGGACTACGGCAACTCCCTCTATGCTGGAACCACCGCCAAACTCCAGAAGAGACTCCAGCGGATCCAGAACACCTCAGCACGACTCATCCTGAACATCCCCCGCCGCAGCCACATCTCCGGACACCTGAGAGACCTGCACTGGCTCCCAGTCAACAAGAGAATCACCTTCCGGCTCCTCACCCACGCACACAAAGCCCTACACAACCAAGGACCAGGATACCTCAACAGCCGCCTCAACTTCTACGCACCCAAACGCCAGCTTCGATCGACCAGCCACGCCCTCGCCGCCGTCCCCCGCATCCGAGGAGCCACCACAGGAGGAAGGTCCTTCTCCTACCTGGCTGCCAAGACTTGGAACTCCCTTCCGACCCACCTCCGCCTGACCCAGGACCACCTTGCCTTCAGGAAGCAGCTCAAGACCTGGCTGTTCGAGCAGTAGCGGACCCCCCCCCCCAGCGCCTTGAGACCCTACGGGTGAGTAGTGCGCTATATAAATGATATGATTGATTGATTGATTGACTGTGTTACTCGACGCTGCTAAGGCGTTCGATTCGGTGGGGTGTTAATACATGTATTATGTTCTGAATCGGATGGGATTCCCCCCTTTGTTCCTCCAATGGATAACGTGCTCTACACAGCGCCGTCGGCCAGGGTGAGAGTTGGTGGCTTGACGTCTAAGCCGCTGAATATAGGGCGGGGTACCAGGCAGGGCTGCCCGCTCTCGCCCATGCTGTTTGCAATTTTCCTGGAACCGCTTGCGTGCGTGATCCGACAGCGACATAGGGAGACGGCGCTGAATTTCAATCATCGTCCGGTCTCGTTCTCCCTGTATGCAGACGATATGGTGCTGTTTGTCCGCGAACGGTCTCGATTTCTGATGCAACTGTTGCGAGAGCTTGTGAGGTTTGGATGTCTCTCTGGACTCCAGATAAATTGAGATAAGTCGTTCATAATCCCGCTCACGGCGGGGACCAGTTGCCCTGCTCTTGAGTACCCACTAGTGTGGTCAGACGACCCAGTCAAATACCTAGGAGTGTGGGCACACCGCGATCCGACGGTTGTCGTACGGGACAACTACGGCAAGGCCTGCGCAAACCTTGAGAGCATGATTGAGAGTTGGTTATTGTTGCCGCTGTCGCTAGCAGATCGTATAGCTCTCATCAAAATGGTGGTTTTGCCCCGATTTTTGTATTTATTTGTGAACGTGCCTATAGTATTAAATCTGTCCTTCTTTAAGACGCTTCGTGGACATCTGCTCCGTCTAGTCTGGGGGGGCAAGAGCGCGAGAGTTAAGTGGTCCACACTCACTCGGGGATATGAAAGCGGCGGATTTGTGGTCCCGGATTTTTATGTATATTATCTGAGCGCGCAGGCTCAGTACCTATACTACTGGTATAGGCCGCAAGCTTTCACGCCACATGTCGCGGTGGAGGAGGGTGATGCGGCTCCGGTCCCGTTGCACAGCGTAGTCACACACAGTTCGCGAGGCACCCCTAAAACGGAGATTAACTCAATTGATGCAACAATTTCAGCATGGCAACGCATAGGGCGATTGGCGCGGAAGTTACCACTTTATGCGCCAGACTTGAGATTGGAATGGGGTTATTCGATTGTCGGTCACCAGCGAGGGCCCGTCAATGAGAGTGCTTAGAGAGGCGGGAATCACTCACCTTAAAGATATTTACCCGGGCGGCACCTTCCTAGATCAAGGGGACCTTGGACACGTCGTCAATCAGACACTCATGTTCCGCTTCGCGGTCCATCGACTAAGAAGTGTGGCTAGGGAGCACTACGCCACCTTTCCGGGCGAGCCCCCGGTTCTGAATTCGCTGCAGGCAGTTCTCACGGTGCCTAATAACAAACACCTATTGTCAAAATTGTATGCACTGATTAAAGATGAATCAGAAGTGGGTGCCGATGAAAGTTGGGCATGTCTGGACGCTGATATTTCGGAAGACAATTGGAGGCATGTGTGTGGGCTGACTGGGACGTTAAGTATGAATGGTAACCTCAGAATTCTTCATTTCAAGTATTTGCATCAAGTATATCACACACCGGCACGACTGTATAAATATGGCCTGCGAGACACTGCGAGATGTGACAGGTGTGGTCAAGACAATGCGGATTTTATGCACCTGGCGTGGAACTGCCGACCTGTGGCTGCCTTCTTGGGGGCAGTAGTGAGTAGCATGTGTGAAATGGTTGAAATCGATATCCCCTTTACGCCACTGGTGTGCCTCCTATGCTGTGTCCCACACATTAAAGGCGCGAATGGCAGGCTGGTGAGGTTGTTATGTTATCTTATGTTATGTTAACTTAGTTTTTATATAGCGCACGGCTACTCCGACGGAGTGTCCCGGCGCTTTATAGTGGCAGCTCATTAAAAGAAAACATAACAGAAGAAGAGATTCAGAAACAACAGAATAGAACAACTAAAGGGTAAAAAGCCAAGTTTTTTAGGTTGGCGCTGCTTATGGCGGCTAGAAGGGTGGCGATAGCATGCGGGAAAGGTAGGCGTCCGGGTTTGAAAGATTGGCTGGCTGACTTTGTGTACTGTAGGGATAGCCTCAGTGTTTATGCGGAGGAACTGCCCCTTAGGTCCAGACCAAGGGACATCTGGGAACCACTGCGCTTATATCTGCTAGCACATTCTGAAGAGAGCACAGATTAACCCCGCTAGGGGGGAACTGGCGACTGTGGGGGAGAGGTCAGGGATGGGCCCCCTTATGAGACACTGGAGCAATTCCTGTTTTATGTTCAGACACTTGGAGAGTACTTGGATCAATATATCTATTATTATTGCGCTAGGATTGGACCGCGGTTTACTTTATGCTTTTCTTTTCTTATTATTTTTCTTCTCATTGTTCCATGAGAGTTTGTTTCTATTGCCTCAGGTATGGTCCTCATTTGCTGAGTTCACTCGGTAGCCGTGATGTACTTTCCTTGCATAGTCTAGACTGTGAACATCTTCCGGGCTCATGGATTGCAGTTGGGAGTTTCATGTGCGACTTAACACATGTTTTATAATATGTTGCATATGTGGATGTGTAACGTTTCTGCTCCTATATATGGCAATTAATGCTGAAAACTTAATAAAGAAATAAAAAAAAAAACAAATGAACAAGAACGATAACGTTCCTGAACCACGCTATGAGGAAAAAAGCAGAAGATTTTATTTATGTGGCTCTCTATAACTGTGCTTTTTAGGTCTGGTGTCAGCCAAGACTTTTTGATTTTATTAAAATATTCCCTTATTTGATAGTTGGACACCTTCGAAGTAAGCACAAAGCACAATACAGCTTTATCAGTTCTTGTCTCCTACCAATGGTGTTGGAAACTCCTTTTGATTGAACTTTGTTTATCTGACTACTGCTATATCACAGCATACCATATTGTGTTCTTGGACTCAATATTATCAATGATTGTTTAATAAATATTGGATAGTAAGAACCCAAAAGAAGTATATATATATATATATATATATATACCTTTCTTCCACTTTACATCGTGGTTCAGGACATTTACGTCTGAGATGAGTATGTTTAGACATCCAGTGTAGCATCTTAGTTATTGCATATATTTGCACTGGGTCTTCCTTCACTGCTCATCATTTATTCAATCGATTGAGTGTGGTTAAATGTAACTATCTATATACATTTCAATGTTTCTTCTTTTAAAGTTGTAGATGACCATTATTTTACCTTTATCCGCCTTTCACAGCAGGCTGCTTCTTTGAGCCTCCACCTCAATCGCCAGCTCAGAAAAGCCCTCTCACTTGAACATTCTTCACCTTCATTCCAGATACCGTGCTCTCTAAGTCGGTAGTTCTCTCTTTCACCCTTGACCCCTCCACCGTGACGGAGTTCAAACTATTTCTCAAATTCTCAATCATCTTTCATTAAGTCTTGTTAATTGTCATTACCCATGGTTTTAAACATAAGATGGCCTACTGGGTTTCTTTAGTTCTGACCTTGTGTGGCACTTATGACTGATCACACTTAGCGAAGCTTTTTGTGGTTGTCTCATCAGGCAGTAGTTTACTCTTTTTGGCTCATATTATCACTAACTACGTAAGGCACATGTATTTGAAATAATTCCTGTGCTTAATTTGAGTGGGTGTTTTCTGGTGCTCTGCACCAGCACTTAATTGGTTTCTGGTACTGGGCACTGGCACTTAATTTGTTAGTAGTTGTTTTGGTACCTCCATCGGAAGGGTTTATGGGCAATGAGTGGTGCAAGCTGCAAAGGCCTCCTGGTCAGGGCCCCAGCACTTATTATTTTACAAATTAAGCACTGATTATAAGCCTGTTCTGAAGTACTGTAATTAGCCACCACAAAACGCCTCACTCGATGCAGCTAGCCGCGTCATTAGTCCATACGTCGCGTTCCTGGCTGCTCTGCGCTGTTCACCCGCGGCTCAAGCGCTGTACACCCGCGGCTCAAGCGCTGTTCGGGGTCGTCGTGCGTCGTCCGACATCGTCGTTAACGAGGTATGTGCTACCGTCTCTCCTCCCCCCCGGCCTCGTCCCTGGGCATGACCAGGTTGCACGGGGCCCCAGTGGTGATTGCCACAGGGGGGGGGGGGGGTTAGTGGTGGCTTCGCTACAGAGCACGTGAGATTCGGTCGGCGCGGGCGTGTTTGGGGCGCGGGAACATTGCGCGGGTGAAAAGTGCGAGTAGCATTTTGTAAATACTGTTCCTTTGAGTAAGAGGGTCACGATCCAATCCCTCCATGCGGGTTATGATGGTAAGGGTGTGGGCCAGGAGCAAGAGCACGGGCTAAGAAAGTGTGCCGGGACTTATTTTAGGGAGTGAGGCGAGTGGGCCCAGAGTGCCCGCGGGCCGCGAAGAGTGTCCGGTCGCCGCGTGCAAGGTTGAGGCACGGGCACAATGTGCAGTTTGAGTATGAGACGCAAGTGTAACACTGTTGCGAGGGCGTTTGTGACTTTTCGAAAATGGGTTACGCTTTTCAATGCATCTACGCGGACTATGCCTGGTAGGGACCCCGTCCCATGTACTTGTGCCCTGCCCAGCCCCGTGTGGTTTACTAAGACCGAGCGGCATAGCACAAGAGAGTAAGCGGGTCATCCCCGAAGAGAGAGGTCATGGGTTCAAGCACAAACTCACAATAGAGAGGAAAATGGGTACTTAAGAAGGCAGGGTATGTTTACGCCTTACAGCCATGTTCTCTGTCGGCAGCTAGGGGCAGCTAGGTGGGGGGTCCGGCCGTTAGGGCCCCGCGTGGCATCCGTCGAAGTAGACGAGTGGGATCCCCCGGCGGGTTTCGACCAGTGAGTTATGGAGGGGGGATAGCTCCATCGCCGCATCCCCGCACCGAACGCCCCCTTCCCACCGTCCCCAACCTTTCCGTTTGTCGAGTGTTCATCACGGGGCACGGAAAACATGGCTTCATCACGGGGCACGGAAAACATGGCATGATCAGTTGGTGTGCAGTTTTCCCCCGTCCGCCTCCCGCCCATGGTACGGTTCCGGCCGGGTTGGTTGCGGGCTGCTCGCAAATCGAGAGGGATTGTAGTGGCGTGCAGCTCATTTAACATGGGTAGGGTACAATAACCGTCATGGGCAAGTGTTCGATTCCCCTCTGGGAACACTAGATACTTATTATCTACATAAAGGATGGTTCATTGGGTGATCATTTGTTGACTAATTGTCACATAATGTACATTTTGGGTGAGTCTCCCACGCAGGAATGGTAAAGCGGCAATTCAAACCGAGAATGCGACTGCCAGCACTCATTTGCACAGGATCTCTTGGCTCATGACTATGAGAAGCAATGGGGTCGTGTCCACAACCTGGGTCCTGGGCAAGTCACGCAATCTCCCAATATCTGAAGAAAGGGTAGGACAATTCAGTGCTCACGTTGCCCTACAACACCCGCGGGTCGAGTTTATGGAATATAAAATGCTTCAAATGCTTCCACTGCGGCTCTCCACTACGAGGATAGTGCAAATGCGATTGCAATCGCGTTAAAGAGTGGATTTGCTGGTCCTTACAAATGGGAGCTCTGTCGATCTTAGATAACCTGGGATCGTGTTGCGGGCGCGAGTAACAACATCCCTATAAACGACGGAGCTCCTATTTTGCATATGTGAAAATCTGCCGGGGCTATGTGGCAACACTTGTTTTAGTGCCGGCATAATTCAGACAGTCTCAGATTCCGATCGCCTACAACTACCCATTTCAAAGCAGTGTAATCGCCTCTAATTAAATCAAACAAACTCTCAATTGTGCTGCTGCAACAACAGTCCTTGCCTGGCTAGACAATGACTTACACTCTACTGCGCTGTTGGTTCAACATGTGATTTGGGCATGTAAAGTAAGCCTCCAGGAAGTAGGCTGAACAAGAGCTACTGAAAGAGGAGTTGGCCTTCCGGCTAGGGTGCCCGACCTCGGACCTGGAGGAACCGGGTTCGAGGCTCGGTAGGGACGCCAACTGGGCAAGTCACTTCACCGCCCCGTGCCCAATATTTAGGAGTGGGTGTCTGCATGTACGTAAGTGGTGGTATTAAAAAAGCGCTGATATTCGATGTGGTTTTAGGACTTGTTCGCGCTATGTATAAAACTCTGCAAAGCAGACCCGTTAGGAGCACGCGGTTGAATTAGCGCAAATGGTAGAGCGCTCGCTTGGCATGCGTGAGGTAGCGGGATCGACGCCCGCATTCTTCATTTAATAATCTTTTCCACGTTCCTCATAAGAATGAAAAGGTGTCTGCATGTAACTAATTGGTGATATTCACAGCGACACGAGACTCGATTTAGGTCCAGTTCGCGCCATAAGAGGTACAGGCAGGGCTGTGGTCACGTGCCCAGCTGTGTATTTGCATTAAGGCTGCACCCTCTCACCACTAGCTTGCGAAAATATCTGCGCTCTTACTAGACTGTAGCTGAGCTGCGAGACTAATGTTACAAGACACAATTGCAGCCCTACGAATGTGTGGATATTTGTGACTAAGCATCTGGGTGTGAAACTAATTGGACCATATACCGACAACATAATTTTCCATGACAGGCAGAGCTGTTTGGAATACATGTCATTTAAAATGGGAATTTGTTAAATGAGGTGTCTCCTCCATGGGGCAGACGACTCGATTCTGTCGACAACTTTCTGCATCTTGTAGACATCCCCAGTATGACTGGCAGAATGCATAAGTGTCAATCCTGCATGTAGAACAGCGAGCAGGTCCGGCCTGCAACGGATTATTGCATGCATTTTAGTATCCTGCTCTTCGTTGCTGGACGCTATTGTAGGCCCGTGTTTTGAATTATGTGGTGTTTTAAGCCCACGCTGATAACTAGAGACGATGGAGCTTTACTGCAAATGCGGTCGGCTTTGCTGCAGGGGAGGCGGGTTTGAGTCTTGCTGACGCCCCGCATCCAGTGTAGTTGACAATCCTGTACACACTCTTTACCCTGGCATATAGCGCAGACTTTACTCGAAGGTGTCGGAGCGCGCCACATTAGTAACAGAACTAATACATATGGAAACATATAGATGGTACTGGGTACATGTTGGTGGCTCAGGACTGGCCGGATTGACATTGTGTGGCGGCTGGGCAGTAAGGGGGCTCATGGCACGATGTAGGCAGCACTAGCTGAACCGAGTTAGCACCACAGCACAATATAAATGTTCCATAAAAGAACATACTTTAAATGCAAAAAATAGCAAATTGTACGACATCGATAGTCTATTGGTGGGTTTTTAATTAAAGGGTACAAGTGGGCAAGGTTTTCCGAAATGTAGGCGACGATGTAGCGTTTCGGTGTGGCTTTAACGTCACAGTCAGATAACTTACCTGTCAGAAGTATACAACCCGCTGAGATATCTATTACCATGGGACAGAGCACGGGGAGAAGTCGTTACAAACAAAATGATTTCGGATTGACGAGACGACGTTCTCGAAACCGGCACAAGCATTCTTAATTCTATGTCAGGACAGGAGGCTCCGATTATGCTTATACTCAATTTCTTTACTGAAATACAGCAGCCAATCACAGAACAGTAAAGAAACAAAAAACTACATTACCCATAACCCAGGGTAACCATAGAGTACACCAACAGTATATAAACAGTCTTAGAGGTAACCACTCCCTCTTTCTTTGCTGCTCCGCAGCCAGTTAAGTGCTTTATTGATTTTTCTTATCTGCTTACTTACTTAAATTGTATTTCTACTGTGCGCTTTGCAGTGTATGCCGCTTGTGCCGCTTTTGAAGCGCTTCTCTCGCGCTATTGTTGCCGCTCGCTCAATTCGTCCGGCGCTCGCGGTGGGGAGCGTGTGCTACCTCCCTGGGTCGGGCGCTTGTTGCCCGTGTTCCCGTTTTTTGGTGGAGGGAGTTTGGGGTGGAACTGCCTCGCGCGCCGCTAGCGCGAGCAGTTCCGGTGCTGTCTGGCAAGCCGGTGTCATTGCGCATGCGCGACCTTTGTCGCGCTGCCTTTCCACACGCTGCTTTGTTGACATTGCAGCGCCGGCTCCTGAAGCGTCTCTGAGACGAACCGCCCACCGCCTTTCAGCTGGCCCCTCTTGACACCGGAGTTTGACTAAAAAATTCCGGTTGAATAATTGCATAGGCTTTGCCAAGAGTGTCGGTCTCATTTTTTCTTGTCAGCAAGCCTCCCTCCACGCTCTAAAATTGTTTTCCACGCAGTTTTTTCTGCTTGAACTTGCTGGCTTTGAGGTTTTTGCACTCCCTCTGACTGTGTCACTGACATACCGGATTTCTAGTCACCTGGTGGGCTATATTTTCACGTTTCCTGTGTACCATGAGTGGGTCCTATTATTATGAGGAGGAAGGTGACTTTGAGGATGAAGGGTCCGAATTTTTTGAACAGGATCTTGTTGAGGCACTGGACAAAGGGGTCCAACATTCCATGAACAAGGCGCTAGTTCGCGCCATTACGCCCCTGAAGCGCCATTTGACGCAGTATGCGCAAAAACAAGGTTGGGTGCCTTCCAAGAAGTCCTCTTCTCCTGGGAATCCTCATTCTTCTGACTTTCGCAAACTGGCACGGTCATTGTCCTCCTCCAAATTGAAACATATTCCTGTGCATGTTGAGAGTGACGACCATGACGCTTCCTCGTCCTCCTCGGAGGTTCTGCCTCCTCCGCCTAAAAAGCGTAAATGTAAGGAACATTTTGTTGACGCACCTTCCAGGCCTTCTGTCTTGACTTTCGAACCTGAGGATATTATGCACCCTAATTCCTCTGCTTGGCTCCCCTCTCCTGCTGTGGCGGAGTATGTTCAGGAACATATCCGCCATCCATTTGATAAAGACGTGCGTGCGCGTCTTCGTTCCGAGTGTCCACGGCCTGATTTAGCAGATAACCTGGCGGATACGCCTGAGGTCGACCCTACCATGTTGTCGTATATGAAAAAATTTTCCAAAGACCCCAAGAAGGGTTTGGATCGTTCCTGGCGGGCTTGCCAGGACAAGGTCTTGGACCTCTTAGGCCCTCTCACAAAAATGCTGGATCTAGGTTTCCGCGCCAAGGAGGCTTCCTCAACTGTGGATCCTGATGAACTCATTGAATGGGCGCAGCGTGCCATATGCCTGTTGGGCAACGCCAACTGTGCACTTTCTAGTGAACGGCGGCGTTCCATTCTACTTAAGTTAGACCCGAAGTTGTCTGAACTTTCTTCTTCTGAGGCAGGGGCTGCAGCCCAGGGTCTTCTTTTCGGCCAGCCTTTCTTAAAAGAACTCACGCATTTTGTAAGTACTTTCAGCAGTATTGACAAAGCACAGGCATCCTTGAAACGGGCCATGCGTCCGGTTTTCAACAGGGCCGGACGAAACAGGGGACGTTCGTCCGGCCGTGGTCAATACCAATCCACTCAACGTGGTTCTCAGTCCCACAGGGGAGGCCAGCAACATTCAGGCTATGCCCAGCGATCTAACTTCTACCCTTCCAGGAAAGGACGTGGTCAGTACAACAAGGGACGATCAGGCGGTCACTCCGGTGGATATCAGGATTCCGCCACTTCAGGTGAGACTTCTTCCTGCATGCAGTGTTGTTCTGGGGGGCAGGATCCGCCATTTTCTAGCCAATTGGCGCGCAATCTCCGGAGATGCTTGGGTGCTGGAGACGGTTCAGGGATTCAAAATAGAATTCTATCATCCCTTCCATCAGTCTCGTCCTCCATTTCCCCTTCACTTCTCAAAGCAAAGTCAAGAGTTCATCACAGAGGAACTCAAATCCCTGGTGTTGAAGGGGGCCATTGTGCCGACAGTGCGCCATCCTCAGGGGTTTGCCAGTTCGATCTTCCTGGTGGAGAAGAAGGGAGGGGGATCGAGGTTGGTCCTCAATCTGAAGGACTTCAATGCGGGAGTAGTTTATCGACACTTCAAGATGGAGGGCATCCATCTTTTGCGGGATCTCCTGCGGGAACGGGATTGGATGGTTCGTCTGGACCTCAAAGATGCTTATCTCTCCGTTCCGATCTTCCGTCCCCATCGCCGCTTTCTGCAGTTTCAGTGGCTGGGGACTTGGTATCAGTTTCAGGTTCTACCCTTCGGCCTTTCGTCAGCACCTTGGTGCTTCACGAAACTGTTACGTCCTGTGGTGGAATCTCTCCGCAGCCGCGGTGTTCGCCTGATCATATATTTGGACGACATCCTCCTTCTGGCGGATTGTCCTGTCAAACTGATGACTCATCTGGACTGGACCATAGACCTGCTTCAGTCCCTCGGTTTTCTAATAAATGTTCCCAAGTCCGTGCTACGACCTACTCAAGTGATCGATTTCCTGGGGTTCAAAGTCAACTCCCTCACTTGTCAGCTTCTGCTTCCCCAACAGAAGATTCGATACATCAAACGGGAATTGAATTCCGTTATCTCGAGTCCGACTGTATCATTGAGGTTGTTAGCACGAGTTGTCGGTCTCTTAGCGTCTTCCCTACAAGCGATATTTCCAGCTCCGCTGCATTATCGTGCCCTTCAGCGTTTGAAGATTCAACATCTTCAACGGGGCCTGCGTTATTCCGACCTGATTCCTCTCTCGGAGGAGGCCAAGTCGGAAATGCAATGGTGGTTGGACCATATGGAGGCCTGGAACGGCCGAGCTCTTTTCGGCTCCTCTCCGGAGCTGGTGATCGAATCGGATGCCAGTCGTTGGGGCTGGGGAGCTCGTTGCGGTCCGATCTCGACGGGGGGACGGTGGTCTCCGCAGGAACTTTCACTCCACATAAATTGTTTGGAGTTGCTGGCAGGGTCGTTTGCGATCAAATGCCTATCGCCCCTTCGATCCCACTGCTGTATCCTTCTCCGGATGGACAATGTCTCAGCAGTACGTTACATCAACAAGCTGGGGGGGACTCGATCGAGGTTGTTGGCAGAGATCGCCAAGGAGTTTTGGCACTATTGCCTTCAGCACAGGATCACAGTTATTGCGGAGTACCTTCCCGGTTCTCGGAATCTTGTGGCGGACTGGAACTCCAGATACCTGAAGGACTTCAGCGACTGGAGACTCCATCCTCGTGTGTTTCGCCAACTTCTTCGCAGTTGGGGCCCGTGTCTACTCGACCTCTTCGCGTCACGTCTCAACACCCAACTTCCCCGGTTTTACAGTTGGAGACCGGATCCGGAGGCTCTGGCCACCGATGCTTTCCTCCAGCCGTGGACGTCGTCCCTTTGTTATGCGTTTCCCCCATTCATGATGATCCCCAGAGTTCTGGCGTATGTGTCACGATTTCGGGCGGAATTGATTCTGATTGCCCCTCTGTGGAGGGCCCAGCCATGGTTCCCAGTTCTCCTGGAAATGGCGTGCGACTTTCCGTTTCTTCTTCCTCGGATGAGGAATCTCCTGCTGGATCCACTGCAGAATCCGCATCCCCTGGTTCAGTCCGGCTCCCTCCTTCTCCTGGCATGGCGAATTTCGGGGAACGTTGGGCGGTGTCAGGCCTTTCTGCAGACGCTTCCAGATTTCTCAGCAACGCCTGGGCCCCTAATACTCACAAACGTTACAGAAGCTCCTGGAAACGTTGGAGTGATTGGTGTTCTCAACGGCAAGTTGATCCCACATCGGCTGATGTCTCTTTGATAGTCAATTTTTTGGCTTCTCTGTCTTCTTCTTCTGGTTTGGCCTACCGCACTGTCAACAATTTCCGTTCCGCTATTTCGGCGGGCCATCTTCCTGTGGATGGGAAGCCTGTTGGTGAACATCCTCTTGTGGCTAAAATTCTTAAGGGGATTCGTATGGCTACTCCCCCTCGTCCTAAATATGTTTCTTTATGGGATGTTTCGGTTGTCTTACGTTTTCTGGAAGCTTGGCCGGTTAATTCTTTATTGTCTCGTAAACAACTCTCGGCCAAGCTTACTATGTTGTTGTGTTTGCTTTCCTGCAAACGAATTTCTGATGTCCGCGCTTTGGATCTTGCGGGACGTAGCTTTACGCCCGAAGGTGTTTCCTTTCGCCTTTCCAAGCGCACTAAGACTAATACAGAGGTCATTTCTTACCCTTCTTTTCCTGCTCGACCTAACCTTTGTGTGGTCCAATGCCTTAAAGATTATGAGGTGAGTACTTCTCTTCATCGCTCTGATTTGCAAGGTCAATTGTTGATTGCTTTGCAGAAACCCTTTCGCCCGGTTACTCCGGCCACGTTGGCCCGGTGGGTAAGGTGGCTCATGGGTGAAGCGGGCATTGATGTTTCTGTGTTTGGTGCTCATTCGGCTCGGGGGGCCATGGCCTCTAAGGCTTTTTCTTTGGGTGTCACTTTATGCGATATTATGAAAGCTGCTGACTGGTCATCAGATTCTGTATTTAAGACCTTTTACTTCAAACCTGTTGCTACTGTTGCTTCTGTTGTGGTGGAGGAGCTTTAAACAAGCATAATCGGAGCCTCCTGTCCTGACATAGAATTAAAAATTTGCAAACATTCGTGACAAGAATTTTCAATTCTATTAAGGACTAGGAGGCGAGGATTATCCCACCCATTGTATATGCATTTGCTATATCGTATAGTGTTACTGTGCAATGATTCATGGATCTTATTCCTACTGTACTGTGATGATTACTTTGTTTTTTCTCTACCCACCCTTTATTTGCTCATGCTTACACGGAATGTGTATTACGGCTTTGTGTCTTTTTTCAGGCTCTGATCCCAAGTGATGCTCCTCCGGCTCCATCCTTGTGGGAGATGTGCTGCGAGTTTCTTCTCCTCGTTGGCCTGCTGTTATTCCTGTGGCTTTGGGAAGTTCCTTCGCCTCCTCGTTCAGACTTTGGTTCTTCTGGATGATATCCTTCCTGGATTTATGATGTTCAAGTTGTTCTTCCTAATGGATTTTGGACAAAGAAAGAGGAAGTGGTTACCTCTAAGACTGTTTATATACTGTTGGTGTACTCTATGGTTACCCTGGGTTATGGGTAATGTAGTTTTTTGTTTCTTTACTGTTCTGTGATTGGCTGCTGTATTTCAGTAAAGAAATTGAGTATAAGCATAATCCTCGCCTCCTAGTCCTTAATAGAATTGAAAATTCTTGTCACGAATGTTTGCAAATTTTTAATTCTCTTCAAAGCCTTCCTTATAATTCCAAAATGCCAGTTCTTGAGAGCCATGCAGTGCAGTTGACTCGTTCTCCTAAGCCCACGAACACTCACGCACTATTAACAAACCATTGTGTTCTTGGTGAGCAAATGTGAGACTATTTATGTAATAAGTAAAATTGTGCTTAAATACAAAGATTAGGTGAGTAAAGAGGGAAGAGGTGTGGCGCCGCGGCTAGGGCGACTGACTCCGGAATCTGGGGATCACGGTTCGATCCCCGACACCGGCGGCAGATTAGCCCAGCACCATGTGACTCTGGGCAATAGCTTGCTTAATCTTCCCGACGGCCCCCAGCGCCTAGAGACCCTTACGGGTGATTGTGCGCTTTACAAATGTGGATTATTATAAAGACATTGACACAATAGTATCAAAATCGCAGAGGATTTCAGGCTGCTTTGAACAACGTCTACGTCTCCCTCGCATCCTTACGCGAGATGCATGCCGCATTGCAGTGGATCAATTGCAGTGGGTTAGCAGTGTTTATTCCTAGTTAGGGTTCAGGGTGGCATACCGTCACTGCCCATTCCCGGTAATACTTGCAGTATCACAAATGCACTCGCTACCTAGTGCCTCCAGTACTGTCAGCGCGCGATGGGGTTTCTTATCATGTATGCACGCTGGCCTGGAGCACGCGGAGTCACTTTCTTTCATGGGTCAGAGACGCTTGTAACACGGGGGCCACTGGGCTTTCCATTGTCAGCAGCAGACAGACAGTGAGCATGCCTGACTGGGTGCACTACAAGTATAGCTTCGGTCCGTGCAGCGGTCTGAATTAGGTCTGGGATCAGTTACAGGCCGGGGAGTGGGGAATTCCTGTTTCAAGCCCATAAGAATAGGAAAGAATACAGCTGGAGCACCATAAGTGGACACATTGCTAAAGCAAACGCCAAGTCTCAAGAAGCAGGTGTCATTCAGGCGCAATCAATACAAGGGGTAGCAAACGGGCATTACAGTAGGGAAGTGACATGCTTGCAGGTACAAGAGCGACAAAGTGCTTGTAGAGGTATAATTCTGTGAGAAATGAAGGGCTTGCTATCACAAGAACAAACGTTACGCAGGTTACAGGGGCACTTGTGCAAGACTGGAGCTGTTGTTTGTCGCTCCGCATCCAGCTTCAGTTCACAAGCATGTATTCACCCCCCCTTTATGCCTTTATTAGCGCGGGCTGCACCCGAGGGGCCAGAGCGCTTCACAGAGTGAACAGAACTGACACATGAGAACACGGGAATGAACACACTACACAAGCAGGCGCTAAGCTACATGAAGCAGAGTGAAATACGGGAGCAGACAATTCAAGAAGTAGCTAACTGTGCATTCGCAGGGAGAAAGTGACAGGTGCAAGTTTAAAATGCGTACAATGTATAAGTAGAGGAAATTAGGGGGATAATACTGCTATAATTGGCAGACCCTCCAACCACAAGTATCATACTGCGTAGACACTTCCGTAGTCAAAGTTAATAGAATTTTCTATATTAAAAACTTCGTCGGTCAGAAAGGTGAGGGCATGAATTGAATTTAGAGGTGTCTTTGAAGGGGGAACTTTGAGGCTAGTTCTAGGCCTGAGAGGAGGAGGTGTTTCTGAGAGGGAGAGTAAGGAGACGAGATAAGAAGTGACTCCAAATCAAACACCCCCAAAATACAATGGCCATTAACACCACATGCAGCAAGGGCTATATGAGAGGTGGCAACCAGCGTGTGCAAGAGAGAGGTGACATTTGCAGGTTACAAAGAGCACCAAACGCGGGTAGTAGGACAATACTGCAATAAATGGCGTACACTAATCATAAGAGGTACAAGGAGGTAGAGTACTGCGATATATATCTGACTGCCAAGCATAATAACAAACGCTAGGTACGATATGGCCCACTTGTGCATGTACCGAAACAAACACAATTTTGGAGGTAGCAAAACAGGGTATTGCCAGAGAAAAGTGACGGGTGCATGTTACAATTGAGTACCAACCTCAGGGTTAGGGATATCACTGCAACGAGGGGCAGACTATCGAACCACTGCAACACATTGGTAAAGACACCTCCAGAGTCAGGGAGATTAGAATTTTATTTGATAACGCCTTCCTTCAGATAATAGAAAAGACTTGTATTAACTTGGGAAGTGTGAGGGTCAGGTTGACAAAATAGTTGGCGTAACTCCAAACAGGCGAGTCTTACAGAGTGAGAAAAAGTTAAGTAATTAGACTTCAGGCAAACAAAGAAATAACTTCTGGGAAAGAGCCAGAAAAGCGATTTTCTGAGTGTTAAATTTCAAATTGGGGTAACCGTAAATACTTCCAACCCCTGGAGTTAACGGTACCCCAATTATTTTGGGGGTAGGCGAAGGGAATGACAGGTTAAAATCTACTCAAACACGCAAAGGTGATAGGAGGAATGCTAGTAATTTGTCTAACCACTGGCAGTCGCCCGGGGTAGTATTTCAAGCTATAGGCTTTTTGACCACCATGCCACTTTAGATTAGACCCGGGCAGCATCTTAAAATGACCAAAGAGGTGTCTGGGAAATAACCCTGGCTTACAGGTTAAGCTATTGCATAATAACTTTAGATAATATATCTGGCCGAAAGATATCCTGTTTAAGACTTTCTGTAAGCTTAATGAACATTGATGGTAACTAGTCTTGACTAGAATTGAGACCTGCTCTTTGTAGCATGATCAAGTGCAAGCAGTTGTTCAGGAGAGGTCATTACTATGCGATAATCTTTGTATCAATATGTAATAAACGACTTTCGGACACCGTTACAGATTTAAGAAAGATTGGCAAAGCCAGTAGGTTGGCTTTATTGTGCTCACACGTGCAGGGTAGGCTCATTAAGGCCTAACGAAGAAACACAAGTGGACTGTATTGAAGGCTCCCTTGATTGTTATGTGAATATACCTGGAAGGAAGGCCATTAGAGTCGTAGAGTATGGAATGATTCTACTTCAGGGGGAGATTCCCAAAAGATAAGATACATGCCCAGTAATTATTCCATTAACATTTTTCTGCCCCTTCCCACTAACACAATTCCAATTTGAGCGAGTGATGGCAAAGGTGTTGGCCAAAGCAGGCTTGTCTCAGACAGAGGGAAACCAAAAATTTTCAAGCCATTCATTCAGAATAGGGGCAGCCACGGCTGCATATAGGGCTGGGATGGGCGAGGAAGGTGTCAAGAGAGTGGGGAGGTGGTCATCCTCGTGCTACCAGCGATACGTTCGCCCTTGACATGCCCGGAGCCTGGGAGGTTCAGGCCGGTGGTCAACAAGGCCCTGCGTAGCCAAATTCAGCATGTACTGTTAAAGTTAAAATTTTGTTTTTGTGCAGTGTTCAGTATAAAGAAAGGACTAATGCCAACGGTGGTACAGTTTATGTAAGTTTGCTTGTGTGCAGTGCTCTGTTCATAGAAGATTAATGCAAACGGTGTCTTTTCTTGCAGCTGACTGTCGCGTATGGGTGATGGGCCATTCGTATGTTACCAGGCTGGAACAGTGGGCGTCCTACAGGCAATGGGAGGCGGCCTTAGCAAGGACACAAATTTTATGGCTAGGTTTCCCGGGTATGAGATGGGGCCAGCTGAGGCGCAGGTTTGACCAATGTTTAGCAGCGCAGGGTGGGCCTCCCAACATCCTCATCATCCACTTGGGCGGGAATGATCTGGTCACGATGGGGAGGAGAGCGTTAGTAGACGCCATTCAGAGGGACACAATTGCCATAACGAACAAATTGGGTGCCACAGAGCTAATATGGTCGGAGATCGTTCCCCGGAGGGCCTGGAAGGGAGCGCGATCGGCGGTTGCCCTAGAGCAAGGCAGGAAGAGGGTCAATAGGGCTATGCAAAAATTCATGGAAAGGAGAGGTCTGGGTTTCATCAGGCATGCGTTGATACAGGAAAGGACTGTGGGTTACTACGAAAAGGACGGGGTACACTTGTCTGGGCTGGGTATGGATGTCTTTCTCATGGACTTAGAGGAGTGCCTAACAGCAGCAGGGTGCCAGTGATCTTGCGACAGGTACCAATGCGGCGAGACACAGAAAGAGACAAGTGAGGAAAGCAGTAAAGGAAAGTAGGAGGTGGTGGGGGGCTCTGTCATCGGCGGGGGCCTCCTCCAGAGCTGTGGCGGAGTACAGGGCGATCTGGAAGCAGATGGACAGTAGGGGTACCTCTGCGGCAGAAGGACACAGTCAATACCTCTGCCGGGCACAGTAGGGGTGCCTGAGCCAAGAACCTGGAGCCGAGGGGGTTCCAGGAAACAGCGTCGGCGCCCCGTTAGTCCTTCGGGCGGTCGGGGGGCCTGAACCGGCCGGGGGTGTGCCTCATCGCTCCGCCCTGACAGGGGGGGCGGGAGTGAACGAAAGGAAGTGATAATGGACTGCACCGTCAGAGCATCGACTCGCCGTGCAAGAATGGCTCATTAGGCATGCGGGTCAGCGAGGGGCTGCCGCATTGGATCGCCCGTAAGATGACCCACCTTATTTCCACTTGTTGTGCAAAATAAACCTGCACCACTGCTTTCCCACTAATTTGTCTCATGCGTTTCCTTGGTTGTAAGTGGTATGGGGCACAGAGTGAGTAAGCGCTGGGAGTGTGGGCACTATGCCGCTGGCCGCGCGACGCGAAGGGGAGCTCAGCGAGACAGCCTCTTAGTCCCACATTCCGCGCGAACCAACGGTGCACGCAGCCCGTGGCCGCCCCCTTTTTCAAGCACGTCCAATGGGCGCGAGTCACCAGGTGGGAGGGGCGGCCCTTAAGGGGCTTTAAGTTTGGCGTGGCAGCAAGGCTCGGTCTTTTCTGCCGTCGCGTTCCTGGCTGCTCTGCGCTGTTCCCTCCCTGGCCCAGACCCAGCGGCAGAGCGGCAGGCATGTGTTGAGCTGTTAACGGTCTGTTTTTGTGTTGCAGGCGGAGTCACAGGGCGATCTGGAAGCAGATGGACAGTAGGGGTACCTCTGCGGCAGAAGGACACAGTCAATACCTCTGCCGGGCACAGTAGGGGTGCCTGAGCCAAGAACCTGGAGCCGAGGGGGTTCCAGGAAACAGCGTCGGCGCCCCGTTAGTCCTTCGGGCGGTCGGGGGGCCTGAACCGGCCGGGGGTGTGCCTCATCGCTCCGCCCTGACAGGGGGGGCGGAAGTGAACGAAAGGAAGTGATAATGGACTGCACCGTCAGAGCATCGACTCGCCGTGCAAGAATGGCTCATTAGGCATGCGGGTCAGCGAGGGGCTGCCGCATTGGATCGCCCGTAAGATGACCCACCTTATTTCCACTTGTTGTGCAAAATAAACCTGCACCACTGCTTTCCCACTAATTTGTCTCATGCGTTTCCTTGGTTGTAAGTGGTATGGGGCACAGAGTGAGTAAGCGCTGGGAGTGTGGGTACTATAAGCCTGTTCTGAAGTACTGTAATTAGCCACCACAAAACGCCTCACTCGATGCAGCTAGCCGCGTCATTAGTCCATATACTATGCTGAGATGTCCACAAGGTTTTCTACACAAAGAGAGGTGCTTCATTCAGAGGGCTCAGGACAGGGGCAGCCCGGCGTCCAGTGTCGTTCGACCATCAAAGGTCATGGATGTTTTTCCTGATTCTGGAACAGTGCAGGCCATAAGTGCTGATGCGGTCTCCGAGCGTGGTTTAACCGGTTGACTATGGCGCAAATTCAGCCTCTGTGCAGGCGTTTTAATCAGTGGGCGGGGTTAGGAGGGCCCCCGGCCGTCCTCCGCACACGCCCACTGTCACGTGGGACGGCCGGGGGCACCTGCATCACCGAACGGGTCAAGTGTCTACTGAGAGAGGGTCTATTTGCCTTTGATGGCCACACGTCCACATCCGGCCCCACACTCTTGCTTATAAGCAGCAGAATATATTCTTTCTTCAGATTTATCCCCAAATATGCCACGTTGCAAATTGCAAATTGCGATCCCATTTGCTTTTAAGAGCAAAGAGCCATATTTATTTATTTTATGTTTTCAAACGTGTTCCGTCCTATCTCATCGGAGTGCCTTAGAGAGAACACTATTATTGCAGTAGGAGCTTCCCAAACGGTGGTAGTTAACATAGTACCAGGTGGTGTCTGGTGTCTGGTGTCTGGTTGAGACCAGGCGCCTGAAGCCAGGATATGGTGATAAGGTTTATGTATTTGGGAAAGTGCTAGGCCTCACGTTGCTCAGTTTGTTTTTACATACTTGCACTGCACGTTTTTTCACGTAACAGTATCACTCCTATTTACATTACTCTTGAATCCAATTTCATGCATTGGAAGTGTAGTGTTCAAAGCAGGGATTTGAACGTAAATCTCTAAAAGAGCAAAAGTCAGCAAAATGCACACATCCACTCCCTAAAAATGTCCGAATATCTTATTTTATATAAATGTCAGCGTATGAGATCTTACGTCACAAAAGAGCACGTTTCTAAGTCTATATGTGCAAGTGTGACTTTCTTGAGAGAGTTTTCCATCTAGTTATTACCTGCAGATTCAAACCTAATGATGTAGCATCTCCAATTTTAAACTCAGCTTTGTGTTCGGCACATTAGCATTTATTTCGTGTTCAGCACTGCACAGTGCAGCAAGAGTCTGTATCTCTGCCCTCCACACCGTCTAATTAGCAATTAGCACGAATAGAGGCTGCAGGCTGTTTAAATTTAGCATGAATACTAAACGAAATTTGCTTGCAGTGATTAACACAACCTCAAGTTAAGCTCTACATGTGAGCAGTGATCTGAGCCTTTTATTACATTTCTACTTATTAGGTAAATGAGTGTGCCTTTCGAAGGCGTGAGGGTCAGATATTCGCTAATTAAAGATAGTCACAATTTCGTGGCCTAACTTAGTCAAATTGTTGCTCTCATTGCCAAGGGAGTAGTCTGAGAACTAAAATACCCCTCACTTTGAACCAAAGCTCTAATGGGAACCAAGCAGGCAAAGAAAGTCACTGCGACCGTCCCAGAAGAGCTCTCTTGTCTCTTCCATCCAAGCATCTTTATTTTCATTCTTTCATCTTTCCATGCACTTGCTGATATCATCCATTTCACATTTGCATTCTGTTTATCCATTCATTATTTCATTCATATTTCAGTATTTCGCCATTCCGTCCCTAAGTCCATCCATCTGCCTATCCATATCCAAGGTTATCCATTTATCCCCAAACCTATCCACCACACCTATCCATCCTTTTACTCATCCATCCCTCCATCCACCCTTTCTCTCACCCATCCATCCACCCTTTCACTCCATCCATCCAACCTTTCACTCCATCAATTCTTTCACTTAACCATCCATCCTTTCACTCAGCCAGCCATTCTTTCACTCATCCATCCGCCCTTCTATCCATTTATCCATCAATCCTTTCATTCATCCATCCATTCTTTCACACATTCATCTACCCTTCCATCCATTTATCCATCGATCCTTTCACTCATCCATCCATCCTTTCACTCATATGTTCATCCGTTCACCCTATTATTCATCATCCATCCACCATTTTATCCATCCATCAATCCCCCCTTTCACTCATCCACCCATTCTTTCACTCACCAATCCTCACATCCATCCTTTTAGTTATCCTTCCATCCATCCATTCACTCATCCATTTATCCATCCTCCGTTTTACTCCCTTCCACCCTTTCACTTATCCATCCTTTATTTCACTTATCCATCCTTACCTCTATCCTGTCACTCATCCATTCATCCTTTCACTCATCCATCCATCCTTTCAATCATCCACCTATACATCCATCTGCCATTTCACTCACACATCCATCGTTTCACACAAAAATCTATCCATCTTTTCACTCACTCATTCATTCATCCTTTCACTCATCCATCCATCCTTTCAGTCATCCACCTATACATCCATCTATCTGCCATTTCACTCACACATCCATCTTTCCACTCACTAATCTATCCATCTTTTCACTCACTCATTCATCCTTTCACTCATCCATCGTTCCGTCCATACATCCATCCATCTTCCATCTATCCATCCACCCTGTCACTCACACATACATCCTTACATACATCCTTACACTCCCTAACTCACTCACCCACATGTTAATTATGAGCCTTTGTCTGCCGAGTTGTAGACAGAAGAAGCCCGTCAAGAACCCCAACCCCGCTGTAGCTGCTAAAGCAGAGAGTTCACGGTGCCCCTGCTCATTGCTGTAGAGTGAACGCACCAAGAATCCGTGGTCCGTGTCACATAAAAGGCCTGACTCTCAAAGGTAAACGTACACGTTTGTATAAGTTTATTCTGTTTTGGTGTTCACTAACTGTGATTTAATAGTAACTCCATGACTATGCAGTCGGGTCGGAGAACTCCGCACACAAGAAGATTGGCCTGTCCGATCCTGTCACTTCCAGTTGTAAGGGAAGCTGCCATCTCCTGGACATTTCACAACATGGCTGGAGGATGTCCATTAGTAACACCAAAACACACTTTTCAAAGTTGTTTTTATATCTACTGTGTGAGTTATGAGTATTTGCCTTGTTTGTGGTATACAAACAATGAGCTCTGCATACCACGGGTAATGTTTTTTCTCACTGCAATACCATGTGCAAGTGCAGCACAACACAACTCTATTCAGCACTCACCACCGTGTTGTGCCATTTAGATTATTCTCTTAAAAGAAGGGAGTTTGGGAGTTTTATATAGGACGAATTCAACCTGAAGGTATCAGAGCGCTTTACATGAGCACCAGTTGCGTTACTGATGGACACAATCATATTGTTGGGTACAGGGAGATTAGTTGATTTACCCAGGATTACAGGCGTCCCTGCCGAGACTCGAACACGGTTCCCCGGTTCAAGGTCGACCGCACTAGCCCTTAGGCCACACCCTGGGTAACCCTGCAAAGGTGTAATCAAGAGAAAATGAACTCTCCTAAAGGAAAGAGGCAAACTAAGAAGCAATTAATAGGAGAATGAATGATCAGTCTGCGGTCTCCTACACCTAGACTGGTGCCACAGTAGAGGAGACGATAGGCCAATGTGACCAACCAGTACTGTGGGCCAGAGGCTGATTTTTGCTCCCATTTAGCACTGTGAAAGTGGGAGAAGATGGCATCAAGGCTACACACATCGAGCGGTAAGAACAGAGGGCTGGCTGCAAAGCTGTCTTCAGTGGAAGCCTGCTGGTGGAAGAAGGAGGGCTCCAAGAAGCAGGCTGGAATTTCAAGGATGTTTGGCTATGAATTTTCTCACCTGCTACATGTCTGGACAGTACAGGCAGAGTGGCAGAGCTGCACATTCTAGTTTTCTGTGAACAATAATGTGGTGAGACCTTGAAATGGGAGGCCTAGCGTTTCCCAGATAACGAGGCTCAGCATACAGTGGAAATACTTACAGATTGTAGTTTGCATACCAGGGACAGTTTCAAAACAGAGAGGAGAGTGGCTGTGATCAAGAGCACAAATTAGGAGGCATCCCATCCAGGAGCTGGAAACCTCTGTTGGGGATTAGGGTAGAATTAAATTACACACTAAGGTAAAACACCTCCACACAGGTTGATAATGCGAAGAGGGTTCCTAGGCTGTCTGAGAAAGAAACCTGGAAAGATCAATAAGTGACAGAAAAACAAATCTGCAATTCTAGCAAAGTGCTGTCATTGATTGGCGACACTGCAGTACCAGCTGCAGATTTGAGCCACCAGTCTAGACCCTTTCACTGCTTTGAGAAATTATTCAAGTTAGCTTGAAAAAGCTGTTGTAAAGAGCAGCTAACAATGGCACAAGTTGGAATTAGAAATTGTGTGTGTATTTATGTGTGTATGTGTGAATGTGTGTGTGTGTGTGTGTGTTTGTGTTTGTGTGTGGGGGAGAGAGAGAGAGAATATTTTGAAAAATGTTCACACTCCATTGTGAAATATGGATTTTGTTCTCATTTTGACAGCCCTCGAATCTCTCTGCAGCTCTTTACAATTATTATGCTCCTAGGATTATGCAGTGTGGGGGGCCAATTTATGCTGCAAGGTTATCTAAATTATGCCGCATAAAGAAGCAAATTATACAGCCCAGTCTTTGGCTGTATTATTGTCATCCATTTTAGCGAGACACCTTTTTTTGTGAAATCTGTAAATTATATGGCATTCTAATTCCAACTAGGATGGTAGGCACAACATACATCCGGCTATCTCGGACTTCACTTTATTACACTCCCTGCATACATACAGCGGCAAACTCACGACAACACAATATGAGGAGTCATTGCCCATCACACAAGGTACCTTTCATCCAGCTACAACTCCTGAAAATCTTAAGCGTTCCTTCTTACTCCTTAAATACTTAATATTAAAAAACATAAATTACTAGTCGCCTGGATACTACATGAGTGTGTGGTTTCATCTATCAGCTATCATTAAAGAACACTTCATGTACTTTAGGTTTGTTCCGTGGTGATCAGCACAGTTCAGCTAAGCTATGATAATTGGAAAAGAGATTGATGTCATGAGACTGACAGCAGTGATGTGTGATCTGCTTCCAGACCCCGCCCTGAGAGAGAGGCATGTGAACCCCAAAAGCCCTAGAACATGTTTACATGCCGGTCAAATTGTACTGCTCAAACATTGCACGCGAGGCAAACATTTTCCAGGAGAATTCCAGGGGTAAAGGTTTTTCTCCAAGAAAAACCTGGAAGATACAGAAGAAAGGAGCATTTTACAGCCCACGTTTATAAACAAATCAGGAAAAAGAAATAGTTTCAGATAGCTCTTAAGGGCATACATGACATACATATAAAGACATACATATTTACATCAGTAGATCTAATGGTTCAGTTCCCTGAGTTTGCCCATATTTAATGGAAATTCACTTTCACAAATGCCCAGTGCTATTAGGGAGCACTGATGGCTAACTTAAAGCTATAGAGACAAGTTAAGAACGTAAAGGGTTTACCTATACACATTTCTGAGATGACAGCTACATTACCGAAAAGTGGTCTTCAAGCTATCCAAATTCAGCCTCACAAGAATTGTCAGCCATGTGGACCCATTCATCCCAGATTAATATTTGAAAATCTTAGGCTCTGACTCACAGTTGGGTGGTAATGAAATGTCCTCTGACTCCTGGAGCAAGTGCTAAATCTGGAAAGAAGAATAACCAGAGACATTTCCTACACTTTAATATCTATATGAAGGAAGTAATTCCTTAAGTAGATTCTCCTCCTGATGTAGGGCATCATTCAGAAATTAAATATTTTGCATTCATTCCGAACTCAGGCTCTTCAATTTTTGGAATTCACTTACGATTGGGTGTTCTGTCTTTGCCAAATAGGAGACTGTGGTAAAATATGCAAGCAACTGAGATTATTCTAAACGTCTCTCTTGGCCACATACTGACTGAGTGAGGCACCATTGATGTTTACTTACCTCAAACAGATAAAGCAAAGGAGCGCTGTGCAACAATGGGGGAATGGGTTTTAAAAGCTTTGGGCAAGGTTTTACATATGGCATTTTTCTTGTACATGTTTGTACAGCCATACCACAGTATTAAATGATTTGTCCAAAGTCACACGATTTTAATTCAGGTGCTTATAGCTGATTTTAGAACCCAGGTCTGTAGGCTCTAGACCACTGGTTCGTAACGTGTGGTCTGCAGTGTCTACTCAGGTGGTCCGCGACGTCTCAAAAAATAAAAAAATATTAACCAATTTAAAAATGTGTACACAAATAAAGAAGAAAACTTTAAAATAGAAAAATGTAAAACATTCTGGAAGTGTTTAGGAATTTCAAATTGGAAGCTAAATATTAAGCTGGTAGTCTCACACTAATTCACAAGAGCTGTCTAAGTACATCAAACTGAAAACAGTATGGATGATGGATGGCCTCAATTGAATTCAGAAAAGCTCCAACCTTCCCATAAAAAAATATATATACTTGTTTGTGAATTAAATATAATATTTCATAATTTGCGTATTCATTTGATAAATGCTTGTTTACCTAATTTTGTGTACTGCTTTGTGTTTCAAATCATCGAAATTGCTTAGGCCGGGGTCCCCAGATTCTGATAATGACTATGGGCCCGATTCCAATGCGGTTAGGAATAGCTCCAACCCGCAGTTGGAGCCCTTCTAACAGTATCAGACTTGTCCGTTTGGATTTCTTTTCAACCAAGCCATTCCAATGCGCTCGGTCGCAAAGGAATCCGGCTCGGTTTTCCGGATGGCTTCCAACGGCCTCGGAGTGCCTGCCTACCATCTGGAAACCCTTTAGTACTCCCCCGGCTGGCTCTTTCTGGCCGACACAGAAAGGCATTAGGAAACTGTC
The DNA here is from genome assembly GCF_964261635.1 of Lissotriton helveticus. Taxonomy (NCBI): domain Eukaryota; kingdom Metazoa; phylum Chordata; class Amphibia; order Caudata; family Salamandridae; genus Lissotriton; species Lissotriton helveticus. The sequence goes on along the minus strand of NC_136067.1, from coordinate 1,584,877,332 downwards.
TTTGGGGCTGCCAGCAGGACCCCCATGGATGCGAGGCCACCGAATAGCAGCCTAGGGGGCACCGATGGTGCCCCCCTGTTGATCCCTGCACCTAGTAGTTCCAATTCCTGCCCGGTGTCCGACAGACTCCGGTCCGTCCGACATAGTAATCGGCCCCTCAGGGGTTCCCAGATTCAAAAAATGATTCAGTGTGGGTCCCCACATTCCAGTAATGATTAAGTGGGGGGTCCACAAACGTCAAAGGGTTAACAACCACTCAGGTCATATCACCTTGCAGTTCGTTGTTGTTGCCACAACCTACAGAGAAACATTGCCCTGAGTGGGCACAAGGCCTGCAAAAAAGTGGATGCCACCCACTGTTGAATAAATCAAATGGAGTGAGCGCTGACCTGGGTAGAGGTAAGTCCTAAATACTGTGTGGAGTATGTCATGGTTAAGTGCCCAAGCACTATAACATGTTTTTGTCGCTCAAAAGTCATAGTTCAATAATCAATTATCAGGATTAGAAAGAAGGAGTTTATGATTCTTAACCAGGATACAGGAGTACAACACTGTGTGTTAATGTCAGAGGGTATTGTACGGTGGGGATCAGATCCTCACGAGGTGCATTAGAACATGAGACCTTTAATTCAGGGAGTATCTCTCAAGAGTAGTATGGTGGCTGGAGGAGGAGAATACATAGGGCTAGGTGATGAAGTAGGAATTGTGAGTAAAATGAATTACATCTTTGCTGATCTGTGAATACTCTTTTCTTTAATGTGAGTGTCAGCCACGAGAAAGAAGTACCTGTGACACTTGTCCTGGTGTAAGAGTACCCGCTCATAGCTGCAGATTGGCCTGTGTGGGGCTGCTTCCAATGGGTGTCTTGGACACGTCATTGTGCCCCTGCTTCACGACAGACTGCCGGGGCTGGGGATGAATACAGAATACTGCCCCTTTCATTTAATTGTCCTCACAGGGCAATTCGTGAATGAGAATGGGGTCTCCCCACACTGTTGGAGGTGATCATAGGAAGTCAGACAAAAGGATTCTCGCCGCATGCAGGTGTGCACGTACCCAGTGAACCCCACCACACCTGCCAAATGCTCATTAGTGCTACAGCAGAGTACAAACAAGACTGTTCATGTCCCTTTCTGCTCTGCCTCTAGGAGGGCTTAGAGGAGGCCGCCAACACTAAGTCATGCTTGTACTGTTATCTGCCCCCCAGGTGCTGTGGAATCCTTACTTCTTGGTGCTCATTCTTTCACCATTTGCTTACAGTGGACATCAGTTTTACGCGTCCACTCAAGGTTTGCCATCCTAGTTGTATCTCAGCTACCAACCTTCTTGCACAGTCATCTAGGATGCGCTCCTCATCTGAAGCATGTGCTCTAACTTGTGCCTTCCACAAATCCTGGAGAAAATAGGTTATTCCTTGGTGGAGGGATCCATGCAGAACAGAGGATTGAGGTCTTTGTACCTGCCATGGCCAAGATTCCTTCTTCCACTGCTTAGGTCTTAAGGGCAATAAACCTTGTTTAATTTTGTATGTATTGTATCTTGGAGTACACTCTACCAGGCCTTGCTAGAACTCACTAGGAGCTACCCTCTAGGACCCAGAGCACCTCTTTTGGTTTATAGTGGAGAGGGGCAACTCATCAGACATACATTCCCCGGGACCTTGCACAAAATCCCCTGGTGGTGTTAGAGCTCTGCTGCTTCCTTATGAAATGGGATCTAAATGCCAATACCTCACTGAGCCCTACAGTCCACCCAGGTAGAAGGTGAGGTGGTGGCTCCAGTCCACAAATTGCCTAACCACTCTCTGTGTTACACCAGGGATATAAGAGGTCTTTGGATGACTGCATTTAAGTGCAGCAGTTTTTGTTGCTGGCCCGGTATTATTCTTTGTCGGTGGTGAACTGGAGGGACAGCAGTGAGATCACAGTCGTACGTTTATTCATCAACCACACTACACATATCTAGTCTAGGTTTGGAACAAGAAGCACATTCAGGTGACCTATGTGCAGCACTGTTTTAGTTCCTCAGTGGTATCGAATGATGAGATCAGAAATGTAACTCCACCTGAGGTGAAGGCAAACATAGAGATCAGAGGAAAGTGACAGAAATTAAAAGGTACGACTCCAGTTCAGTAAACGTGCTGAGGTTTGTGCATGAAAAGCACATTTGTAGGTAACACTCATAAAAGATTTGGAAGAAAGAAACTTTATTGAAACATAATTGCCCCACTGCTTTCTTTTGATGTCCCAGAGAATAACCCTGACCTGGAGCCCATCAGTCAAGTCAGGCAACGGGAATTGTGATGTATTTCACATGCAAACAATTCATTTGAAAAGCTAAGCACCTGGTGTGCTGCTTTGGCAAATAAAATGCTTCTATTTCAGTTGTAAAATGCGAACAATTTCACTTCTCTTATTGTTTTTCAGAACAAGTATCAACCCCAAAGACAACACGCTTGCAAAACATGGTGGCATGCTTTAATATTTAAATAAAATGGAAATGGTCTAAAAGGGTCAGTGTTCCAGAACTGTAAGAAAGACTTAGCAAGCTGAGGACCTTCCTGTCAGGATTTAAAGTATGGATATGAATAGTATATTCTATCCCAAGGAAAGATTTGGCAGTCCCAATTGTCCACCCATTCCAATCAAGATATTGAATATTAATACCTCAATTAGGGTCCAGTGGAAAAATGAGGGAATGGGAACGACATGGGAGATACTGGATCAGAATGGCTCCAACTTCAGCCTTGGACCATCACAGAACCACTGCTCAGTAATCTTTGGAAAACAAAATACAAAACAAAACTTTAAGAAAATGTTGCGAATATACAGCACATGAAGTAAAGCTGTTGACAGCTTACCTCTCACTCAGCCTAGGGCGACTGTAACTAGAACCGGTCCTAACAGAATACAGGGCCAGAGACGAAAATGGTAAGGAGAGAAGACAAGCATTGCGGAGATGATGTAGAGGCCGGATAACTGTCAAGTACCAGAAGCAGGAGGCCCAAAGCTAAGGTAAGTAGTTAGAAAGTTATAGAGTTTGAGTTTTAACAGATCTATGAAAGAACCAGACTTCTGTAAGGAATGAGGGCAGGAGAAGAGAGCCAAGGAAGAAGGAAAATACCAAACTGTACAAACGCAAGGCAGCGTAACAAACTGGATCGGAAGCGGAAAGCTGAAACAACTAAGGATGTTGCCAGTCACCTACCCAGTGTTTCTGAGAGTCTTAAGTAGTAGCTCTGTCCTAACTGCCCCAGAAGTCCCACCCCTAACCTGGAAGTGTAACCGCACTATCTCTTACGATAATTTCCAAATCCCTGTCTCTCACAGTCTCCATGCCTGACCTAGTGGCACATGCATCAAGCAAAGGAAATGCGATTCCTTAATAGTGATTATTAAGGAATCGTTATTAAGGAATTACAATTCCTTATGCATGTAGGATTCGCAGAGAGAAGAGCAATTCCTACACATTCCCTATTAGCGAATCGCTAATTGCGATTCGCTAATAGGGAATGCTTTCCCATATATTATTATGTTATTATTATTACTGGCCACAAAGGGGCTGATTCTGTGAATCGTCCCATTTGCGAACAGTAAATAGGTTGATGCATGTGCCCCCTAGTGCTTAAATGGGCCAGTACTCACAGGTGATGAGTTCGTCTTATTTTCATGCCTTTATGAACCGGCAATTTTCCAACTCCTCAGAGAGTACCGGTACTCATGACTGGTAACATGTTTATTGCTCGTGCTGCTTGGGCGGTCAGGGTGAAGCCTGTCTCCAGGACACTCTGACAACCGAAGTGCCCGCGGGTGCTGAGAATATCACATTCACGGTGAGTGTCACAGAGAGGTGCCCGTTCAGGCCATGCTCTGTCAGTAACATTCCCACTATCTGTGCATTTGTGCACACACTGGAATCCAGGCAAGCCTCTGACAGTGGGAATTAAGGATGACATTGGAGGTAAGAAGTTAATAAAAATGTATTTTGTCCTGAGTGAGCATTTTGTGTGAGTGTTTGACTGCTTGTGAGTGTTCGACTGCTTTTGTGTGTGTTTTTGCCTAAACGAAAGAGGAAGAGAATCTGGACTCTTGCGGAGGGTATTTTGAAGGAAGTGTGTGGATTGCTTTGTAGGTGCATGTGTGCTAGTGCCTGTGTGAGTGTATGTGACACACGAGAATATGAGTATTGAGCCCAATGCAAATAAATATTAACAGCCTGGCATCAAGAAGCTGCACTAGTTAAACAAGTATTGGCAAAGCCGTTAGGTTTGGCCTTGGTCAAGCTGGTGCAATCGTTAATTCAAAAAAGAATATTGTAATCATATGACACAAAAAAGGAAACATGCCTCCATTATGTGGTGACCATAAGCTAGCAATATTATATTCAGATTCAAAAATGGATTTACCTTTGCATATAATTTAACAGTACTGGTGCTCCCTATCAGGCAGGTGACTAAGAATTGGTTTAGAACCAGTCTTTAGATTTAATACACAGCACAAAAAATAAGATTCTTATTAGTGCAAGGAAAAACTACTATTGGCCCTCAATTACTGTGACCCCAAGACCTATTTGAAACACACACACAATGACTAAAAAAAATTGGAGAAAATGTGGAAAGAAAAAAGCATTACAAAAAGTACAAATTTGGCCCATCATCCTGACATTGAGGTGCACTTTTAAGGCCTATTTTCCCATGTAATCAGAATAAAATGCTCTAACCTGGAGCCCAAAGTGACCAATGACTTTCAGGGCCTGACCCTTTAGCTGTTCTATATGCTGTGGTGAGTGGAAGCAGAATGTGACTGATAGTTGAAAAGACCTGTGGATGAAGAGGGTTGAGTTAAAGCCCCTCTACTTATGTATGCATTTTAATTTATGCATGCATTTTGATTTCCAAAGGCTCATGAGATTGCTAAAGCTGTCTCTGAACAGGCCTAAACATTAAAAAGGGGTTTGCTGGGCTTCATTTTAAGGCAGGAGCTGAAACAGGACAGATCTGTTAAATTTTGTGTTGCCATTATTGTCTTCTGTTGTCTCGAGTTAAGGTGATAAAGGGTTAGGGGCTCGCATTTGTGTGTGTGAGGGGATAAGGGGATAAGGGGATAAGGGGAGGAGACGGCAATGATTCGAATCTGGCATTGCTGTGTTAAAGGGATCCAGTAAGTTATAAGGTAAGGAACCTGTGCTCTGTATTGTCATTGTACAAATCTCTAAGATGAGCAATGGATAAATAGGGTATTTTTTTCCAAGACATAAACAGCTAGCAGAGAGACTTGCAGAATTCGTCCGTTGTATCCAGTGAGTTCTTTTCTTAGGCTGTCCATTCCATGTGGACAACACACCGCTGTTAAATCGCTAACCTGAAAAAAATGCATTTTGTGGGATGTGTGCTGAGGTTCCTTGCATGCCAGGAAACACCACAACTTAGTCAGTCTTGGTTATTTGAGGCACATGTTTCCATGTGTTAGGTGGTATAGCTAGAACCAGGACCCTAGAAGTTCCTAGAAGGTCGGTGGGCTCAAGGAGAGGGTGGTAGATGGTATGTATTCTTTAGTGTGATGCTGGGAATGTATGACTAGTAATACTGTTCAAATAATGTTATGGCATCTTGAGGAAGAACCAAGCTCAGATAATAAGACTACCATGGTGATTACAACTAACAAGGATGTAAGATGACTACATGGAATGGGAGATATGGCTACACATCTGCCTTTGTGCCTGACTGCACTACTTCTGGGCTGGCAGATATAGAGCTCATAAAGAGGGATATTTGAGATGTTTGATCTCCCCCTTCAAACCCTAAAACATTTGCCATGGTTTCCATCACTTTTAAAAACCATGAACTAACACGGGCACACCCATCACTGCCTCTCCTCCACTCCACTCACCCGTTACAGTCACAGTATGGAACAATACTTCTCCATTACACAGCAATGGCTCAAATTAACCTACTATACTACCAACGCCCAATATCCCACAGTGCTGAGATCATATAATGCGAGTCTACAACACTATGCAGGCCCTACACCAGTCACAGTGTTGAAAAATGTCCACAGTTTTTAATTTGTCAACATCGTTCTGAGGATTTTTTTACACGGTCTGATCTGCCCAGTTCACTTAAATAGAATAGGCTTCATGAATATGTCTATAAGAGACAATAAAGATGAGCCCTTTAAATGAGGATCTATTGAAAACTATGGTGCTGAAGGAGTCGACCAGAACTGCACAAATACTGTTTGGCGTTACCTTGTTAAAAAGAAAAAAAATAAGAAAACAGTAGTATGTGAGTATGCATGTTGAAACTGCTGTGCTGGAGCTCCCACTTCAATTTCCTTCCAGGTAGTAAAGTTATGTGAAAGGACCATGATCACTTACATTACAGGCCCACTTTAAACATGGCAGATATCTTCAATACCTAAGGGTTAGTTTTAAAGAGATACCTTTCAATTTTATTTTCTGTTATCTTTCTTGGGAATGAAGATAAAAGGGTCAGAAAGTTGAAATATAATTGTAACATAAAAGTGCCCCGCCTACTTCGCACATTTTTGCATGCAAGTGATTAGGAAATAAGTGCTACTCTTCATGAGCTCATCCTGATCTTTTCATTGTCTGTGTCCTCTGTGGGGAACAAGGCACTTAGCAAAGATCTGAGATAGTAGCGGGAAGGTCAGACAGGGCTCAACCAAGACCCTACATCACTGGTGCAAAGATAGCACAATGGTGGCCCAATATCAATAAGTGCTGGCCTATACCACAGCAATGGATCAAGATCAGACAAGGATGTCTTTATATCACACCGTTTTGAGCCGAGTGCACACATTTCTGGCCAAAGACCACACAGCATTTGTCAAGATCACTTTAAGTGCAATGGGTTGCATACATATTTTAGTAGTTCATATCAGCAATTAATTGCTATTTATGTGTTATGCCTCATGTGCAGAGGGAATCTGCACATATGGGAAATTAGAAACTACTGACAAGGACAATGCAAGCGCAAAATTAATACTCAACAGGTAGCAGAAGTGCCTTTTTCTCATGTCCCACCCCTAGCCACATCCATAGCCCAGCCCACTAGCCATTCACCGAGCTCAATTTGATGAATACCTGCACTTATTTTTCCCCACTGAAAACACTGGCCTGACCTCTTCTGAAACAATACAAGTCCTTAAACCAATTTTACCAGTCACTATGGGCCATACTTCATACTCTTGCATATAAGATTGTTGTGAGAGTGCTTCTTCCCAAGGGCAACAGGTACGATTGAGAACTCTTGAATTTTGACAATACTTATTTTATCTTAATTGAATTTTCACAGAGTTTTCTTTTTCTTTCCTTGAATATTTGTCAGCTCTTATTCTTCTAACAAACGTGATACTCAAAGTATGGCACGGGAGCCACATGTGGCCCTCCTGACCTATACATGCAGCCCCTGAGCAGCAGAAGCACTGGGCTTCTGTATACTTGACTCAGCACTAACATAAAAAAAAGTTAAATATGCAGAAATCATTTATAGGTTATTTGCAGGTAAACAAAAGGAATAACTAGGCCATTAACTTTAGGACCACTTTCAGTTTTAAGGACAGCAAACATGTAAAACTATGATAGACTTTTCATAATTCAAAAAGTTCATTTCATTGACCTGTGGAACCATTTCACATTAGTGAATCAAAATATAGCAGTGCATTCAGACGTATTTCTTTTAAGTGATGGCTTTCAAACATGAATTTGGAAACGTTCATGCTCTCTCCCCCCGCTCCCACCCTGACAACAATGCCATTAGCGATTACATCCAAGCACTGGAGATGGTTTTGTACAGAAACATCCTGAAGTCTTGTATTTTGAGGTCCTTTTATATGTGATAATGAAGTCAAAGGAGGGAAATTGAAATAAAAAATTGCTAGGGTCATAAAATTTGATCAAGTGGAGAAGCAGGAATTCATCCCAGGTTTTCTGGTTTCACATTAGCAATTGAGTTCAACCAGTAGATGTACATGCTTAGCGTCCTCCACACCCACTTTACACCTCTCCTTCCCCGCCGGCATCAGTGCAGCCCTTGGTCACACCAAAGACAAAACTTTGCGGCCCCAGGGAAAATGTTTGTGAGTTCCCATTTTTTTAAAGTATACTAATTTCACTTTAATGTGTTGCTAACCCATGTTAAATACAATTAGATTAAGAAGCTAACTATAATGAGATGCTCTCTCAAAATAGCTTTGCATGTATTAATTGATGTTTGTCTTTCATTATGGATTTTTCCTGTATTAGAAACGTCCTTGCTAATAAAATGTCACTAAAAAGCAAGTAGAGTTAAGGATTATCTATCGAGATTCTTTCTGCCATTGCCTGCAAAAGAATAGTGTTCTTTATCAAACAGGAAGCTCCCACCTCCTGGCGGTTTTAATATCACAAATTGTGGTGATGTTGATCACATCTCCAGTACATAAGCAGCTGCTCAAGCTCACCATTTGCTTTACCTCTCCATTCCCACAATAAAGGCTAAGAAATCTGATCCCCTTATTATGCACACTCACATACAGTCACTATCACTGTGCATGCTGCATTGACAAGTAAATGAGAGATGGACATTTGCCCCAAAGTATACTCCACCTCTGTCAGCCAGAATGCAGTTACAAAAAGAGTGGTGTTTGTAAACATATCATAAGGCTTGTGGCTGAAGCATAAATTCCCTGTTGCTGACATATCCAGCTATCGCCATGAAGCTAAAAAAGATTGGCAGAACACAGCACTGCACAGTCAAGATGCGCTCTTCTGCTGTTGTTACCTTCAGTTCTGTCATTGTGTCATTTCATATGCTGTTCTCAGGTCATTAGTGGCCATCCACCATGGGCAATTGGATCCTTTTTAGCACATTTATAGCATACTGTGGTCATAGCTCTTGTATTTTAGCCCAGGCAATGTTGACACTGCACCTGGAGTACTTTGTACATGCCAAGATACCCCTTGAATGCCACTGACATGCAGCTCTTTAGCGTTTCAGGTGGGTGGGGAACTCTGAAAATGTGAACTGGGCTGGCAATAAAGCTTTGTTCTCCGAGGCTCAGAACTTGTCGGTGACACCAGACCTGGAGCACAACCTACCCAGATCGCCTAACATTATTGATATAACCCTCAATCACATTATTATTTATCCTGTGGATACTCACATGTTACACACCGGACTTTTGATCAGCACAACACCTCTATGGGCATTACTGACAGGAGAACTGCACTTCTCTTTAGGGGTGGGCGTAACTTGTTGTTAGACCTATCATACTTAAGGTTGTCTTCCCCCAAAAAGTTTGCTTTTGACTTCTATGTTTTGCTGAATCTTTTTGTTGGACTTAAGAATTTAAGCACTTTACCACTGCATGTGCTTTTTCCCTAAGCATGTGTGTAATTGGTGTATGCATGATTGGTATGTTTAATTTACCCATCAGTCCCTTGTAAAGTGGTATACCATAAACCCAGGGCGGGAAGTTGATTGCTACTAGTGGGCTTGCAGCACTGATTGGGCCACGCGCAGAAGTAGGCTTTCAAACCTGTCTCAGGCCGGCCATTGCAGCACTTGTGTGTGCAGTTTACTAACAATGATTACATGGCGTTTAAAATCACTTGCCAAACCCTAAATTCCCCTTTACAACATATAAGTCACCCCTAAGGTAGGCTGTAGGTAGCACTAAGGGCAGGTTGCTATGTAAGTAAAAGGTACAACATGTACCTTTATGTTTTGCATGATGTGTTGATAGTGACCATCATCTAAATTCGATGTTCACTACTGTGAGGTCTACCCCTCTCATTCGTTAAGTCATATAGTTGGGATGGTAATGATAAAACCTCCTTAATTGTGAAGATGGATTTAACATTACTATTTTAGAATTAGAAAGTGGACATTTCTCTGCACTTACTGCTCTGTGTCCCTTGCCGCCTGTATCCAATACACATTTGGGGTGGGGGACAGCTACACTTTATGCATTCCCTCTAGACAGCCGCAAACACAAGAAGGATAGGTGTGTTTGAGTACCGATCCACAAACATCTGCAGTCTGATGGCCCTGCCTGGGCAAAATAGAAGGGAGGGGCTAACACTTTACAGAATAGATAGTGTCCTGTCCTCACACAGAGGGCTGATTGTCCCCCATAGGTAGTCTGGCAGACAAGGCTGAATTGAAGGAAGATCCTCTGAACTTCAAGGAGTTGCTTTGATGTCACCCCCACATTAAAGGCACTTTGGGTATCCTGGGTCTCAGACTCCCCTAAAATCAGGCACTACTGGACTTGTAACTGAAGCTCTGCCAGAAGAACTGTTGTGCTGCTTAAATGATTCAACTGGATTCCTGATATTGAAGGCCTGCCTTTCTGCTTGTTGCCTTGCTACCTGCTGCCCTCTGACTTTATTGAAGGAGAGCTGGACTCTGCTTCCCTACAAATGTGCTTGCCCCCTGTTGCTTGAGACTCAGGGATATCAAAGTATCTACCCCTGCTCTTGTGCATGGCTCACTGGAAGTGACCCAGATACTTGCATTGCATCTCCTGTCTGCATGTAGTAGAACCAGTGCATCAACCCCATTGTGGGAGTCAAATCGGCGCATTGGAAACAGAGCTTTGTCTCTCATGGTCAATGCATTGCACAGCGTATCGCCGTCACTACAGCTTGGAAAGATCAATGCATTCCCTTGACTGTGTGGAGAAACCTGGCGCATCTCTTGACACCTCTCGACTCCTGCACCCGTTTACAGAACTGATGCATCACCATTAGCACGTGGAGAAAATCAACTCATCCTTGATTTTCGGGACCTGCATCAATGCATCTCACAACGCATCTCGCTATTGTGACCAGGAAAGGTATTTTGTTCACCGTGGCCTGGGTGGTTCCTGTAGCCGGTTGGCGCTCCATCTTTGTTGGCCCACCACCCTCCGCGCCTGGACCCCAATCAGCACCGAAGACACCATCCGCACGATGAACTCCATCCACTCCGGATCTCCGACAGACCCCTGCCCTCACCACGTCTTCAACAAGGCCGACGCTGTCATCGCACCCCACCTGCGGGACATCATCAACTCCTCCTTCGACATCGCCACCTTCCCGGAGAGCTGGAAGCACGCCGAACTCAGCGCTCTACTCAAGAAATCATCAGCAGACCCAACCGACCTCAAGAACTACCGCCCCATCTCGCTGCTCCCGTTTCCGGCAAAAGTCATCGAGAAGACCGTCAACAAGCAACTGGCCGCCTTCCTCGAGACGAACGGCTCCCTCGACCTCTCGCAGTCTGGCTTCCGGGCCAACCACAGCACCGAGACCGCCCTGATCGCAGCTACCGATGACATCCGAGCCCTGCTTGACAACGGAGAAACAGCGGCCCTCATCCTCCAGGACCTCTCCGCTGCCTTCGACACTGTCTGCCACCGTACCCTAGTACAGCGCCTCAGCAACGTTGGAATCCAGGAGAAGGCACTGGAGTGGATCACCTCCTTCCTCGCCGGAAGGACACAGAGAGTCCGCCTCCCCCCGTTCAGATCGGAGGCCACCAAAGTCATCTGCGGCGTCCCTCAAGGCTCCTCGCTCAGCCCAACACTCTTCAACGTATACATGAGCCCCCTCGCAGCCATCGCACGCCAGCACAACCTGAACATCATCTCCTACGCCGACGACACCCAGCTGATCCTCTCCCTCACTAACGACCCCGCCACCGCCAGAGCCAACCTGCACGAAGGGATGACAGACGTAGCCACATGGATGTCGAACAGCCGCCTGAAACTGAACTCGGACAAGACGGAAGTCCTCATCCTGGGATCCTCACCCTCCGCCTGGGATGACTCCTGGTGGCCCCCCGCCCTGGGCAGCGCACCCGAACCAACAGACCACGCACGCAACCTGGGCTTCATCCTGGACTCCTCCCTCTCCATGACCAGACAAGTCAACGCCGTCTCCTCGTCGTGCTTCAACATCCTGCGCATGCTACGTAAGATATTCCGATGGATCCCCACCGAGACCAGGAAGACGGTCACCCAGGCCCTCGTCACCAGCCGTCTGGACTATGGCAACTCCCTCTACGCCGGAACCACCGCCAAACTCCAGAAGAGACTCCAGCGGATCCAGAACACCTCAGCACGACTCATCCTGGACATCCCCCGCCGCAGCCACATCTCCGGACACCTGAGAGACCTGCACTGGCTCCCGGTCAACAAGAGAATCACCTTCCGGCTCCTCACCCACGCACACAAAGCCCTACACAACCAAGGACCAGGATACCTCAACAGCCGCCTCAACTTCTACGCTCCCAAACGCCAGCTTCGATCGACCAGCCACGCCCTCGCCGCCGTCCCCCGCATCCGAAGAGCCACCACAGGAGGAAGGTCCTTCTCCTACCTGGCCACCAAGACTTGGAACTCCCTTCCTACCCACCTCCGCCTGACCCAGGACCACCTCGCCTTCAGGAAGCAGCTCAAGACCTGGCTGTTCGAGCAGTAGCGGACCCCCTCCCCCCAGCGCCTTGAGACCCTCCGGGTGAGTAGTGCGCTATATAAATGCATTGATTGATTGATTGATTGACTTTGCCACAATCCAGCGTGACCTCAAGTAACCCCTAAAGTGCTATATGCTTCTAAGTGCAATTTTCAATGATTCTTTTGAAATTCAACATTTCAACTTATATACATTGGATTTTTGTGGTTTTTGTCTTGTTTTGTTCATAACATAATAATCTATTTTTCTAAACCTGTGTTGAGTCTTTTTGTGGTGTATTCATTGTGTTATTGTGTGTGTGTGTGTGTTGCACAAATACTTTACACATTTCCTCTTTAGATAAGTCTGTCTGCTCTGTGCCAAGCTATCTGAGGGTTAACACAGGCTATCTTTTTGTGTATACTTAGCTTACCCTGACTACAGTGGTGATTCCTGCATGGCCTGGGTACATACCTCAGCCAACCAGGAATTCCATTTCTAAAACATGTGTATTTTACTTTAGGAAAATTATGAAAAATGACATTTCAAAAGATTAGGAAAGTAACCCTGCATTTAACTATATTTTTTGGGACAAAATGCACCCTTGTCTTCAAAATGAACCATAGGCTCATAGCTTCAACAAAATAGCGCTAAATGCAACAAAACAGGAACAGCAGCCGCAGCTCACGCTCTGTTCCTGTGCTCTTGGGAAGGCTTTTCGCCCTAAATTATTCCAGTTTATACAAACTGGCATGATCATGTAATTCCGGGTAATCTCACACCACAGGAGTAACACAAAATTACCAAAATGACTCCTATTACTCCAGCATAATAAAGATTTTGCCTAGGCCTACTTCTTTTGTACCACATTTTTCCTTAATACAAAAATGTCCCATACCTATAATGTCGTTGCTTCCCAAGGCTGTAAGCTTTTTGGTCTCCAACAGCTACTACACCAGTCAGTCCCCATCTGATTCACTAGCAGAATCACTGTCTTTGTGGCAGTCTTCTGTTCAGCAGGTACATACCACCATGTTATTTTTAAGTATTTCAGTGCTCAAAAGAACAGTCCTGAATTTTAAAAGTTTATTAGCCCATATAAAGTTAGGTTTGTTGTCTGGTAATTGACTATGGTTTTTTTCAGGGTTCCATTTGGAAAGCCTTACTGCTAAATAATTAACTTGGCAGAAATGTCATCTTCAGTGTCATTTGAAGCTCAATGTATAAATAAGGGCAAGAGTTAGATACGTTGAACCTTAGATATTTTATTGAAAACTTCACCATTTGGAAACATTGGATAATTTGAATTCTGTGTGATACCCAGAACTCATTTTGTATTACCATCGGTGAATAGTATAATGTGCAAAAAAGAAACGTCTATTTGGCAGCACTCAAAACAGGACTGCCATTCACCAATAGCCTTCAGCTGTGGGTTTCAAGTCAAACACAACCCATCGACTCTCCCAGTACATTCTGGTAATGTGGCCCATCTTTTGCAAAGTTGCATTTCATACAGTGAAGCAAAGCTTGGTAACTTTTCACCTCTTCTAATATTAAATTTTCTTAGCTTGATAACTATTTGTTTCTTCAAATATTTGTTTTCTTAGCTCCAGACATGTTTCACTCTTCACAAGCTCTTCGGTGGAGCACAGAAGGTACTGAGTACCAGCCTTGTTTGCAGCATAATATTTAAAGACCAGTGTCTTCTGAATCTGTCATTAAACATCGTGTCACTGCAAAGGTCATCCTCTTGTAGTGCATTGCCATTGGTGTCAACAACAATTTTATTCGAAAAGCAGAAACCACAACTTGGCAACACTCAAAACAGGACTGGCCCTCAGCAATAGCCTTCAGCTGTGAGTTTCAAGTCAAACACAATCCAGTAGCCTACCCAGTGCATTCTGGCCAATGTAGTCCATCTTTTGTCACTTTGCAGTTCATCCAGTGAAGCAAAGCTTGGAAATATTTCCTTTTCCTAGCTTGATAACTATTCCTTTCTTCAAAACATTCATTTTCCTAGCCCCAGTATAATATTATGGTTGATGCCTTATACCATTTCCATTCAATGGCAATCCATGGCAACTCTATTGGAGATTCTTTGTGCTAATTGCTTCGTTACTGTTGCAAACAACTATTGCAACAAGGGGAATTCCATCTTTCCCTTCTAATAGTGTGAGCATTTCTTTTTTTTTTTTTTTTCAGTTTGAAAGCTTTATTAAAGAAAAACAAGTAGTACAAAAAGGTGACATCAGCAAAATAGGAGAAAAGGAGTATATGATGGGATAAAGTTAAATAAAAGCAGCCAATATCACAATAAAAAACAAAGCATTTTGAATTATGTGGGGGGGAGAGGGGGAGGGGGGAGGGAGAGAAAACATATTATTATCTTTGAGGATGGAGAAAGAAAAATGATAAAAATACAATGGATAGCAATAAAAAGTACAGTAGAAAACATCATATGGAGTACTTACTAGAATGAAGAACAAGTAATATTGGAAACCAATATAAAGCTAAATCACAATAGTAAAAGTAAAAATATCATAAAAAACATCATAAAAACCATAGGCAAGAGTATATGCGTTCAGGGGGGTTTGAAATTCTCTGAAGAAAGTGGAGAGTAAGTCTTTTTGGCAGAATGATCCAAGTATAGAGTAAGAGGTAGCCAGTAAAGTTCAACATTGCGGGAGGGTTTGCAAGAGGAGGCAAAGGCAACATCAAGTCTATGTGATTGACATACAAAATTCCACCAGCAATTGAGGGACAATTTGTTCAAGGATTTCCAATTAGAGACAATATGTTGTAATGCAAGAGCGAGCATAAGATCAAAAAGACCGTGGGAATGTGGTGGGAGGTCCAAATCTTCTGAAAGGCTACCAAGAAATACAAAGGAGGTAGAAAAGTGAATAGAAATGTTAAAAATACGAGAAAGGCGAGAGAATATCTGAGACCAAAAAATACGAGTTGAGGGACAGAAAAAGAAGAGGTGTAAAAGATCTGCAGAAGGGGCATTACAGGTCCAACAATTAGATGCAGCAGTAGATTGAAAGCGAGAAATAGAAAGAGGAGAAAGGTATAGTCTGTGGTAAAAGAAAAAGAGGGATTGAGTAAGAGAGGCAGTACGGGAAACCTTCAGGGATCTGGCCCAGACTTTGTCCCAGAGAGTAGTCGACCATGAAGAGTGTAAGTCTGTTTCCCAGGACAATTCCAATTTCGATTTGGGACGATCTGGATTGGGGGCTGAGAAGTACCGGTAAATGAGGGAAGCTTTAGGAATAGTAGACAGGACGGCGAGTAAAGGTGAAGATGAAGCTGCAAGTCCATCAGAAGGAAGAGAATAATAACGATCCAGAATAGCTTCCATGAGGATAAGGAATTTCTTTGCAAAAGTAGGAGGGCAATGGAAGTGAGAGCGAAATTCAGGAAAGGTGCGAGGGGATGAACCATCAAAAAGATGATATACCCAAATGATACCCTTTGCTCTCCATGAGGGCCAAGCAATAGGTCTGTTATTGATCAATATAAGTGAGTTGTACCATATAGGCGATAGAAGGAAGGAGTCCTGTGTCATCGAGGTAGGGGAGACTAAAGGTCGGAGAAGAGAGGAAGTATGTTTGAATAGAAGAGGGTTAAGGCATGGGGCTTTGGAAGTAAAGTGAATTACTTCTTGTAAAGAATATGGAAGCAATAACTCCTGCTCCACAGAAAGCCAGAGGGGAGAAAAAGGGGAGGGTTCCTGAGATAACCAGCGGGAGGCTTGTCGAAGTGAGAAGGAGGTGTGGTAAAGGCGAAAGTCTGGAAAGTTGGTGCCACCAGTAAGTTTAGATTTACGTAGGTGTAAAAGAGATATGCGGGCTTTTTTCTGTTTCCAAAGGAATTTGGACAAAACAGAGTCAATGCGACGGAAATAAGAGAATGGGATGCGAATGGGAAGCATGGATAATAAGTAGATTAAAATGGGGGCAATCATCATCCTAATGGAGTCGAGACGGCCCCACCAAGAGAGAAATAGTGGGTTCCATGAATTGAGTAAGGAGTCAATTCTGGATATAACTGCATTCATATTGAGTTGAACAGAGGAAGAAATAGAGTTAGAGAAAAGAACACCCAGATATTTAATTTTTGTAGAATTCCAAGCAAAGCCAGTGGTCGTGAAGAAGTGGGGAAGGCAAAATTTAGTTAAGGGAAGGATCTCTGTTTTGTCAGAATTTATTTTGTAACCCGAAACCAAAGAAAAATTCTCAAATTCATTTAATAAAGAAGGGACAGAGGTGATTGGATCTGAAATAAATAAAAGAATATCATCTGCATATGCAGAAAGTTTAAGATGTTGTGTACCATATGGGAAACCCGAGATGGATGGATTGTTACGTATGGAAGTAAGGAAGGGTTCAAGCGCCAAAATAAATAAAAGAGGTGATAAAGGACAGCCCTGACGGACACCACGTTGAAGTATGAATGGGGGAGTGAGTTGACCATTAACAAGAACAGAGGCTTTGGGCATAGAATAAATCAAGGAAACAAAAGAGATAAATTTAGGATGAAAGCCATGCCATTTTAGGGAAGCCATGAGAAAGGACCAGTCAACCCGGTCAAAGGCCTTCTCAGCGTCTACTGAAATGGCCGCAAGGGGGATTGATAGGGAAGGGGCTTTACTTAAGACATTAAGGAAGAGCCTAGAGTTATCCGATGTCAAGCGACCCTTAACGAAGCCACATTGTTCTTTCCCTATGAGATGTGGAAGGAGCGGGTCAAGGCGAAGCGCTAGTAATTTTGCAAAAATTTTATAGTCCACATTGACTAGGGATATAGGTCGGTAGTTTTTACAGAACTTAGGGTCTCTACCATCTTTAGGAATAAGGCATATGGTAGCGTCCTGGAATGAACCTTGGGCTGATCCAGTAGAACAAAAAGACTGAAAGAGAGATAGAAGTTTAGGTAAGAGGAGGTCTGAAAAGTGTAAATAAAATTCAACCGGAAAGCCGTCGGGTCCTGGAGTCTTGCCTTTAGTGAGGGAGGATAGGGCAGAAGAAAGCTCCGAAAGAGTGAGATCAGAATCGACCTTTGAAAAATTAAGGTGAGAGGTATCTGGTTGAGGTAAATTATCAAAATAAGATTGAATTAGTTCCGGAGTGGGAGGATTTTCCGGAGTATATAAATTCTTATAAAAGGAATGAAATTGGTCTAAAATTTCCGCGTCGGTATGAAGAAGAGTATTAGAGGGAGAATAAATTGAATCAATGTTAGTGCGTTCTTTACGGGACTTTAAATAGTTGGCTAATAATTTGCCTGATTTATTGCGACCTCCGTAGTAACGGGCACTGCTCCGAAGGAGAAAAGAGGAAGCAGAGTCTGTAGTGAGCTTATTAAAATCAATCTTAGCCTTAAGTAATTCAGGAGACATAATCTTAGTAGAAGAAGTATAGAATTGATGTTCCAGAGATTTAATATGTGCAAGGGTAATTTTACGTTTTTGAAGGAATCGTTTCTTTTTCCTAGAGACAAAATCAATAATGAAACCTCGGGCCGTGGCCTTGAAAGAGTCCCAAAGAACATGAGGGGGGGTATCAGGAGTATAGTTGAGATGAAAAAATTCAGAGGCAAAAGAACGAAAAGAGGAAGAAAAAAGAGGATCAGTAAGAAGAGAAGGGTTAAAACGCCAGCGAGAAGATTTAGGAGTAGGAGGAAGGAGATCAAAAACAGTAACAATAGGGGCATGATCAGAAATAACTATAGGTTCAATTGAGGAGGAAATAAGGTGTTGAGAGAGAGATGAAGAGAGAAAAATGTAGTCCAAACGAGAGAAAGAGGTATGAGGAGGAGAGAAAAAGGAGAAATCCATAACATCTGGGTGTGTGAGTCTCCATGAGTCCACAAGATGAGTTTGAGTGATAGTGTCAAGGAATTGCTTATGTGGTTTGTGAGGGGAAAAACGAACTGAGGATCTACGGTCTAAAAATGGGTCAACGATCTGATTACAGTCTCCACCTAGTAGGAAAGAGTCATGTTTATATTGGATACATTTTGCTGTAACGGAGGGCCAAAAAGAGGGGTCAAAAAATGTAGGGCCATAAACATTGAATACGGTAATTGGGATATTGTTAATTCGTAGTTTAGCCAAAACCCATCGCCCCTCATCATCCTTTTCCTCTAGAAGTACTTTACATTGAAGGCGTTTATGAATCAAAATGGCTACCCCATTCTTTTTGTGAGAAGCGGGAGAAAATAAAACAGTTCCAACCCATAATCGCTTCAGTTTCAAAGATTCAATATCTGAGAGATGAGTTTCTTGAATAAGAACAATATCAGGGTTGTATGAGGAGAGGTGGGAGAGTACTCTTTGCCTTTTGATAGGATGATTAAATCCTTTCACATTCCATGAAACAACTTTGAAAGTGAAAACTTGGTAAACTGATCAAAAGCGAAATATGCAGAAACATACTGTATATATATTAATTCGAACTGTAAAGAGATAATAACGATAAAATTCGTCAAAAAGGTAGAAGGAAGAACAGGTAGAAAATGAAGGAGGAAAGAAAAAAGGGAGAGGGAAAGGGGAAGGAACAGGGAAAGATAAATAGCAGGGAAGGAAGAAGGAAGAAAAGAGAGAAAGCATAGGAGACAGTACAAATCCAAAAGGATGACTGTATTGAACATACCTGGAAGGGGAAATGTACACAAAGGGAAGGTGGGGAGGTGGTGATGCGTTACAAGACGGACGGACCAGGATCAGGAGCAGGACCACATCGAAACCGCACAAAAGGAACATGGGATGGGACAAAAAGGTGAAAGGAGTATCCGAAACATATCCGTCTGGGGAAAAAAGGAAAAATTGTTAACATATAGAATATGTGACATAAACATAAAGGGATAGATTCAAAGGTGAGAAAAAGAAAAAAGATATATAGAAGACGCAAGAGAAAGATATCAGAGAAAAGCTACGCAAAATGAGAACGTGGGAAATGGAGAGAAGAAAAATGGAGAAGTACATGAAGTCAAAGACAAACTAGTAGAAGAACAATCATAAAAACAGGAAAAGTTCTATTTCAGCCACTGTGTGAAGTAGAAGAGGAGGCATCCATCCCGTCGTCACTCTGAAGAAGAAGAAAGTTTCTTAATTCTCCAGGTTCCTGAAATGACCAAGTCTTGTTCCGATAGGTAACTCTGAAAGTACAAGGGTGAAACAAGCCATATCTTGCTCCCAAGGAGCGCAGAGAAGGACGCATAGCTAGAAATTCTTTACGTCTGGATGCAGTGGCGTTAGAAAGATCCTGAGATAAATACACTCGTTGACCTTGCCAATTGACTTGTTTCTTATTCCTCGCAGCTGAGAGAATCAAGAGGAGATCCGTGTATTTCAAAAAGAGGATGATAACTCCACGAGGTTTTGAGGAAGAATCCGTTCTGGCACCTAGTCTATGTGCTCTTTGAATACTAATGGAGGTAGAAGGTGGGAGGTCCAGAAGTTTTGGCAGAAAAGTGGTGAAGAACGACACCGGATTGTCCCCCTCAAGATTTTCCGGCAAATTGTAAATACGGAGGTTGTTCCTCCTATTTCGATTTTCCAAATCTTCCGTGTGTTTTTGAAGTGAGAGGACAGTTTTTTCTAAGGTGTCTATACGTTGGGCGTTGGACTGAATGTCAGGGAGTTGCTGTTCAACAGTAGAAAGTCGGGCATCCATGTTTTCCCACTTATCTTTTAAAAGCTGCATGTCTGTACTTGTTTTTTCTATAAATGGACGCAGTGCTCGCAGCTCCTCCAGAATTTGATCAGTAGGAGAAGTTGTAGGATTGTCTTCTGGTGTAGGAGAATGTTGCTTGAGGCGTTTGCCCGCTGGAGCAGGCGGGGAAGATTTACTGGTATTGGTATGAGCCAAAGATGATTTGTGAGAGGTCATTTTTGTAGTAGAATTGGCTTTATGCGTACCAGAGGAAGAAGAAGCCCTTGATGTGCTCACCGTTGATATAAAGACAAATTGCGGTTTACGTAAACTGACCATAAAAATGAGTGGTCGTACCGTGAAATAGGCTCAATTCCCAGAGAGGCAATCAAAAGTGTGCTGGAACGTTCCGGAAATAACTCCGAAGAAGGGGTGACGCACCAAAGTGAGTTATGTGAGAGAGCCTCTGGGAAATAGCGCGAAATATTCAGTGAGCACAAAAAAGAGGGCGACTAAAATGGCAGCATGCGAAGGGGGATCCTGAAAAAGCTGAGGCGCAGGAGAATGAACAGAAAGTTGTCAGAGAAAAAGTGTCATTATAGCGCCATGAGGGAAGACATGTAGGAGAAAAAGTAATGTAGAGCTGTAACCATGTGAGCTCATGAAAAAGCAGTCGTCAGGGGTGAAACATCGTGGAAAGTGCGTAGTTGCCGCGTGCTCCAAAACAGAATAAGAGGAGACCAAAAACGCAGCAAAAGGGTCTATTAAATAATAGAGACTGCTCACCCCTGAGATAGAAACAGCGTCGCGAAGGTCGTTGGTGTCTGGTGACACTTCGTGTGGCGGTAAAGCCTGACAGCTGAGGCTCCGAGATTCGGGAGAGTCTTAAGATGGCGGCTCCGTGAGGGGCTGGGAGAACATCCTAGAAAAGATCGAAAACGGCACCAAAAGCGTCGGAAAGCCGCTCCGCTGACTCCTCGAATACTCCGCCAAAGAAATCCAGCAGCTGGGTTCAGGAGCAGTCCCGGTCACATCGGGAAATCACGCCGTGAGGAATCAATGCGGCGGAGCTCCGTATCTAGCCGGCCATCTTGCGCGGCATCCAAGCCACGCCCCCAGTGTGAGCATTTCTGACCATTCCCTGCGATTTACCTAGAATTGTCAAGCTTTGATTCACCTTTATAATATTTAATTGACCAGAACACGTTAGCCTGGGCTGTAAAACGTACAACCCCATAAAATTAGCATCATATCTTTTTGTAGTGGATGTAAGATGAGCCAAGTCTACTGCATTTGTTCAGCTTTGCAAGCAGGGTCAACGATCGCTCTCTGATGGATCTTAAGCCCATTCATGCTTTGTGGAGCTTTAGCAGTGTTTAGGACAGCTTCCTAGCAAAGAGTATTAGAAGTCAGCAATAAATATGCCTGTGGTGATGGCTAATATTCCAGTTGTTCAAAACGAAACAATAGATCTCAAGACCGATCTGGTGTATTGAGCGTCTTAAGCCTCTGTCTCTAGTCAGTACTGAACTAAAGATGCATTGTGCATATAAAATTTGGTTTGTGAAGCAGGCAAAGAGCATACAAATAAGAAGGCCCAAGTTGCTTCATCATCCTGTCAGATTATAGTGACTGCCTTCCTTTCCTGCGTAGCTTTAAATGCTAAGAGGCAGTCAGCTTTGTTGCCCTGATTATTAAATCTGAGATCCTGGATTGTCAACAGCGGTGAACAGCAATGAATATACTCTCACATTTAGTAACTTGATAGTTAAATATAATCTTAGTGAGACTAGGGCACAATTCAACAGGCTTTCTCAGATAAATGTGAGTCAAGCATGTATTCAGCACTAAAACAACATAATGTTTGGCAGTCCAGTGAGTACAATTTCCAAACTGATTTAGTGAAAAGAAAAAAATACACCAGTAAAATAAAAATAAAATGACACCAAGTGGATAAGGCAATCAGGAGATATGAATTTATGAAGAAAATGGCAGCAGACTCTCAGAGAAACAATATACGTGTATACGTCAGTTTTAGTTTATGTGCATTACTGAAGCAACCTTTGTGCAAACTGTGTTTCCTCACACAAGGCAAGGGCTTTTACCTTCCCAAGTGGGGGTACTCACATGCTAAAAGACTTCACAGATTGCTGACTAGCATTCTTCTGGTCACACTTTGAATACCAGGACACACCAGGGGAGTCAAACTAAACTAGTCCCTTCAATCAGGGATCTAAGGTTGTTGCCCTTCTTCTCTTCCTACTGCAAACAATTCTAAAAACACTTTTTCGGGGGAGGGGAATTTCAAAATGGCAGGGTCTCAAGGCCAGTGTATGGAACTCTCCCCTGCTCTCCGTGGAGATGTCGTATGGAAATTGGATCTTTCCTTCTTTTTTATACAGGTGCCCACTGAAAGAAGTGATTCTAGGCCCAGGCCACCTCTTCTGGGTGGATATATAAACTGATTTCATAGGCAGATTTTTTGTTATTCCTGCAATACCGTTTTCACTTATTTAGTGAATTTTAAAATGACCCCACGACTTGGAAATAACATGACTGCACACATAAGGAGGGCAGAAGGTGTACACCCTTGTGTGAGTTGTCCCAAAAAACTTGGCAATCATGTCACAGAGTCATAGACCCTGGCGCTAGGTAAGAGGCCACCAGCATAGCTCCATTAGAGCAGCAACTCCAGGCTACTAGTTGCAAACCCAGCACATGTTTCATGGGCAGAGACACCAAGGCTAGCTTCATGGGTCTCTGCTTGCCCTTTCTCACGTTACGTCAATAATCTCAAACCAAATCCAACAACCGGTCCAACACAAGCCAGTGAAAGTTGCCACAGGTTCACTGTCCATGGGCACGGAGCTAGCCATACATTTGCAATCCTACAATAAGGTTTGTAAACTCCCCAGAAATTAAAAAAAAACAGTACCTGGCCAAAGAAAGTTGTCTCATTGCAGCAGGATGGGCGCAGGCCCTGTTGCCAACCTATGGCCATGCACAGTGGTGGTTGGCTGCCGATGACGGTTCCAGTGAAATTCCAGTTGGGTTGGGCCAAATCCTTTGGTCAACACCCGCTGTTCATGGCTAAAAGCTGTGTGCAGCAGGAGATGACCGACAATGGTGGTTCAGGAAACTGCTGGATGTGCTATTGGATAAAAAAACGAAATTCACTGAAAAAAACAAAGGTTAAGATGAAGTTGTGGTTAGCTTTGGTTCTAATACTTAAACGTAGGGATAAAAAATGTCCGGAATTCACTGAAAAATTGTGAATTTAAGTGTTTTTGGTTTGTTGCCATAAGTGCATTTTAACTGTGTTTTAGATTAAATATACATATTTCACCTAAAACACAATTAAAATGCACTTATGGAAACAAACAATTTTTCAGCAAATCTATCTATCTATCTATCTATCTATCTATCTATCTATCTATCTATCTATCTATCTATCTATCTATCTATCTATCTATCTATCTATCTATCTATCTATCTATCTATCAATCAATCATATAATTTGTAAAGCACACTACTCACCCGTAAGGGTCTCAAGGTGCTTGGGTTGGGAATGCTGCTACTGCTCGAAAAGCCAGGTCTTGAGGAGTTTCTGAAGGTCAGCAGGTCTTGGGTCTGCCGTAGGTGGATGGGGAGGGTGTTCCAGGTCTTGGCGGTGAGGTGGGAGAACGATCTGCCGCCTGAGGTTGCTCTTCGGAAGCGGGGGACTGTAGCGAGGGCAGCGGAGCGGAGTTGGCAGGTGGGGGTGTAGAAGCAGAGTCGTCTGTTGAGGTACGTTGGTCCGGTGTTGTGGAGTGCCTTGTGTGCATGGGTGAGGAGCTTGAAGGCTATCCTCTTGTGGACCGGGAGCCAGTGCAGGTCCCTCAGGTGGGGTGTGATATGGCTGCGGCGAGGGATGTCGAGGATCAGGTGTGCAGAGGCATTCTGGATTGCGAGGGCGGGACGTCGTTGGTGTTGGAGCTGGGGTGAAGAGTTCCTTCTTGATGTTGAAGAGCTCTTTGCTATTGTCTAGGCGGTCTTTAAAGGAGGCCCTTTTGGCGGATCTGATGAGGTGATGGTGTCTGCGGGTGGCATTCTTGTGGGCGGGTGGCTGTCCGGTGTTCGTTCATGGAGCCAATCTTCTCCAGCTTTCTGCAGGTTTGCTTGGAGGCCCGGAGGTCTTCAGTGAAACAGCTGGCTTTCTTGTTGGTATGATTGTTGGAGGGTTTCTTGGTCTGGGTGAGGGTGTTGGCGCAGTCGTTGATCCACTGTCTGAGGTTGCGGGCGGCGGTGTCGGGGTCGGTATGGTCGGCGGGTGGGCTCTGGGCGAGGGTGGTGGTTAGCTGGTCTTCGGTGACTTTGCTCCAGCAGCGGTGAGGCATCTGTTGGGTGCGGTGGTGCGTGGTCGTTTTCTTGAAGGTGAAGTGGATGCAGCGGTGGTCGGTACAGTGGAGTTCGGTGGTATGGTTGAAGGAGACGTGGGGGCTTGCGGAGAAGATGTGGTCAAACGTGTGACCGGCAGAGTGGGTGGGTGTTGTGACGAGTTGTCTGAGTCCAAGGTTGGCTAGGTTGTCGATCAGGGTGGTGGAGTTGGTGTCGTCATTGTTCTCGAGGTGGAAGTTCAGGTCCCCGAGGAGGATGTAGTCCGTGGAGGCGAGGACGTGTATGCTGACGAAGTCGGCGATGGAGTCGCTGAACTGTGGTCGGGGTCCGGGCGGTCTGTAGATGAGGGTTCCTCTGGTGGTGGTGTTGGGGTTGGTGTGGATCTGGAAGTGCAGGTGTTCGGCGGTGCTGAGGGTGTCGTCGGTGTTGGTCGAGACTCTGAGAGTGTTCCTGTGGACGATGGCGATTCCTCCTCCTGCTCTGTTGGTGCGGTCCTTGCAGGTGATCTTGTAGCCTTGCGAGACGGCTATGGCTATGTCGAGTGCCGAGGCGGGGTTCCGCCAGGTCTCCGTCAGGAAGGCGACGTCTGGGGAGGTTGAGTCGAGTAGGTCCCGGAGTTCAACGGCATGTTTTCGGGCGGAGCGGGTGTTGAGAAGGATGCATCTGAGGTGGTTGGGTTCTTTCCTGGTCAGCAGTATGGTGGGGCGGATGCTTGTGAAGCTGCAGTTCCGGCAGGTGAAAGCTCCATGGATGCGCTTCGGGGCGGCCAGGAAGCAGGTGTGTGATCGTCCGGTGTTGAGTGCGTGGAGGGTTCTGGCATCGTAACGGTGTCGGGCGTCGTGGCATTCGTGGTGTCCAGGGGTCCTGGCGCTGGGCGCGGTCCAGGCACGGACGGGCACAGACGGGCTTGCCAGCGGCGCGCCCGCTGAGCGCGGCCGCATAGCGGCTTCCATATGAGGGGATGTGGGAGGGAGGAGGAGCTGGGAGGCGGGAGCGGGGCGGCGAATGGGATTGCAGGTGGGCGAGGCCGCAGCAGTGGGAAAAACGGGAAGGGGCCCTGGGAGAACTGGGCACAGGAAGGAAAAACAAGTTTAGGCAAGAAAACAAGTACATGCACAGAGGAATAAAAACAAGTCTGGGCAAGAATGCAAGTTAGGCACAGGGGAATAAAAACAAGTCTGGGCAAGAAAGCAAGTACAGGCACAGGGGAATAAAAACAAGTCTGGGAAAGAAAGCAAGTACAGGCACAGGGGAATAAAAACAAGTCTGGGCAAGAAAGCAAGTTAGGCACAGGGGAAAAATACAAGATTAGGCAAAAACAATGCAGGCAGAGCCTTGCAGCAGCGTGGGGAGCGACCTGCCTTCGAGCAGGGTCCTAGGTCGCTCCTTTCACCGCTGCGTTGCTTCCATATGAAGGGATGTGGGAGAGAGGAGCAGCTGGGAGGCAGGAGCGGTGCGGCCAATGGGATTGCAGGTGGGTTGGGCCACAGGGACGAAGCGGCGGGAAAAACGGGCGGGGGCCACGGGAGAACTGGGCACAGAAAGGAAAAACAAGTTTAGGCAAGAAAACAAGTACAGGCACAGAGGAATAAAAACAAGTCTGGGCACGAAAGCAAGTTAGGCACAGGGGAATAAAAACAAGTCTGGGCAAGAAAACAAGTACAGGCACAGGGGAATAAAAACAAGTTTGGGCAAGAAAGCAAGTACAGGCACAGGGGAATAAAAACAAGTCTGGGCAAAAAAGCAAGTACAGGCACAGGGGAATAAAAACAAGTCTGGGCAAGAAAGCAAGTACAGGGACAGGGGAATAAAAACAACTCTGGGCAAGAAAGCAAGTACAGACACAGGGGAATAAAAACAAGTCTGGGCAAGAAAGCAAGTTAGGCACAGGGGAAAAATACAAGATTAGCCAAAAACAATGCAGGCAGAGCCGTGCAGCAGCGTGGGGAGCGACCTGCCTGCAAGCAGGGTCATAGGTCGCTCCTTTCACCGATGTGCAGCTTCCATATGAGGGGATGTGGGAGGGAGGAGCAGCTAGGAGGCGGGAGGGGGGCGGCGAATGGGATTGCAGGTAGGCGGGACCACAGGGACGCAGCGGCGGAAAAAACGGGCGGGCCGCGGGAGAACTGGGCACAGGAAGGAAAAACAAGTTTAGGCAAGAGAACAAGTACAGGCACAGAGGAATAAAAACAAGTCTGGGCAAGAAAGCAAGTTAGGCACAGGGGAATAAAAATAAGTCTGGGCAAGAAAGCAAGTACAGGCACAGGGGAATAAAAACAAGTCTGGGCAAGAAAGCAAGTACAGGCACAGGGGAATAAAAACAAGTCTGGGCAAGAAAGCAAGCACAGGCACAGGGGAATTAAAACACGTCTGGGCAAGAAAGCAAGTACAGGCACAGGGGAATAAAAACAAGTCTGGGCAAGAAAGCAAGTACAGGCACAGGGGAATAAAAACAAGAATGGGCAAGAAAGCAAGTTAGGCACAGGGGAAAAATACAAGATTAGGCAAAAACAATGCAGGCAGAGCCGTGCAGCAGCGTGGGGAGCGACCTGCCTGCGAGCAGGGTCATAGGTCGATCTATCTATCTATCTATCTATCTATCTATCTATCTATCTATCTATCTATCTATCTATCTATCTATCTATCTATCTATCTATCTATCTATCTATCTATCTATCTATCTATCTATCTATCTTTCTCGCAAATAACTCTGCCTCCGACTGATGAATCTTCACAAAACTGTCCCTAAAATGTTCATCTACCGCAGCTCCTTAATATAAAGTTTCAGGGTGATCAGTAAAACGGAGGCTCAGAAAGTGGGGGGGTCCCAAAACTTCGTTATACCATGTTAATTCTGATAGGAACTTTTGGGAAATGATAAAGAAAAAACAGCTAACGGAATCACACTAGATATGATGGAAAGGTAGGACTTGACTCAGAAACCATGCTTTCCATGATTCAGCCTTTTCAGAGAAACACACAGGAGGATTGTTTCTCCACCGCAATAAAGCAAGCAGTCAGGTATTTTGTTATGTTAAAACTCCCAAGTTAGCTTTTTAGGAAAGGAGATTGGTTTGGGTTACACCCTTCGACAAATCGTAAGGCTAGAAGGTTTGCACTGTAATAATTCTTGGTAGAATCTCTGAGATGTCTAACCAGGGTCTTGTAATAAAGAAAGAGCATTAAATAAGGCATGCATCCATATGTATGTAAATAAATATTCATATGGGAAAACAGAGGGCCTTTGGGTCAGCATTCTTCTGCCAGTGGTCTGTGTGAGAGTCATTTACAATCTGTTTCCATCCATGACAGTGTAATGGTTCAGTCAGCATCAATTAGGCTCTCTTGGGCTGTGAATTTGCATTTTCTTATCAAATGTGCACATCCACCAGAAAATGAGTGGGCTTTAGTGTCAACACGGGTTGGCTCCTCCTTTTATAGTTTTCCGTTTTTTCCTTTTGTAGCTCCCCCTTAATTGCTTTGCTTCCCCTCTTTTGATTTAAAATGTCCTTAACAGGATAAGAGTATACTAAAGCTCCCCTGGCAGTGCAAATAGGCCCCTTGCATACTGCTCATTTCATCTGTACTGCACTGCATCTCACATAACCTTTTCCTCAGAACCAGGCAACCATCATGGAATGCTGTTGTCCGTATTATTTCATTGTTTTACCATTCCAAGACAACCAAAATGATGCTTCTAAACTTTAAAACAACAAACTATGTACCAATATAAGAAGGACACCCATTGTTATGTTTAGTTATATTATTGTAAACGTAAGCCTTCCATGTTTAGATGGAAGCTGTTTTCTTTTTTCCACTTATTTATTCTCATATTTTGTTGAGTTTGTGTGTTTTATTTTGGGTTAGTGAGAGCATGACTGCAAGAATGACTCAGTGGATGGTTGAATTGATGGATGAGTCCAAAGCAGCGTCACAGAGTGCACGTATAATGAGTCATTGAGTGCCTAAATCCATCAATGACACAAAAGGGACGCTCATAAGCCAAACCTATTGGCATTACCAATGCCTGTTGTCAAATAGAGTCACTGACATTTTGGGTTGTGAATATAGAACTACTGAATAGAAAAAACCTAGTTGGTTTTTCAGACCAAAAAATATGAAAACAATCGTCCCTGAAATATAGGTACTTTTAATTGTGTATTTAACAGTAAAGTGTGTTCACATTACTTGTACCTTGCCTATTACAGTAATTTGTAAAGGCTATACTGTTTAACTGCAATCCACCGTTAAAAGACTATTCTTTTAACAAATGGTTTTCACAGTAAGCAAGTCAGAGCTACTGACTTCGTCCCAACATTTCTGAATAAACCGATGACAACGACGGGGTCTCACATGATTTTTCCCAATCAACCAATAAGGTGTATAGCCTTTAAAGTTGGCTTGTCACCATCACCAATAGAGACCAATCCATGTGCACCTACATTTGCAATCATAATGTATATAGCTGTAAAATTAAAAATATGTGAAAATATACAGTTTGCAAATCAAATACAACTCCTCTCAACAGGGCCTGACAAATCCACAGTTTAAAGACTATTCATTTAACAAATGGTTTTCACAGTAAGCAAATCAGAGCTACTGACTTCGTCCCAACATTTCTGAATAAACCGATCACAACGACGGGGTCTCACATGATTTTTCCCAATCAACCAATAAGGTGTATAGCCTTCAATGTTGGCTTGTCACCATCGCCAATAGAGACCTATTCATGTGCACCTAAATTTGCAACCATCATGTATATAGCTGTAAAATTAAAATTATGTGAAAATATACCGTTTGCAAATCAAATACAACTCCTCTCAACAGGGCCTGACAAAACTCATCACAGTGAAAATCCACAGAGCTGGCCAGAGGGGTTGGCTAGCAACAAAACATTTGCCTATTACACAACTTTGTAAGGTTACATGTAACAAAATACCTGTCTACATCCTATATCACAACCTGATAATCACCCACTTTTAAAGCCTATTATCTCTAAGAAATGTTTTTTACAATATATAAGCCATGCCTACTGCCTTTGTCATAATTTCTTATTAAGCAGCTCAGACCTATGAAAAGCGACATAATGCGTGCCCATAATTATTCTCAATACACATATTCCCATTACACTCTGATGCTCCAGTGAAATGGTTATGCTGTCATTTCGAATCTTTGGGGTACATACGCCTTTAAAATGAAAAAACATATTCAGCAGGTTCAAACTCTGCACCAACAATTTCTTTTTTCCATAGTCACTGCTCCAAACTGGAGTTTGACAGAGTAATTTGCAATCTGCCGCCTTCATGTAAAGCAATGGGATACCCACTTCTAGTTCTGATGCATCTATTTACAAAGCCCCCTTATATTTGTTTATGCAAAAAATTAGTTGAGATGTGGCAGTCTTAGAATGGTCTTAGTTTCAACCTCTAACAAGGGACATAACGTGCAGAAATTGTTAATTTCTACATGTACCTCAGGAGTCCTATTGGTAAAGCATTGACTTGTTAGACAAAGAGAGATAAAAGACATCTGGCTTTGGGAAGTCTGTAACCGTTTGGAAATGATTTTCAGCAAGTATTTACCATTTCTGAGGTCAACAGATCCTGTGAAAAGCGGGGCTAGGGGCTGGACCAGCCGCATTGCAGTGCTATCTGCCAGCATCTTTCAAATTACGAACAAATGCTGTCTGTCAAGTGTTGGCTGTGGACAACAGACATTTGTCCTACATAATGGGTAGTCCATGGAAATTATGGAACTGTTGTCACCGAAGGTTGATGTGCACAAAAAAGTATGAGAAGTATGATGAGTGCCATTGGGTGGGGTTAGCGAATTTGGGAGCGAGGCAACAAGGATTATGGGAACATTAAGTGTAAAAATGAAAAAAGATTGGGAATGTTGTATCCAATGGACCGACTTCAACCACTGGTGGTCCCCCTAAAAGCTACTGTGTCGAAGGAGGTATTATTAGTAGGGGTAGATATGCTCATACCATTAGCTACAAGACCACTCACTCCACATAAGGTCCAGACTAGGTCTCAAAACATCAGCTCAACCCTCAGTCGCTGGCTGCAAGCAGGCTAGCTTAACTCAGGAGACAGATACGAAAAGCATTTAAAACCAAGAATATATGAAATAAGTAAGACACAACACACACAAAAGATTCCCACACCAATTTATAAAAATTGGAAATTTGTTTATCTTTAAAATAACACCAAAACAACAAAAATCCATTATAGAGAACTAGAGATATGCATTTTTACAGAATAACCACTTTATATACCCAAATGTGGCACCTTCTTGTCCCACAAAGCACTGCAGTTTTAAAATTCAAGATGAAGAAATCCTTTCAAAGAGTCTGAGACCTGACTAAACCAACCCAGTGGTGTGGCACATTTCCATTAGTACTCCCCCTTCCCTTCTGCACATTCCTTTCCTGGCCTTGCTATCTGTCTGGAGGTACATGATGTGGGAGTAGGTAGGCCTGGCATTCCTTTCTATTCTGCTCTTTCTTGAGGCCCAGCTTGAATTACCCAGCCCCCTTTTATGACCCATCCTCTGCAGCTGAAGAGATGTCTCCATCAGATAGCCTCTGCTCTCTGAGGCCACTTATATCCTCATCAAAGCAGGTTGGCTTAGCCTGTTGAGGTTGACCAATCAGGAGAGGCCACTAGAAGGCTGGTTTTTGGCTTACAGAAAAGAAAGTTCTATAACTTCTTTTCTATATTAGTTATTATAAATTCAACAGTGGCAAGTTCTTGGATTTATCATTACCAATCTTTCATCTCTTTGAATTTTTAGCCCCTTTCTAGCAATAGCTACATTTAAATAAAATATTCCAATATTAGCTTAGGGAGCTAATAATCTACAATTTGGAAAAACGGAATTGGCACGTTTTCCCTCACTAGGGCTTATAAAAAAACTTTCATAATATCCCTGCTTATAGTTACAAGGTACCCCATCCCATTTTTAAAGACTGTCTGCAAAAGCAAGGTTGCCTTTAAAAAGGACAGTAGGCACACACCAGTGCACACTTCAGTGCAGGAAATCTACTGAGCCTCTGAACTCCCTGGCCCCATTATATAATAGGAAGTTACAGGGTCTGTCATTGCCAATTGCAATTATTTTGCTACATAACTTTTTCGTCGGAGCACTTGCCTGGGCCTCTTTAGCAGAGCCCAGGGCACAGGCAGAGTCAGTTACCACCAGTATCAGTCACCGAATGGAAGTGAACAGGGCAATAAGGATTACTTTCTCACATACTGCTTTGGGAGTTGTGACTAATTGCGGCACTATGAAATGGCGGCCACACACGGCCTCACTTGGCCAGGTTAACATGGGCTTTTTAATTGCGCTGGGAACGTATAACGAGCAGTCCTACCAAGAAGTTGAGATTAATATGTAGGTATTGTCATACTTTTGTGATGCCAGGAGTGTCTAATACATGGGTATGCATTGATTTGAGTGTATTTTATGAGTGCACTTGAAAGCAGACATTCAGGCTAGAAAAACTATGCTAGGATAATTGCACTTTAGTCCTTCTCCTGTTTTACATTTTTATGTTGTAATATTAGCTGTAGGCAAGTCTTAAGATTTAGGAAGACTCACATATGAACCTGTATTCATTGTAGAAGAGTAACTTTTTGTGACAGCCCTTTTCTCCCTTTGTTTTTTGCTTTCATGTTTAGGAAGACATAACTTTCCAAAGCTTGTCTTCGACATGCGGTGCTACCTGGAGGCATCCCTCCTGACTCTTGCACTAGTAGGAGTACATAGCGGATCCTTATTTTTATGCTTTTTTGTTCTCCCCCTTTCTAGTTTTGCGTGTTTGTGCTATGAGTATGTTGGCACCTCGAATTTTGATCATGAATTGCATCCTTCGATTGTTTGCAAATTTGGACATTTGTCGAAGTACGGAGCTGTAAAGCATGCAACATTTAATATTTTAGAATATTTTAGCTTTGTGTAAAGTTTTTCATTTTTTGTGGCATCATGGGTTTGCAATGTGTTTTATGTACTTTTATGATCTATTCTCAATCACACAGAATAAAGATTTTTAATTGAAATTAAATTGAGTGCCCTTGATTGCTCGTAGCGGTCAATATGTCGATTCATGTCACTTTTTGGTTCTGATTATTCTTAACAATACCTATTTTGGAGGCAAGAGTATAATTTCTCTGAATTTCTGTAGACATCCCAATGGAAGTGGGTTTCAGTGTGACTGTCTTGTCAAAGATTATTTGATTTAGATGCTTGAATGCTACTCCTTAGATGACAAGCAGGTAAAGAAGCATCAGTTACAGCTCCCCCAGCCCAGTGTTCTTTTATTCACTTCATCAAAATGCCTTTGTGAATTCATGTGGCACTTTTCGGCGTCCCTGCCAGTAGGATTAAACGTATTAAACAGTTTTGTGTCCTGATTGGACAGAAGGTGGTTAGAGTGCCTAGGGCAACTGATCTAAGAAGAAACAGATGCTACGAACAGGGTTGTCATCTTTATTTTGCAGATATTTTAATAGTCTGAAGGTGTTTTTTGTGAGAACAAGGTCATCTCACTGGCATTTCAGGTGAAGTGCAGCGCGCTACATTGCTATGAATGAGATGGTCACGGAAATTGTTAAATAGATCATTGGTGGGTGTGAGTGGTGATGAGTGAGACAATACAATGCCAGTGCATTGTACATACGGTAATACAGATTATTCAATGCTTTTACTTTCCATATGTATATGATGAACATAGAGGTTAAGTGATTTGTCAAGTACCACAAGTTTGGTTAAGGATATCACCAATTTCGGTTTTGGACCCGAAATTTCCAGATTCCCATTTTATGTTCAGTGCTTAGACATGCTTTAAGTATGTATGCAAAGAAACACCATGGCTGGTTGGTGCTACTAAAGAAAATGTAAATGATTCCTGATACCAGCGCTGGAAAAGAAAAAATGGACCCCAATATCCCATTAATTTGGGGCAAGGTGTGGCAGCAGTAAGGAGGTGGAGTCATGAAAAGTAGACTGTGACATTCAACTTATAAATTTACTTTTTTAAATCTCTGCCACGAATACATTGCCAAGAAGGATAAATGTGACAGTAGATCTTTTTTGCTTATTTAATTGGTCGCAAATAAGCTGCATTTTAAAATATCTTATAGGTTAAGACACACACAGTAGAAAACATTTGTGCGTTGAGCAATTATCAGGGAACAACTATAATGTTTAGATAACTTGTGGTTAACTCCTTCGCCGCAGGTTAATTCCCCCGCGGCGCTGGGGGGAGGGGAATGCGCGCAGCGCCACGGTCTTTGTGACGAGCTCGGCTCGTCATGTTGCACGGTGGCGCTGTGCTCATGACGAGCTGAGCTCATCATGACCACGCCCGTTTCTATGGAATGCTCAGCACCGCGGGGGAATTATCCCCGCGTGTGAGCGCCGCGCGGGTCATGACAAGCTCAGCTCGATGAGCACAGCACCTCCGTGTCTCATGATGAGCTGAGCTCGGCATGAGCACCGATGGGGTTAATGCAGAGGCTTTTTAAGGCATTGGCAAAGTGGGCTTAGGCCCAGGGCCCCTG
Organism: Lissotriton helveticus; assembly: GCF_964261635.1. Classification (NCBI taxonomy): domain Eukaryota; kingdom Metazoa; phylum Chordata; class Amphibia; order Caudata; family Salamandridae; genus Lissotriton; species Lissotriton helveticus. The sequence continues at coordinate 1,584,843,290 of NC_136067.1, read as the reverse complement.
CCTTTCAGTTTGCCCCCTCGTAGAGCCAGCTCTTTTCTGTAGAATCTTGCACTGATGACCTTGAATAATTCTTAAACAGATTGTCTCAAATAATGTTTTCCCTTTATTTATGTTTAATGTGGGTCATGTGTGAGTCTATTACAGACATTTTGTTGAGAAATGTTGTGTTTATGTTTCATGCAACAACCATAAAAAAAATGTTCTTTTAAATCAAAGTAGGACCTGACATGTGACAAATGTTAAGGTGTCACATAGATTATTTTCAGTAATATTAGTGAGCTACTGCTCTGTACAATATTGAAAACAGGTCACTATCCCTGAATATTAGATGTAAACGATGTTAGAATTTGGCACCTGTGCACTGTCAGTGACCTGGTCTGAGAGGGCATGTAAAAACTGAAACTGGATCACAAATCCAAAGCTCTTCCGAACAGGGGACCCCAAAATATGTTTGGCCCAGGGCCCCCAAAATCCTTCAGATGTCCCTGGGTTAATTCATTTGCTGGAGAGATCTGTGTCTTGTTTCTAACCTCTATGAACTGGCAGGGAGGAGCTGCCTACAAAATGCAATGCCTTATTGTTTTTTCTCAATCTTTCCTTATTCTACATTTGCTAAACAGAGTTTCTCTGGGGAGTAATAAAGACTTATTAGTACAGACAGTTCCAACCAATGTGTTATGCTTTAAATCCTGACATTGTTTTTTTTCTCCAAACAAAGCACTCTTAACATATAATGACTAAAAGTAAGGACTGTATTTGACTACTACACCACGTAATCCTCATTGTTTTGTGTAACATCTCCTTCACACTGATTTACCTACTTGTATGATTCATTGTCTCTGCATAATATTCATTTGTGATGTAAAGCACTCTGACACCCGAAAACTGGGATGAGTAGCGCTATAAAAGAAATTAAAAAACAATATGAGATGGTAAGCTCAATTTAAATTGTCATTAGTGTAACTATTCAGACAGACAGGTACAAATGCCATCAGACCTTGTCACACTATATGCATATGAATTATGCTAATGTTCGCAAGCAATAGTGTGCTAACTACATTGTCTGATTGTGAATTGTGATACACAGACTACCTGAATTGCCTGTACATTCCTGTTTGTCTTTCTCTTGAGTGTGTAAGTTGGGCATCGGCTGGTGTCCTGCTTGTATCACATCATAATATTTTTTGTACCTCATTTATCAGAAATTAAATACTGTCCGGCTGGACAATGAATATAGTTGCTATCTAGTCTATATTTATTTCACAAAATATTCTATTGACTAGGGACCACTGTCCTGTGTAATGACGAAATTCTTACAGTGCAAGCATATTTCTGACATACAGGCGTTGAACAAAGTCTGTTTATACGAAGCACTTGTGAAGTAATACTAAGCTGAGTGCCTTTAATTCATTGTGTTGGCAACTCAGTGTTAGGCTCCTTGCTCGGATAAGACCCCAACAACATGAGGGCTGATGGCCCTTCAAGTGAGGTCTTTGTTTTGGGCCCATCTGGAAGTGAAAATAAGAAGTCCCCTTCACCCACTCTAGGTTGCTACTGTGGACGTAAAAAGAAAGCATGTGGGTGCTGATGAATCTGTACTGGTGCCAACAAATTACACTGGGACAAAAACAGCATTATTTCACTGAGGATGCCTGGATCATGGATCGACTCAATAGTAGTTGCTGGATCCGGAATCTGACTGGCTCCCCCTCTTTTCCTGCACTGCCTTGTGCACAGGGTTGGTAGTAGTTAGTAAAAGCAGGCCATTGTTATGGGAAAGAGGAAAAGCTGACTAGCTGCCTTCTTGCAAATTATGCAGTGTTCACAAGCATTGAATTTGGCACAGTACATTCTGTGCAGCTAGGTATCTGACACTTCAGTGTTAAAGAGTCAGTCAGTGAATGCAGAACACTTGTATTCCTATAGAAGAGAACAGTTGATATGAGCAACCCAGTGTCCTAGGTAGACTTCCAGATAAACCCCATGGTTTCTATAGGAACTACATGCACGCGCACATTCAAAACACACATACACAAACGCACTAAAGCTACATTCATTTTCCATGAATGGTTTTGGTGTTTTTGTAAAGCACTGGGGCACGCAAGGATGCTTCAGAACGCTAAGTGAGTGGAGATGAAACAACAAGTGTTGAGCGTTATACTATTAAAAATAGTAATTATCCATAAACGCTAAATGCGAGAGTTCTTGCTGCCAGGTAAAAAGTAGTGAATTCTATGAAACTGTGTGAATCAGACTGCTGATGGATATGCAAAGCTATTGGGTGTAAATCCCTCCGTGTCTGTGACATGTCATATGCTATTCCGATTTTGGGAAGAGATGTTTTAGAGGATTTACATGATTTCCAAAGGTCTTTCAGCTTGGAGAAAGAATCACTGTATTTAATAAGAATAAACATTTATAGGTGACATGACAAGGTATCGGCCAAAGACAAGACATCCCTTCTTTCAGAAGCGTTCCCATGTTTTTTTTTGATCTGCACATCTGTTTTAGGTCTGGTGTGAGCCAACACATTTTGATTTCAGTCAATAATATGCATACAGTACATACTTATAGGGGTTTACGGCCAGCCCTTTTCATCCTTTGGTCTGCTATTGTGTCATCCACATTTTTCTTCCACTCTCTATAGCACACGTCATGCGCCAATGAATCAACCCACTCAGCCATTGGCTAACTTCAGTGTGAGTGACGACATTCTGTCTTTTTTTACAAAGTGCCCATTCACAAACAGAGGCGCACCCTTAAATGCCAGTGGCAATAAGTTGATTTTAGTCCAATTGTGTGTTAGATAGAAGAGGGTCCGTCACCTTTTTCAACAATAACGTCTTACAAAATCCATGCAAAAGCAAAGCAAGCATTGACAACGCCTACATGATGGCAGTCAATGACAGACCTGTTGTCTTTGCCAAAGCTTGTTTTAAATGTGTTAGTAGCCAGTGGTTCAGGCACATGCGTAATGTTTGCATCACAGCTGTCGCCTCTTGGCTCTCAAAGCCTTATGTGAGAATGTGTCCAAGCAGAGCTACTTTAGACCAGTTATTCATGTCCGTGAGCTTGATGTGCATTCCCTGCCCCGACCAGACTTTCAGGTTAATGTCAACTGTGATGAAGAAGTATGAATTGCTATTGTGACAATGGACATGAAGCCTTTTTAAGCTCACTTTATGTTTGCATGTGTATAAGCTCTTTATGGCCTGTATGCTATTGGGTAAGAGCCAACCATACTCATAGTGTTGCGAAAAAGACATTGTGAGACTTAGCGTGGGCTTTTCAGAATCATGTCACTGTTCCAATCTGTAATGCCTCACAGGCCTTCATCTTTGTGTGTGGTGGAAAACAGCTTAAGTGTGACAATAAGTCATTCTTTCAATGAGAATTTCTTATCACTGTAAATTAAAATTTGTATCAGGGTTATTTCAGGCCTCAGATGTACCGTATTGTCCGGCGTATAAGACGACTGGGCGTATAAGACGACCCCCTACTTTTCCTGTTAAAATATAGGGTTTGGGCAATACTCACCGTATAAGACTACCCCTCTTCCAACGCACACCAAATAAAAATTTACAAATATCAGTTTTGATTTTAATATAGTAATTTTAATTTAAATGCTTATGACATGCAGGTACTTAATAGGAAAACTGTCACTTATAAACATAAGGCTATTTGTCATCAAACATGTAAACATAAAACAGTGCAAGTGGATTAAACTTTTCCTAATTCACTCTAAAGCTGAAAGGAAGGATAAGACAATAAACCCATGGGAGCTGCCATGCTGTTTGTTTTCTAAGCTGTCAACCAAACTGGAACTGATGATGATAGGAGGAAGATAACAAACAAGAGAGAGCGAGCAAGTGTCGGGCAAGTCCCTGGCGAGTCAGCAACGCCCATCATAACTCCAAGCTATTTTTACAGGATTTGCTGGCGAGACAGTTTCCCTTTAAAAGCCTTCAAAATCCTCCTGTTCGTCATCTGATATCATAAGTAAATCAATGACATCTTGTGATACATTTGTAAGGCAGTCATCGTATGGATCTAATTCCGTATCAGATGGTGTGGTCTCGGCTTCGGCTTCCTCTTCATCTTGCCACAAGTAGTCGTCCTCCATACCATCTAATGAATTTGATATGCCACACTTCTTGAAAGACTTGATCACTGTTTCTGCATCAATATCATTCCAGGCTTTTATGACAAACTTGCACAAAACATCCAACTGTGGAGCACGCATGTGTCTTCCTTTTGTGAATGACTTTTCGCCGCTAACCATTCACTCATTCCACTGTTCTTGAATGCGATCTTTAAATGGCTTGTTTAGGCACACATCCAGTGGCTGTACCAACGATGTCAATCCTGCAGGAATAACTGCCACATCTGTGTTTATTCTTGCCAGCCTTTGCTTGGTGCTGGGAGTTAAATGAGCCCTGAACATATCTCACACCAGTAGACTACGTTTTTAATAAGTCCACCTGGTCGCCTGCTCCATACATTATCAATTATTATCATAGAACAGTGGTCCTTGACAAGAGAAAATGTAACAACTAAATAATTATAGGCCAAAATATGCACTATAATACATAAGGTGTCCAGCCGGACCCTAGAATTTAATCAATGAAAATAATGCAAGACAATAACAGCACAACAAATATGAAGTGGGACACAAGCCTGCATCCACAGCATACAACAGGACTAGACAAACAAGGGGGTAAAAGGTTAATCAGGCAATATTTCTTTTGTGAGAAGCTCGTACATATGGAACCTAATATCCTAGCTTTTCTCATGTAGTAGATTCTTAAATCTGTCGCACAATGAAGAACTGGTGTTTAAACTACATTTACTGTCGACGGCGTTTCGATCCTATAAAAATAAAGGATCATCATCAGGACAATCAATGTACTGCCTGGAATTGCGAGCCACGTATTGAAAATGTGCTGGGCCTGGGGAACAGCGGAGATGTGGAGCTGGAAGGGTCCAAGCGAGGTCGGAACCTGTAACCCGGGTGTCGGGATAGGCACCGGTGATTGTGGAATAGTATGATGCGACTGTGGGGGCCGGACCCGTAGGTCGTACTGGTTCAAGGGGCTGACGATATGTGGAACGCAATGGTCCACCGGAGGTCGGAACCTAATTCTCTGTGAGAGAGATAGGAGCCAGAGGACGTGACAAATAACAAGATGAGTTTATAGGGGCCAAACGTACATATGCCAAAAATGAAAATCTGGTATTTTGGGATAAAAATGCAGTTTTTCTTGGAAATTACAAACTTCTGTTTTGGGGAAGTTCCACCGATTTATTCAAAATAAAAACGATGTATTTCATGTTTAAATGCTTGTATTTTCAGAAACTGGCAAGCTTATGATGTGAGCAAAATCACTCCTTTTGTAAAGTATATTTAAAGACGATATTTGAGTATGGCAGAAGGTATCAGAGCACTTTACATGAGCACTAGTTGCGTTACAGACAAACATATTCATTTTGTTAGACACGGGGCGATTAAGAGCCACATGTATGAAAATATCATTTTGCGCTTACCAAATAGCGATTTTTAAGAAATATAGCGATTCCCTAATTACGATTTGTTGGAAATCGCAAACGCAATTAGAGAATCGCTATTTGTAATTGCAACCCCAATGGTTCCTATGGGCCTCAAGGCACATAGGTGAGAATGGCCTTGCAATTGGTAATAGCAAATTAGGTAATGCACAGGCAAGGGTGCCCGGGTACCTAAGGCCCCTCTGAAGCGCCCCTAAAAAAAAAGCACATGTAAGGCACACACACACATGCCTAAGGCATTCAAAGTTTGCACATGGTTACCATCAACTTGGAGTTGATGGTAATGGCGTGATTACCTAAATTGTGAATAGCAAAGCCTTTCATAGATAAGAAAAGGCCATTTTGCATCATAAATGGTAGAATTTTCCAATTCGCACCGTTTGCAAATGCAAAATAGTTTCTTGCATCTGGCCCTAAGCAATTTGCCCAGATGAGGATGTTAAGCATCCCTGCCGAGACTAGAACCCAGTTTCTCAGCTTCGAGGTCAACTGCTCTAGCCGTTAGGCCACATCCTCTCTGTAGATAGATTTATTAGTTAGTCAAGTCACTTTCTGCCATGTGTGATATTTCACCATGTATGTAGAAGCATGTTGTCATCTATATTAATAAAGCTTATATTATGTTATCACGAGTGCTATCTGAGCCCTGAGCATGTATGATTGGTGTAATCTGCCTGCCATTTGTTTCTGTGATCTCTGGAAATGAGCAGCATCAATTATTTGTGAGAATTTAAGACTTCTGTAGCTGTTTTGTCAATGGGCCGCGATTGCAAGAACTGTAGAACCTTACTTTCGTTCACCCTTCCTCTTTCATGTGTTTTCTCACTATAACGTACAAATGACAATCAACTTGGAAGGATCTGAGTAGGAGAATGAAGTGTAGTAAGGTGCTCTATATAGTTTGAAAACAGATATGCCATGTGACGTTGCATCACAGTGCCACAGAGCTGCGTTGCAGAGAGGTGTAAAAAGGGGTTTGGCCACAGACCGCTTAAGCGTGGCCGCCCCTTTTTTTTAAATAACGTAGAGGGGGCCACGTGTCCCCCTTCCCGGGCCACTCCTGGCCCTGGGGAAACCATCCCCCAGCTGCCAGCCCTTTGCGTTGGGGACCCTGGGGGAGCGCCAAAGCCCCCATGGTCCCGCCGGCTCCCTGCCTCGTGTGGGAGCCGGCATTGCTTTTGAGCATGGGGAGCGGCTAACATGCAGCTCCCCTTGCTCAAAAGCAATCTGCTTTGCTTCATTGAAATGAGAGCAGGTTTTCCTACTCTCGCTTCAATGACGCAAAGCAGGGTTTGCAATGGCTGGGCAGGAGCCGTGCTCCCTCCCTGCCATTGCAAACAGCAATGTCCTGGGTGTGGGCACCCGGGGACATTGCAGGAGCCATCCCTGGTGTGTGGCGGTTCACAGGGCCATCAAGGGCTCCAGGAGGGGGGCCGTGCCGCCCCCTCCCAAGTCTTTAAAGCTCAGGGGAAGTGGTGGTTCCCGGGGTCAGGAGGTCCACTACAGCGCCCCGCAATTCAAATCAGTTTGTCCCCCAGGGAGGTGGGCGGGCTCTGCCCCCCCACATCATTTAACATTAATAATAGCCCCAGGGAGGTAGAGGTCCCTGGGGCAGTGTAGGGGGGACTGGGACCCCGAACACATTTTTCTCTTCAAGCCCCAGGAGGGCTTGAATGAGCCCCGCGAGGTGGCGGTCCCCAGGGCTGCGGGGGCCCCTGCAAATTATTTGGTGAGTGCTCCCGGGACCTGGCCCACCGGAGGCTTAACAATAACAAACGCTGGAGCCCATGCTTCATTTTTTTTCATTTTCAAGGCCGGATCCATGACCCCAGTGTGAATTTGGCTGATTTTCTTTTTTAAAAAAATGCTTTTTTGTCCCTAGGGGTCCTTGTGGGACCCCCTGATTAGGCCTAGGGGGTCAGAGTGTTTCTACCCTGCCCCCTTTTCTTGTTTTTTAACCTCTGTTTCACTGTTTTCTTGTTCTACCCAGTCACAAGATGGCTGCCAACACTTCCTGGTTTGGAATGTTGGCAGCCAACCAGAGTAAAGCTCATGCCCGGGAGAGTTCGTGAACCCTCCTAGGTGCTCAGATATCGATATTTTTATTTTTCTAATTTCTCTGAAACCACTGAACGGATTTACACCATTTAACAAAATGGGCTTTTTCTGAACCAATACCTACCTTTTTGCCAAATTTTGTGTAATTCCAATCAGCAGTTCGGGCTGTAGCTTTGTCTAAAGTTTCTTATGGAAATGAACATAGAGAAATTGTGTTTTGGGACTCCCCTTTTTTCTCGGCCCCCACTTGACGAACCTCCCCGAAACTTTAAAGACAGGAGATGACCAGAGCGCCCCACCAGTTTTGAAAATTTGGCAAAGATTCCTCAAACTGCGCCAAAGATGTTGGGAACAGAAAAAAAACTATATATATATATATATACGCGGAGAGACGGCAGGGACCGCGGGGGACTTGGGAACCCCCCACGGTCCCCAACAGAGAGGGCAGGCCCCGGGGGATGGGGTTCCCGGGGCCATAAGATGCCCAGGAGGTGAGCCACGTGCCCCCCTCCACCATTAAAGAATTTTGAAAATAAAAAAAAAGATTGGCAGGCCCCGGGGATGGGGTCCCTGGGGCCTTAAGTGGGCATAGGAGGGGGCTATGCAGCCCCCCTCCACAAAAATAATAGAAAAGTTGGCCATGCCCCGGGGGATGGTGTCCCCGGGGCCGGAATTTCCCGCACACAAAATCATCGAGACAGACTCGGATAACCGCCATTCCAATATTCAAGTAAACTTTAGTATTCAGTTTTCAGGGCTGTAATGCATTTCGGCAGGATCCCCTGCCTTGTTCACACAACGAGCTGACATACTGCAATAGCTTTTAAGTTAATGCAAAACGGCCTTTCACATCATGTCATGGACACAGACAACATACTTTTGAATACACATGCTTTGTTCTTTGTTAAAAATGTTTCATTCTTTCTTTCATCATAATGCTTTCAATATTTACACATATTCTGAATTATTGTCATTCATATATTTACACTTCATTTCAATTTGTTTATTTTTCAATTTTATAATATTTTTACACTTTTTCATTTTTATTGGCTTTTCTGTATCCTTGTACAAAAGTCTAAATTTATACCTCATGTGTAAATTAAGTGCATGTTTATGTCAAACGAAAGCCCATGTTTATAACCAATCTTTTCTGTAGCTCATACTAGAGCCCGTTCCTGTATGTACATCAATTTCTTCTATGAGTATAAAGAGCATTTGCCTCACATCTTGCGTCCAAAGTGCAAGTGCTCAAATTGTCAACTAGGTTGTCAGAACTATTATTGCCTCAAAGTGTGCAAATATGCAATTAGAGTGCAAAAAGTGCTAAGTGCAAGAACTATTCCTTCCAGCTGGAGATCTAGATTGACAATAATACTGAAACACAGTGTCTATTCCATGTGAAGTACTTGTTTTTCATTTTCCTAATTCTCAAAGTGCACGTGCTTCTGTGCAAATTGGATTTTTGGGTAAAGTGCAAGTGTTTTTGCCTTAGAATCAATAAAATACACAAAACCACATAGTACTGCATAATGCTTATTTAAAAATGGTGGTGTTGTATATTATAAACTGCAAGTGCTTCCGTGCACTATCGCAATCTAAGGTGCAAATATAGGACAGACAAATACTTCTGGCATTTGGTAAAGTGCAAGTGCTTTAGACAGATTTTAAATACTGCATATCAGTATGATGTAGTTTTCGTCTACACATAGCATTAGCATCCTCTTATATATGTTCAATTTGCTCATCTTTCATAAGGCTGACAACCTCATATACTTCTTAAAAAGATGAAGAACAAGAGGGCCTAATCCTACAATTAAATTACTTACATAAATGAATATTCTCCACCATTGTGCTAAATTGCATAAAACATTAAAATAGTATACAGTCATACTTGGCTTAAATTATACAAAAATTACATTTTATAGATTTCATTTCTCTAATGTTCGGTTGGTCAACATTTTGTTAATATCACTCGAGGTGGACATGCATATCCTCATCACAATTTAGGCCTCTAGGTGTTTTGCAATCAAACATGAGTATATATCGAGATTCTAGCTGCCTAAGCTTGCCCTCACGGTTTCGACCTCACTGGCTTTTGGGGACTGAGTCTACTATTCTTCTATTTTTCCGGCATGAATACCATTAATATGTCACGTTACAGGGTATGATTTGTCTCCATTCTTCACTGCCCGGAGATGCTGTAAGAGCCTAACATGAACCATGTGGATTGTACTCTCAACATAGTACTTTGTGGCAGGTGCATTGGAGGACATAAATAACATTATCACTTTTACACTTAAAAAAGCGTGGAATCTTCCAAGGTTTGTTAGAAAATGGTAATTAAATTTCTTTTTTGTTTGTTCCATGCTTGCATGCCTTGCACTTAGTACATCTATTAAAACCTGAGTTTGCCTTCAGCAAGCTCCCTGTTCCAATTACTTCTGGGCTGTTTTCACCATTTGCTGCCTCATCGAAGTAGCTCGTCTACAGGGGATAAGGGGTTTGCACAGAACCAGAGTGCACAACACTGAGTCCCCTTTTACCAGGTACCAATGCCTACTCATGCAGTCTCTCACTCTTGCATGGTAGGCATTGTAACGGGTTATCATCCTCACTTCCTGTATTGTGTCTCCTTTTGCTTTTCCCACTTTTTTAAACAAGATGTCTTCTCCGGGTATCCCATCCGCTTTCACTAATGCTTGATTTAGTACTTTCTGACTGTAGCCTCTCTCTTTCAATCTTGCTGTTAGGTCAGTGTGAGCTTGTTCTAGAGAGCTAACCTCGCTACAGTTTCTCTTCATGTGGAGTAGTTCCGCATATGCATGTGTGTGTGTGCAATTTCCCTTCTTTAATAAAAACTTCCAGATCTAAAAAATATACTTGGGTTTCACTAATAGTACTAGTAAAAGTAAAATTTAACTCATTGTTGTTCAGAGCTGTTATGAAGTCTCTTACCTTTTCAGATGCCCCTCTCCATACAAAAAATAAGTCAGCAATAAAACAACACAAACCTTGATGTTATCTTGCGACTCTGTTTTGAAGTTGACCATCAGCACCTGCTCCTCCCACTAGCCCATATGTAGATTTGCATAGCTGGGAGAAAAGCAGGTGCCCATGGCCATACCCCTTAGCTGCCTATAGGTATCATTCCCAAAAAGGAAGAAGTTGTTCTCAAGACACAATTCGGTCATTTCGATTAGCATTTCTGAGTGTTGGCAAACTTTTATTGGTCTGGTTACCAAAAAATATCTACGAGCCCTTAGACCATCTCGATGTGTAATACTCGTATACATATATATAAATATATGTGGCGGTAGGCACTCTGTAGTTATAGCTTGGATTACCAGAGATACGATTTCCTCTAATGTTTCACCGTTAATAACTTTGCTCCTGTTTGACAAATCTCCATGAAACTTTCCAAACCTCTTTCTTTTTCTTTTGATTAGCGGAGTATTGTAAGTTTTCCAGTGATTTGTCAAGCAAGAGTAATGAGAATAGGGGGCGAGGGCCCTAAAACCTGTTTGGACGCCAATTCATTTTTCCATAAACTTTGTACTCAAACATAGTGGCCCAGTGTGACTTCGGCAATTGACTTAGTTCAGTGTAGATTTGTCTTAACTGATATCGCCGCTTGGCCTTGTCAGTGCATTTTGAACGTTGCTTCTGGAACGTTCCAGCAGCCATTTTGTTCTTGCACCCTGTCACACTTGCTTCTCCATTGCTTTGCAAAGGATCAGAAAATGATTCTCCTTTGCACAGCCTTTACATATCTGTCCAATGGCGGGACAGTTACCTTCATGTGGACACAAAAATCCACATCTAAAACACAACTTTTTTTTAAATGTATACATCACCACGTGTCGATCAGTCTTTTGTTTAGGTTTCTTTGCACACTCATGACTGATTCCTTCTGGGCACCCCGGGCCTCCATTTCAGCACTCTGTCTATTGGCACACTCTTCAGCTCTGGTTACCATTAACACTTGCTCCAGACTAAAAGTTTATCTCAGCATTCATTGTCTGAATAAATCTGACAAGTACCCATCAAGAACTCTAATATATAAAGTTTTTACATCATTAAGTTGATTGAACTTACAGTAGCTGATGAGTGTCTTGAGTCTTTCCACAAATTCATCAATGATTTCACCAACTTTCTGTCATTCTTGACAGAAAATGTATCTTTCATAATATACATTGGGTATTGGATTAAATTTGAGATTTAAAGTTTCTTTAATCTGACGGTATGTGATTTTTTAATCAATTCATGGTATATTCCTGATGACTTCTTTTACATTATACCAGCAAGATGTTTGAGGTATTTGATCATCTTTTTGTTATTAGTCTCTTCAAGTGAGTCAAGGAAATCTTCAAATGCCTCTATCCAAACAATACATCAGTTGCCAAAATGTTACATTTGGAGATATCAAAACGTGGTGGTGGTTTCAGGAAGGCTGCAGCATTGTAAGCATTTATGGGAATAACTGACATTGAGTGTGGAGCTCTTTCAGAGATTGTCAGCTGTCAATTAGGACCTGCGTCATTGCACCATCTCTGAGGCCCTGCAATGGGTTGGCCTCCAGGACGTCCTAGACAGTTTGTGGTTCAGTGACCTCCTTCTTGGTCTCCATCAGAGCCCTTCACTTTCTGGAGACCTTTGGAGTTGTTCTGAACTGCCACCTGGTATCTTTGGTGGTGTGCCACTTCAGGTATTGGACAGCTCACTATGCACAACCCTCGTGCTTCTTCTTGGGTTTTCTCACCTGGTGCCGAGAGCCTTATCGAGGCTCCGGTAAGTGCAATGATACTATGCTTTATCAGCCAGCGCTTATTTTTGTTTGCGTATTTGACTACTGCAGTATTTAGTGTTTCTTCTCTGTATCTGTGCATATCCACCTTTGACAATAACGCTCTGTGTAACGTGTGACTTTATCTTGCGTGACAGCACAGTACCTCCATGTATGGCCTGACCAGCAGGTTGTCGGCCAACAGTTTGCAGATTCTCTGTAATGCTTTTGTTGTCTTCAACTGCTTCTCAATGGCTGGAGCTGCGTTTTGACTCTACATGCATTAAGTTTGGATTCCATACTTCGATGACGGCACACGTGGCACCTACAAGCACTTTGCTTGGACCATGCCATAGTCTCTGTTGATCTTTGGGTACTTATCCCCTATCTTGTTTACAAGTGTAGTGTTTTCCCTAGCCTGTGTACCCGCCAATGACTACACCACACATGGAGCTTAGTATTACATGTCTTTATACTTCTGCGTGTAACTGCGTACTCAACATTCTAAACCCGCCTTCATTGCATTCCACTCTAACACTTACATCACAACTCTAGGCAGTCCATTAGGAGCCAAAAGGGTTCTGTCATTGCTAGCTTGTAACACAGATAACAGAGTAATAGGAGAGAAATGCGATCAGGCACATATCCCATTCTAACTAAAAACTCCAGTATGTGCCCAAATTGGAATTATAAAATAGGCTTACAGCATAGCTGTTTTCACTCATAATTTGTAAATGGGGACCCTTGTGCAAAACATATAGCTGTTTAACAGTGAAGTTCAGCATAACTGGTGATGCACACATATGGGTGTAGAGAAGCTCCATCCATTGCAAGACCAGGAATGCAAATTCTTACTCAATCTTGCTCTTACCCTCTTCAGAAGACTTTTGGTTTGGGTTGCTAGGTCGGGCATCCCTATAAGTCAACGCACCTGTGAGCAACATAGGTTTTGCATAATTTCATGGTTTTCCTAGCATTGATGAAAAAGTGTGTCTTGCTATTGATGTTGACTTGTAGATTACCCGAGCAGTGTTCAGAGTATTTAATGTCATTCAAATGAAGCAATCTGTTTACCTTGACAAAGGTGTTCTGGGCCCGGTAAAGTCAGGGTATATGGTGATGGTGGAACACTGGTATTATAACATGCCTCTTTCCTAGGACAGGCACAATATGGTGTCCTGATTTGGAAGGGTGAGTATATGTACAGTTAGAGAGTGTTGAGTGGCACCCAAAGCGGGTCCAGGTCAAGGGATAAATGTGCCAGCTCAACTACTGTAGATCATTTTAGAAATAAATTATATGTATGGCTTGGGTAACAGCAGCCTTGAATAGGAATTTGTTTGTGCAGTCTTAAAAGTCACATTTTCTTCAGCAACTTTAGTACGGCTGTCAGTGCAAACAGGCAAAGGCCCTGTAGTTTAAATTTGCATCCTGGTTATGATAACTAAAACACACAAAAATATACAGTATTTTCAAATTAATAAAAACACTTTTACAGACAGAAACCAAAACATTTCAGACAACCCATAAAGTCATTGCCTCAAGAGGGGCACACTTAAACAAGTTGAAGGCTAAAGAGGACAGGGATGTGCTAAAGCTGTCTGTATTTAGATATAAAAGTGCTTAAACATAAACATAAGAAAAATAAAAGCACTTCAATCCCATAATTGTGTCGAAGTTGAAATATTTATTATAAGGGTCAACAGCTTTTTTTTTGTGGCTAAAGTACATATCCACATAATTTAGTAGTGTTAACAAATCAGTAAGACATTGAGCTTTGTTGAGTTACCCCAAGTGTGAAACATAATATTATCTGGATCTGTAGAGTGCTCCATAACTCCCCAGGACAGACCACAGATGAAAACGCTTTAAATATCTTTAAACAAATGTAAATTAAGGCGAAAGGGTGCAGGCAATACTTCATATGAATACTTTCCAAAAACCAGAAACATTTCATTAATCCTAACAAAGTGCAAATATAACTCCCCAAATGATTACTTGATGTTTTTCAGGTCATGTTTTCAAATGAAGCAATCTGTTTACCTTGACAAAGGTGTGCTGGGCCCGGTAAAGTCGGGGTATATGGTGATGGTGGAACGCTGGTATTATAACATGCCTCTTTCCTAGGACAGGCACAATTTCGTGTCCTGATTTTGAAGGGTGAGTATATGTACAGTTAGAGAGTGTTGAGTGGCACCCAAAGCGGTTCCAGGTCAAGGGATAAATGTGCCAGCTCAACTACTATAGATCATTTTAGAAATAAAGTATAGGTATGGCTTGGGTAACAGCAGCCTTGAATAGGAATTTGTTCATGCAGTCTTAAAAGTCACATTTTCTTCAGCAACTTTAGTACGGCTGTCAGTGCAAACAGGCAAAGGCCGAGTAGTTTAAATTTGCATCCTGATTATGATAACTAAAACACACACAAATATACAGGATTTTCAAATTAATAAAAACACTTTTACAGACAGAAACCAAAACATTTCAGACAACCCACAAAGTCATTGCCTCAAGAGGGGCACACCTAAACAAGTTGAAGGCTGAAGAGGACAGGGATGTGCTAAAGCTGTCTGTATTTAGATATAAAAGTGCTTAAACATAAACATAAGAAAAATAAAAGCACTTCAATCCCATAATTGTGTCGAAGTTGAAATATTTATTATAAGGGTCAACAGCTTTTGTTTTTGGGATAAAGTACATATCCACATAATTTAGTAGTGTTAACAAATCAGTAAGACATTGTGCTTTGTTGAATCATCCGAAGTGTGAAACATAATATTATCTGAATCTGTAGAGTGCTCCATAACTCCCCAGGACAGAGGACAGATGAAAACGGTTTAAATATTTTTAAACAACTGTAAATTACGGCGAAAGGGTGCAGACAATACTTTATGTGCAGACTTTCCAAAAACCAGGAACATTTCATTAATCCTAGCAGGGGCAGACTGGCCGTTGCGGGCACCGGGCAATCCCCCGGTGCGCCGCAAGGGTGGGGGCCGGTTTTGGGCCCCTGAGGGCCGTTTTTTGTTACAGGGCCGTTTTTGCAGCATAGCTGCAAAATCGGCCCTGTCACAAAATCGGCCGAAAACTTGCCCCGGCAAAGAGCTCGGTCGCACCCCTAACCTCTCCCAGGGGGGAGGGGGCGGCCGAGCACTTTGCCATGGCCGGTTTTGGTTCCCAGTTCGGCCCTGAATCCTAGCAAAGTGACAAATATAACTCCCCAAATAATTACTTGATGTTTTTCAGGTCATGTCTAGTTCTCGCTTGAAAAGGGACAGCCATCTGGAGGTAACATCTGAATCCTAATATTCTTATGAATTATTTAATATATGTCTCTGAAATTGCAAGGGCTACCCTAGCACCTGGCTTGGATAGCTGTCATTGTTATTAATATTTAAAAAAATTAACCATTTATGCCTCCAAAGAAAAAAATCAAAATTATGTGATGGCATAAAATTGCTCGTCTGATTCAGATGACACGATGCGCCTTTGAATTCTGCAATCCATGTTTCTGTAGCTGTAAATTAAGGAATCAAATTGTATACTTGATCGTTTATGATTTATGTGTTAAGTACTTGATCGTTATCACTATGGACCCTGGTATTTTCAGTTACGTCGCTACTGTTGGGTAGTAATAATGTGGGGATTTAGCTAGAATTTTTGTATCCTCTTCTGGTTAAACAAGCCCCCAAGATTTAACAATTACCGGTGATTGTAAATTACATATTAGCCCAGATTACCACTGAGGTGCCTATTCATTCCTGTTGTGTTACAATTTTGCATTACTGTTGTAGGTATTCATGTACTGGCAAGGGTACATTCTCTTTGGTTATTAAATGCTGCTCAGTAATTAATACATCTGATGGAACGTATAGTGCCTTGCAACCAGAAACAAATACCACCAGTGCTAAGGCTTATGACTAGGCAATAGGCAATAACATTTATGAACTGTTCACCTCAAATTCTATTTTAATTTATAAGGCCAAGATAGAGTCACTATTAATTAAGACAGTAGTGTATCATGACGTGAGAGTTTGTCATGCCCCATATCCAATAACACTTTCACAGAAGTTGGGTATGGAATAGGCCCAATTTAAAGCTAGGTCAAATTGATCTTTTTTAGGCATTACATTCAATATTTCTCATGCATTTTTTTCCTGAAACGCTTTTTCCAATACTGATGAATTCCAGCTAGTTGTTATACATTTACTGCCAGGGATAATTTTTCACCCGCGCTATCCTTAAAGAGTTGATTTTTCTGCTGGGTGGTATTTGTCCTTCTGTTAGTAGTATGTATCAACTAGTGATAATTACCAGCTACTACTAGCATTATAAGATTTCATGCTGAGCTGTGTAATCTGACACCAGGCTGAGCTGTGAACCCAGATATGTTTCTGAGTAGTGAACGCTGACGCCTTCATCACTTATGAATATTGACACTCCATTTTCCTGTTAACACTGAGATTTCGCTGAGTTGTGAACACTGACTCATTATGTGCATCGACAATTGCACCCTGCTGAGCCATGAAACATGACAGCATTTTAGACTATGAAGCCTGCTGAGCTTTGATCACTAAAGTTTATCTGATCTGTGGCCCATGACCTCTTGCTGAGCAGTAGACTTCTACACTATGATGAGCTGTGAACCAGTGGTGGCTGGTGACATTTGAAAGTGGTGCAGCGTAAACGCTGGGCATAACTTTTATGTAGCGAGCGATGTGAAAAAGTTCAATGGACAAACCTGGGGTCCAGGGTGAGTCCCTCTCCCGAGAAAGAAATGAAAAAAAGATTGGCAAATGGAGCATTTTTAAGCAGATGAATGTATTGATAAAGTAATTGTATCCATATAAATGACACAGTGACCAGACATAATATCCAACACTTTCCCTACCGTTGCACTCACTGGCGTGGGAATAGTAATTTTATCCCCTCTGCTATCCAACACTTTCCCTACTGTTGCACTACCTGGAGTGGGAATAGTAAATTATTCCCTTTCGCTATCCAAAACTTTCTCTACTGTTGCACTCACTGGAGTGGGAATAGTAATTGTTACGTCTCCGCTATCCAACACTTTCCCTACTGTTGCACTCCCTGGAGTGGCAATAGTAAATTATTCCCCCTCCGCTATCCAACACTTTCCCTACTGTCTACCTGCTGAAGTGGGAACAGTAAATTATTCCCCTCCTCTATCCAACACTTTCACTACTGTTATACTTGCTGGAGTGGGAATAGCAGATTATTCCCGTCCGCTATCCAAAACTGTCCCTGTGATGTATTCCTATAGGTTCCGTATCGATCCCCCTATTCCTGACCCTGTTCTGGTTAACAAGTTAACTAGCAGCCATCCCATGATGCAGAAACCGTTATCTGATTAAGCCACACCACAGCACAGGAACGTGTTATCTGATTAGGTCATAACGCTTGCCATCTAATTAGACAAGCGATATTCCTCCAGCCCCTGATAAGGCATACGGAGTTCTCAAAACAAATCAAACCTATGACAACCTGGGAAAAACCCTGCGGCCATTGTTTTGATTTCACCGAGAACTTCAGCAAAAGAATGTGCTAACGACCAAGTCGTATGACATCCTTATTGACGTATCTATGTCCATCCTTACGTCAATCTCGGCACCTTACAGGTATAAATATTACCGGTATTGCCTTAAGCACACACACGCGGTGGTGACGAGATCGGAGCAGCCAGACTTGCCGAAGCCCAGAGCAGAGCAGACCCCGCTGGCGCAGCCCCACCTTCCTGACGCGCTGAGAACGAGACGCTGCTTTCTCATGCCGAGAAATCCAGCTCCGGCGCTTCCAAGCATCCCTCGCAGGCAGCCTGGAATATCGAGACCAGAGACGAGAGATACCATCCCTCATTCATCCTAAATTCCAGGTACAGAACTGAATAACCCCTCGCAGAGAATTCTTGAGTCAGTCACTTGGCAAAACAAACTTAACTTAAACTGCTACTTTCTATTCCCGCCCACGTATTAGGCTTAGGTCAGGTACACCGGGGTAGGCGTAGTTAGAAACACCAGTTGAGTACGATTAGTCAAATGTATATATGTATGTATCTATTTTATCCATATTAAACCTGCATATGGCTTAGAAACCATATAAATGTTTTTACAGTATTATTTTATACTTCTGCTTTTATTGTATGCACTTTACTTAACCATAAGTATTGCGATAATATCGATCCATTTCTCTTGTATGAGAAAAGAGACTGATCAATAAATACCATCTTTTATTGAACACGCCCGTCTCTTCCTTTTCTCTACAAACTGGTGAGACTAAGAATGCACGTACTGACTGAGTAAAATAAGTTGTCTTTTGTTTTCACACGACTCTAGAGATACACTCTTGATTAGGGGAGAGCAAAGTTATCATGTTCTATGGTTGTCAGAAACTAAATCCCTTCTTGTCTATCCAGGGAGGTTCAACTCCTCCTTGCCTATTCGAGAAAGTTTCTAGTGAACTCTGAGCTAGCTGGCAAACCCAAAACTTTAAGTCTAATATCGACAGTAGAAGACCTAGTTAACGTCTGGTCTAGGCCTATACTATTGAAGGTATTATTCCAATGCGCAGAGCCTATTGGGATAATAGGAACTACACTACATGGCGCCCAAACGTTTGGAAAGGCGATAAAACTAACGCAAGACATTAGAGTAACTCAGTCGTGCTTTTTCACTCAGACCCCTTTTTTCCCATAATACTCCAAAGACGTCTGGAGTGGGTGAAAGGTAATATCCGCCAAACCTCGCAGGAGGAAACTCCTATGTATGGTTCTTGGTTTAGTCAACGTTGAAGGATACACTGTTCCAAAATATTGTGCATCTAATCTTTGTTTCCATAAGAAACCTGATCTGCAAACAAACGGAATAACCTTCTGGACAGTACAATGTCAGACAGTGAAGGAGAAAGAGAGGCAGCTAGAATAGCAGCTGAACTCGTAGCAGCTGATCTTACTATGCAAGAAGCAGACCCGGATATAATACTCATCCCGGTCAACATAAGAAAATCTATAACTTTAAAACTTATAGAAAATGGACTGACACCTAGAGGTGGCACAGTCATATTCGTAATAGAGGCACACGAATATCGGCAGACAGAGGTGTTCTATTCATGGATACATTTTCCAGCAGCAAACGCTGTAACAAAGTACTTCCACTATTACAAAACAGAGGAACCTCCTAATGAATACACTCCTTTCGAGGAGGTGGAAGTACCACTTAAATTCCAAGAGCACCTGCTCTTGTTTAATGGTGCCCTAAAACATAATAATCCCATCACCAGGCTCGGTCCATTAGGTAGACCAGGAGCAACGTGGCCGGTCCTAGCCGGATACACACCACATCCAGACATCGAAAGAATGTCTGCAGCAGATCTTTTAATACAACTAAAACAATTAATAAAAGTACATAGACAATTGGTCCAATATGTAATGCGGACTTCAACAATCCAACCAGCAATTAAAATTCCACAGCTGACCCCTCATCAGGGGAACACAAATAAAATTACACCACAGAACATACAGTCCTGCCTAGGTAAAGTACCAGCTAAACGGGAACAAATACCATTCTGGTTAGCACAAAAAATCACCCAAATAGAGGCGGTGTTTCCAGACACCACTCCTGTGGATAAACACAGGATTCTGACTATCTGTCTTCCAATGGGAATCGCACCACACGTGGAGGACTGTGGGGTACAGTCTTTGCTTCCATTTACACAAAAACGCATGGTGTTCCATCCATCTCGGTAATACCAGATGTGCTAAAACAAATTCAAGATGAATACGGTCCAGAACCCGCTTTAACTCTTGGTATGAAATTACTGAAAGACTTCAAGCAGGTCTCGGCTATATTACTAGCCAATATAAAGGGAGAAGCAGCAAACGTGGCGATCCGCCAAAGGTTAAAAGAAACAGATATAGCAGACCAACCAGCTGAAATTGCCAGAATCATAGAAAAATCCTATGAGGAACTAGGTAGAGATAGTTTAGGTGGAATACCAGTAAAACCCCGACTGATTGAAAGTCCTGAAAAAGTATTTTTTAATAATAATTTAACATCACAAAAAAAGAGCTGGGATGGAAACAAACAATCCAATCCTAAAGAAAAGAAATTCCAGTCCAGAGGAAGGTCTCCTCGGTGGAGAGAAAAATCTCCAAACCAAGGACACAGGTCTCCCCAAAGTGAGCCCTCTGGGAAAAGATACAACCTTAGAAATAGGGATAATATAAAGAAGCCTGATAGATATCAAGAAATTGATACACGCCCCTCTCAATCTTTTCAGACTTCCTCGCAGAAATCGGAAAGAAGAGGACGATCAGAACAAAGAGAAGAGCACGTCAAGTCCAAAGACAAGGAACCTGCTCATCTAAAAAAGAAATTACAATTTCCAAAAAAGAAGGTAGCCAGTATTAAAGTAGTTAACAATGCCGAGAATACTGAGGACACAACTGAAAAACGGAGAATGGGCTCAGACAATGCTAGCCAGCGCAGCAGAAGTGAGCATAGCTCGCAAAGTCCTTATGAATCATCTGGAGACAGTGGACACGAATGAATACCTTCAAGTGGAAACTGCAGACACCAGAGTTAGCAAACCTCACAAAATATATGAAATAACTTTACGTATAGAAGGGGATAAGACTAGAAAAATAAGGGGACTATTTTGGGATAATCTCTCCAAGGGCTATGACATCCTTCTAGCTGAAAAAGACTGGCCACCAGAGTTTGTCAGGGACTGCCCTCTGGGCGAAGAAATAATTATGCCTGCATTCTCAAATCATATCCCAATTCATAAAAAATACACACTTGCTAGAAAGTGGGCAGTAGCTCAAGCTCCTGCTTTATATAAAAATCATGTAGGATGGGATGAGGACTCTCCTCCTCACAAAATCCAGTTAAAATCACAACCTACTGCACAAAGGCAGTATCCAATCAAGCAAGAAGCTAAAAAACAGGTAAAAGAAATCCTAGACCAATTAGAATACCAGGGGGTGATTGAAACTTGCACCTCACAAATGAACAACCCTTTGTTTCCGGTCTCCAAACCAGACAATTCATATCGTCTAGTTTTGGATTACAGACACCTTAACTCATGTTGCAAAACTTTTGCAGTGCAAAACTCGCATAGTGCTGCACTAATGAATAACATAGTGCGCAAAAAATACAAAACAACATTAGACATCTCTAATGGATTCTTTTGTCAAAATATAGCACCAGAGAGCAGATACTTGTCTGCGTTCTCAATAAATGGCGCTCAAAAACAATTCTGTCGGTTACCCCAGGGGTACAAGAACAGCCCAGGATTATTCTCAGCGAGAGTAACAGAGTTACTACAAACATATGATGACGAAGCATTATCTTATGTCGACGACATATACCTAACAGATGATGACTTGGATACTCACTTGAAGAGGGTGAACACCATAATACTTGGGTTCGCAGCAGAGGGTTACAAATTCAACTTTAAAAAATCCAGAATTGCCCATCTAACAGTCCTATTCTTAGGATATGAATTATCAAGTGAAGGCAAAAGCCGGGCTGACAATTTCCTAGAGAAATGTGCCGTACTCCAAGCACCTAGAACACTAAAAAACCTACAGTCAATTCTAGGCTTCCTAAATTTCGGAAGAACATACATTGCAAATTACGCAGAAAGGGTCAAACCCCTTTATGATCTAATAAAACGAGATTTTAAAAGAACCAATTGGACTCAAATACACACAGAAATTCTGAGATCCTTACAAACAGACATGTTAATTAAAACAAAATTAGAAACACGTGATAACACACGCAATCTTGTGATTCGAGTCATCCCAGGAAGATGCGGATTCACATACCTGACCTCTAATGAGGGAGAAAAGGTACCAATTGCATTCAAATCACACTTGTACACAGAAGCTGAAAAGAAGTTCAGCATTAAAGAAAACATTGTTCATGCAGTTCAAACCGCAATAGCTAGAGAAAAAGATAAAGCTGACGGTAGACGAATCACAGTCAGAACAGCAGAATCAGCCTTTGAGGCATTAACAACCCCGTGTAATTTACCAACAACAGCATTAAATCCAAAGTGGATACAATGGGTGAATTCAATTATAACGGACAAAGTATACTACTATTTTGATCCAGAACTAAAGGAATTAAAAAATCTAGAATATGAAAGAACATACCCTCTGCCAATCGACATTCTGCCCTTACGACAATACACTGGTGTAATCTATACAGACGGACATGCTCAACCCTCCGTTTGGGGAGAACAAGCATACAACCCCACATGTGAGATTACAAAAGAAGTGTGGCGCGGAGGTAAACTAAGACCTCTATTAACAAAAACACACTCAGTAGAAACTAATTCAGAACAACAGACTGAAATAATAGCATTGAAAATGGCGCTAGATAATGCGGATCGCGAATTCCCGACACTTAAAGTGTCCGATTCATATTACTGCGTCAAATCATATAACAACGATTTGCAGAAATGGATTCAAAACGGTTACAAAGATGACACAGGTGCAACAATAAAGCAAAAACTGCTTTGGGAACAAATAGTTCTGTTACAAAAAGAACTACCAAAGACTCACGTGATACATACACTGAGTCATCAGCGTGATGGCGTTCACGTTGCAGGGAATTCATTGGCTGAGACAGCCACAGCGGTAGCAACTAAATCGGCTTCCGTAGCTAGAAAAAAGCGTACAGTGAAATACATTGACGGTGAAACAGTGCTGGCGGTGAAAACGTCATCAAAAGGCAACTGCTCAGCGCTACCGATCAATTATCCACTCAATTATACATACATAATCGATGCAAACTCCGTCCCTTTTGCTCGAATCCCTGGAGTGGGGGATAGAGTAATTCCAAACATGGACAGGAGAACTTTGTTAATTGTAGACGCACATATAGGCGAGGGTCTTAGTCATCTCAGACTGAAAGATTCTCTGGAAGAACTACAATCAGTGTACTGGTGGCCAGGCATGAGCCTGCAGCATCACATTTTTGTAAAAAAATGCCCGGACTGCAACAGAGATCGCAGCGGCGAGAGAAACGGTGTAATACCATGGCGTTTCACTCAAGAAGGGCTAAGCAATAATCAATGAAACCAGTATAAATAAGGCGTCCTATTAACAAACAAAGACTAGTTTCCACTTATAAGGTTGACCCCAGCACTCGGCTGACGTCAGGACTGTTATACAAAGATTTGCGAGTCTAAATGGCATATACGCTAGGAGCATGCTACGTTTGACCAATGTTTTCACTTTAGACCTCAAGCCTGTGGGGAAACATGGCCAAATGAGCATAGAACAGCGGGATTCTTCTCACTTCCTTCCTGAGGGATACGGGATGGTGTAAAGAAAAAACCAAGGCATAAAGCTATCTATAACGGAAAGGATATTAGGTTCGGGAGCTGGGTGGGTCAAACATCTAATAAGTGTCCAACGTAGTCTAAACAACCTGCCAAGAAATTCTCTGAAGGGATTCGGTCCGTACGAATTATTGTTTGGAACTAGGATGTTAGTCTTAGATCTTGACAGTCAGACTTCAGTGGTGAAGGAAAAAAGCTTTGATATCAAAGATCGTTTGGCTATTTTACAGGACTTAAACAAAACAAGAAAAAACCTGAGCAACATAAAGTTGAAACAGCAGCCAACAACCACTGAAGAACCACCACCTGTCCCAGCAAGACCTGTCTGGATTCAAAAAGTCGGGGATCTAGTCAGAGAAAAGATCGCGGTAAAGAAGGAATTTGGGCCTTCTTACAGAAAAGCAGTTCCTGTCTTGTCTATCAACGGGACAAGATCAGTTGTACTACCGCCGCTTGCTGGTAAAAAGGAGAACCGAGTTGTATCCATCGACCTGGTAAAACCACAATCATGTGGCCGATAACAAACAGTAGGCCAAGTGGACTCCCGATAAGTAGCAGAACACCAAGATTTGCTACCAATACAGAGGTCCTAACTAAGAGGCTAATCACATTCGAAACGCCTACAGAAGAACAACAAGGACTGTGCAACAATGCAATGGAACTTAAACCTCTGAAAACCCAAATAAAAACATTTAGTAGAGACACACCAACCTATAATGAAGTAACAAACGAATATGCAAGAAACAGTAATCCTGAAGCAATTGGAACAATTGACAGAACGGCATCCGGCTACTTCATCAACTTTGATGATTCTTCTGAAGACCTAAGTGAATCGAAAACACAGCCATCAACAAAAACCTTTAAAGATAAAGCTAAAGAACTTTTGAAACAACTGAAAGAAACATATCTAATTTCTCCATGGATTGAATTTTGGGTGGGTTTTGGTGCATTTATCCTCATACTTTGGCTCATCATGGTACTAACTTTGGGACGCTTCATTGAGGGAAAATATGCTAAAATGGACACAGCAAGTCAGAAAATCAACTTGATCCTCAAGCCACACACATCTTCACACGTCAAGAAAAGAGAACTTTCTTCAGTCAACTTCACAGCCAATCCTATACCGGGTGGGGTAGCATGGGACAATACTGACTACGAAATTTATGGTCCAGTTGAAATCCTGAAATATCCACACCAAATCAAGATCTCGTTGAGTGACTTTGTAAAACCAAGCTCATTTGCTGATGATTGGGACTTTGAAAATATAAATCATATGATGTCTGACTTAGTGATGTCTGCTAAATTTACCAAACATGATTATTTGCAGGGTTCGACTAATTATGATAGTATGTACTGTTACAACCACTATGGTAACCATTTTCTACATAAATCGGCACAACCTAGAAATGTTTTAAATTATAATCAATGGGAACATTGTGCGACCCCTCCAAAAGGAAGCTCAAGAACCTTTTATAACAAATATTCATACTTTTCAGGGTTCAACACAAGTAATGCTGAAACATTTTATTTCAAATTGTCAAATAAGACAGGGACAAAGACCATTCTTACAAACACAAAATTGATATATTCAGACTCATTTTTTGAACAAATGAATACTTTTGGTTTTGATTATTGGGACAAAAATGTTGAAGTAAAAAGTGTTTGGGGTACAAAAGAATGGCAAGTACAAGGTATAGAATCATTGTTTAGAGCCTGCATGATCCCAGAACAAATTATATTTTTGAATGACACTGTTCAACAAACTACCTGTCTTGGCCTAGCCAAAATCAAAGACTTAAATAAACCGTCTATTCCAAAGCCAACAATGAACAGCAATAGCTCTACAGATGAAGAGATAGACGTAAACTATATATTAAACCAAAACAGAACAAATCCTGATTGGAAACAATGGTTAATCTGGCCCACAGATACTAATAACTGTCAAGATAGATTCCTGAACAAAACACAGGGGTTCACATTGACCAGGCCAGACCCTAGATATTCCCAAAGACAACACCCAGGGATAATAACCACCTACAGTGTGGGCAAACTCTGCCTTCAATGGCTACAAACTTCCACACTGACAGAAATTAAGCAACACCTAACTTTACTTACTGATGGTGCTGACTTGCGTGATTTCATTATGGGACCGCGCAAACAGCGTCAGAAACGTTTCATAGCAGCCTCTGTATATGCAGCTTACAACGAGGCCTGGAAGGTGACTCAAATTGAGACAGCAGAAAGTATACGGGAAATTGACCGTATTAATTTGGAAAAATCACTTTCTGTAGTGGACAATGGGTTAATGACTCTGTCCTCCAGAATTTTTTCTTTGGACAGCATTGTGTCTTCAGCAATCGACATTTTATCGCAAGACTTACTGTTGTTACAACACGGTCAGTCTCAATTGCGTTCTATTGTACAGCTTGGCTGGACGTTACAAAATCTGCGTTCAGGCTACGTGCCTTGGCGTTTAATCAACACAACGTCACTATTCAATATCTTTAACCTTACTGATAAACAAGTCAGTATGGCACAGAAGGGTGCTGATTATACAATCCTGAGCATTGAGAAACTCGAGAGATTACCAGTGACAATGTCAGAACGACCTGTCAGTGAATGGATAATACATGGGATAATTAATATTCCAATATCAACCTTCAGGTTTCAATACTGCCAAAAATATATACAGGCTGGCATGTACGAAAAATTGGGAAAAGGGTACATTAAGACAACATGGAACTTGCCCTATTCACATGCATGTGTCAGTAATAAAGGACAGAAAGTGTTTCTTAGTGGCAATAATTGTGCGATGTCACTAAGCGGTACACTTCTGTGTAATGGAATTAGTTTGCATGGAGCCTGTGAAGGGAACTCAAATAACCTTTCATGTCACCAGCTAGGCGCACCTGCAACAGAGATAGAACCATTCTTTAAAAGACTCTATAATGGGAGTTACATTCTAATTGTGGATCGCAGATGTTGTAGTTTACTGCCCGGGACTCCTTATCTCATAACTACGACTGCGAAGGTCATGTGCTGTGGACACTCATTGTTCCCCAGCTCCTTTCCAGACAGGGAGGCAAGGGCATGGCCTAACTTGAAAATTACTTCTATACGAATAGATACTTTAAGCAGAATGAAAACAGTGCTTCTTCAGACGCCGACCAGACTCACGTCATCAAAAGAAACGTATGATCTCCTAGTCGCAAGGATGACTGCAGAGATTCACTCATTGTTATCAACTAATTCCCCCATACATTTCGCAGAAATCCTGAATGAAATCTTAAATATTTCTGATACCAGTGGAGTCTCAAAGGTATTTAAGACAGCATTTTCAATGGCATTAACACCATTCAAAGCCATACTGGGTATTTTTCCAGATTTCGTCCATTCGATTTTTGGCGGACTTCCCCTCATTTTGGGACTAATTGCAGGAATCCTATTCTTAGTCCTTATATTTCGTTATCGCAAACCGTGTCACAGACATAACACCTGCGACAAGGGAAGAAACAATCCGAGCCATTGGATACCGGGACCGGATATCGAAAATCCTGGGACTATCCCGGCTTAGAGACCTGAACATGACTTGGTTTCTTTCATTTCGACCAATGTGGCATCGATGTGTTTTACCTGTATTAAGGTGCTTGCTGTGCGGAGAAGAATGCGTGTTGGACACCTGTCTGACGCTACAATCGGATGCGCCAATGGATGCAGAAACATTGTTGAGTCCAATAACGGCTCATGCTTTGTGCTGCCCTCAACGGCTACCAATCCTGATGACGGCATTCGTGGAAACTTCACCACTACGATTGAGGGGTAGTGAAGTTCAAGATGAAAGCAGCATCGGTAAGGTACGACCTTCTGTCAGCAATACTAATCAAAACGTCAATGGAGACAATCATGCGCACAAATGCATGGTTACACCTTTTTCCGAGTTAGTGGAACTCTCCCAGGAAGCTGTTGACAGCTTTTTCGACAGTCTAAATGATATGATGTTCTCACCAGAGCAGAAATAACAACTTTTGAGCAAGCTAGCACACGGCGTTCCCTGAATTTGGCCTTCAACTTTAATAACAAAATAACATGAACAATTTTCCCTCCAGTTCACAGACAGCAATCTTTTCAGCAGCCCCAAAATATTTTTACGATTTTTCGGGACACTTATCTTCTGCTTAAAGTAAGAACTATTCTTAGAGAACTAAAATCTCTATTTTTAGATACTTTATAGACATTAGCTGCCCGCTGGTATGTTCATAATTATTTTATTCTGTGATGGAATGGTCTCGAACTTTTTCTTCTGTATTAAGAGCTATTTCATGTGTAATTCTCATATTCGATTAGTAATAATGTATACATGTGCTTGATTACTTTGGCATTATTCTACAGCTTGAGTGCATATAGTACATGTGGCTATTTTTTCGTATATTAGGTAAATTCGAAATGCATTATATGTATTTTGGGGTGGTAAGGTATACACAATACTCTACAGTATGTTTTACTATGCCTAGATTCGTAAATATGGCCATAGTTAGCGTGGAGTGGGTGTGATGTATTCCTATAGGTTCTGTATCGATCCCCCTATTCCTGACCCTGTTCTGGTTAACAAGTTAACTAGCAGCCATCCCATGATGCAGAAACCGTTATCTGATTAAGCCACACCACGGCACAGGAACGTGTTATCTGATTAGGTCATAACGCTTGCCATCTAATTAGACAAGCGATATTCCTCCAGCCCCTGATAAGGCATACGGAGTTCTCAAAACAAATCAAACCTATGACAACCTGGGAAAAACCCTGCGGCCATTGTTTTGATTTCACCGAGAACTTCAGCAAAAGAATGTGCTAACGACCAAGTCGTATGACATCCTTATTGACGTATCTATGTCCATCCTTACGTCAATCTCGGCACCTTACAGGTATAAATATTACCGGTATTGCCTTAAGCACACACACGCGGTGGTGACGAGATCGGAGCAGCCAGACTTGCCGAAGCCCAGAGCAGAGCAGACCCCGCTGGCGCAGCCCCGCCTTCCTGACGCGCTGAGAACGAGACGCTGCTTTCTCCTGCCGAGAAATCCAGCTCCGGCGCTTCCAAGCAGCCCTCGCAGGCAGCCTGGAATATCGAGACCAGAGACGAGAGATACCATCCCTCATTCATCCTAAATTCCAGGTACAGAACTGAATAACCCCTCGCAGAGAATTCTTGAGTCAGTCACTTGGCAAAACAAACTTAACTTAAACTGCTACTTTCTATTCCCGCCCACGTATTAGGCTTAGGTCAGGTACACCGGGGTAGGCGTAGTTAGAAACACCAGTTGAGTACGATTAGTCAAATGTATATATGTATGTATCTATTTTATCCATATTAAACCTGCATATGGCTTAGAAACCATATAAATGTTTTTACAGTATTATTTTATACTTCTGCTTTTATTGTATGCACTTTACTTAACCATAAGTATTGCGATAATATCGATCCATTTCTCTTGTATGAGAAAAGAGACTGATCAATAAATACCATCTTTTATTGAACACGCCCGTCTCTTCCTTTTCTCTACAATCTGGTGAGACTAAGGATGCACGTACTGACTGAGTAAAATAAGTTGTCTTTTGTTTTCACACGACTCTAGAACACTCTTGATTAGGGGAGAGCAAAGTTGTCATGTTCTATGGTTGTCAGAAACTAAATCCCTTCTTGTCTATCCAGGGAGGTTCAACTCCTCCTTGCCTATTCGAGAAAGTTTCTAGTGAACTTTGAGCTAGCTGGCAAACCCAAAACTTTAAGTCTAATATCGACAGTAGAAGACCTAGTTAACGTCTGGTCTAGGCCTATACTATTGAAGGTATTATTCCAATGCGCAGAGCCTATTGGGATAATAGGAACTACACTACTGTTGCACTCCCTGGAGTGGGAATAGTAAACTATTCCTGTCCGCTATCCAACACTTTCCCTACTGTTGCACTTCCTGGAGTGGGAATAGTAAATTATTCCTCTCCGCTATCCAACACTTTACCCACTGTTGCACTCCCTGGAGTGGGAATAATAATTGTATCCCCTCTGCTATCCAACATTTTCCCTACTGTTGCAGTTAATGTACTATCAAATGTAATTGTACAAACATTTAAATATTTTAATATTTGAATTTACATATATATATCTTTCATATTTATGTTTATTTTATCAGTGTATGTATATATATATGTATGTCTTTATAATTCTTAATATGTTTCTAACATTTTACAATTTATTAAAATATTTATTTATTAATATTATTAAGTACATTTGTATATTATATTTTATATATAAGTATGTTTAAATTATTTCTACATTATATTTATTACTTGTAATTTTAAACATTTTCTAATAGTCCTAACTATATTTGTTTTTAATTATATGTATGATTTACTTTATTTTACATTATTTTTTAAACATTAAAAAACTATATTTTTAACAACAATATTTTTAATAATTATATATTTTTCCGACATTTTTGTACGTACCATTATGAAGATAGGACTTCGATATTTCTGACAACTATATTTTTGTCATGATATTTTTGTAGGTCGACATTTCTGTTGTCAATATTCTGTCAGTGATCCAAATGACACAACAACTGACGTACACACTAAAACATGTCAGTACCATAGGCTTTGTCAATGGGTGTTAGCTGTTTAAGATAAATGAGTAACAATGATTTGTTATAAATAACTAAATTTGGAAATGTTTCAATTCTGAAACAGAAGTATGTGAATTAAATTGCATTGAGGCCTTTGGAAGGAGTTTTGGCCTTCAGAAATTTGCTTTTTATGTTACATATGTATCCTCTCTTTTTCTGCATCTGCACATTTCCAACCACCTATCTTTCCTCTTTAGCGTCCTCTTTTCACTCTTCCCTGAATGCCCTTCCTCGCATCTCTGTCACTTCACTGCCCCAAACATTCACTGCACTTCCTCAAACTTAAGCACTTTAATTTCTCTTATTTTTGCCTTGCAAATATTTTGACATCTGTGTACCCCTTCACACACATATCCACTGAATTTCAGTTGCACATGGAATATATAAACATTGTTCTGTGTGCTCTGCAGAGAGGCCAACCCACTGACATGTACTTTGTTTGGCTTCAGCCTTAGTGCCTGCGTGCTCTGTCAAAGCCCCTTTAAAACACCTGGCATGGCTCAAGCCTCAAGGTATGCACAGAATAAAATACAGATGAACAACAAAATTATAAAATAGCAAACTCTTGGGGAATGCAAGATTAGGTAAAGCATGTGAAATAAGAGAGGAACTAAATCGCTGAAATGCATTCCCTTAATGTTTTTAACATTCATTGTTTGCAAATCAATCCATGTTTTGGCATCAGTGTTACCTTATGGGCTGTTTTAATGCCATACATCAGAGAACTGTCTTACCCCCCCCACCCCCCACCATCACTATTGTCTAAATGTATGCCTAAATGTGGTGCCTGTCTTCTATTGAGCTCAACCCATCATTGTACCTTTAGATGACACCTCCAGCTAAGTTACCCACAGTTCGGCCCCTTAATTCATACTACTTCACACACCTAAAATGTCCAGTCTCACCTTGATCGGCAGGCCTCTGGATCAGGTATCATTGTGTTATGTTTTAAAACCATTGCAAAGTCAGCAGCCGGGACCACTAGATTTCCTGTACAAATCTTCTACATATCTAGCCCTAACTTGTGGTCCCATTTTTGCTTGTCCAATATCCACCTTATTGATTCTTTCAATATATTTACTCCCTACAGTTGTAAACTTTGAAAGGGGGAGAACCCCAAACGCATGTGCCTATTCTTACGTGAGACTACACTATTTAATTGATCTCTGGATTATGTCTGCCGGTGTCCATAATGTATTGTACAATACCTTACTGAATACTAGCAATTTATGGTGCCATCAATATAATTTACTTAATGTGACTTGCTTTTGCTCTGTAAGCAGATGCTTAGAAGGTTCATCAACAAAACATAGGGTCCATTTAGAGTTTGACAGCTGGGATACTCACAAATGTGGCGGATGTCCTTTTCGCCATATTACAAGCTCATTATAGCCTATGGCACTTAAAATACAGCAGGAGAGATATCCACCTTTTTTTGCAGAGTATCCTGTCTGCCAAACTCTAAAGAAGGCCCCTAGAAAACATGTTTAAATCCAGGTATAGCTCATTGACATGTTCCCATGATGTTCTCGCCTTTCCCTCTGTATCCCCAACCCCGGGAACATGCCTTTCCAGTAGGCAGTCAGAAGACAGCCTTCAAATGCTATGTCTTCCTGCCAGCTCATCCACATTCTGATGCAACACTTTCATTATCATGAGTCCATCAGCAGCCCATTTTCATTTCAGCACAGCCACCTCCGCACAGGGCATGAGTGTTTGTGCAGATTATTATAATATTTCTAGCAAATGGAAATACAATTCTTCAGAGCTCTTTCGCTGCCCTTGAGAAATGAAAAGCCATTTATGACTCAATCACACCAAAAGCAGGCTTTAAATAGTAACCTGAATTGTTTGACTTCTGTGATTGCATTTGAAAGTGTTATTTGCCTGCAAGAAGAAATTCTTAACAACCCAACAAGAAAAGATAAAGACATCTACATTTTTAATGAATCCCCAACTGGGCTCTGTTATTTCTCTTGACCTTTTCTTAGTAAGGAAAGTATTCAAATAACTTGCGCCCACATTTACAGTTTGGTCGTGTGGGTGAACCACCATGAATGTACAGTTTTCCTACCTCACCAAAGATGCTGTATCTATTCTCCGTTTAGAAATTAGGGTACTGCAGGGGTTTTCTACACGAGGAACTTCAGCTTACTCCTCCAGCGGAAACTCTTGATCTGACTAACTTGTCTGCCACTGTGCTACAAAGTCAAGGTGATGATAGCCCACCCCTTTTAAGGGTGGAGCGACCGCCACTAGAATTTCCTCTCCGGGATCCCCATGACGGTCACGGGCAGGGAAATATCTCAGTGTCTTCGCGCACAGGGAGAACATTTCTTGCACGTCATTGGCTGTTGAATTAATTGTGGTTGTTTCTGATGAAAATTCTCCATTTATGGAAGGTTAAACGTATGTTTATAAAAAAACAAAAAAAGTTTCTAGAATTAAACATGGCGCCCACTGAAACAACTCTGCAGCCTTTCGTGTGACTGCGGCAGTGACAGTTGGTCTGAAGTCTTAGACAGTTTATTTTCTCTGCACTTTTAGCACAATAGAGCCACAAAGTTATAATTCTGCAGTAGTAGAAAAAAGGTGTTATAAAGCTGTCGTGTTGGGCGAAATCCTAATGTCAAGAACAAAATTACTATGGGCTGAAAGTCGATAAATGTTTCAGACTATAATGTATGATGAAAGATGGGCAACACAGTTTCATTTCCGACGCTGAAAGGAGTTTTACAATTACAGGGGTTTATCATTGCATTTATAGCTTTCCATTCGTGCCTTGATGATTGATACCCATTCATTTATTTTTTGTGCTCGCTTCAAACTAAGAAATTCCACCATTACAGAGAATTTCTCGATAGTGAAATCAAATAAAACTGTGACTGCGGAACAGAAGCAAATCCATAACAACAGGTGTGGCTACATAGAACTGGATTATCGCACAGATGTATTTTTGCAGTGTGCCGGGGGCATGAAAACCAGAAATTGATGCTGCTAGACTGAGAAAGTAGTGACACAATTTGAACTGTAGAGTGTTACATTGTTATTGGGAGCTATGACTGAGATAGTTACATGTAGTTGTAAGTCACTTACAAGAGACTGTGACCCAAAGAGGATAATTAAGAAACAATTAAAGAGAATTTTCAAAACGTATGAGTGCATTCTGTGAGAACATTATTATTCTGGTAAAAACTGAGATTTTACTACAAAAACGAATAGTTTAGATCAGAGTGAATGTGTGAACTTTTTTAAATATATGTATGTGTAACGGGTATTTAATAGCAGCCAATACAGAAAGTGTTTTTTCTTCTTTTCTACAGGTGACAGCATATATGCAGGGAAATGCCGTTGATTCATTTAGCTATTCAGTTAGCATTATCACCTCCAGGAGGTCTCCGCGTGCTTCTACGGACAGTTTGCTGGGGTTAGCCAAGACCGAGTCTAATAGCATGTGTCATGACATATGATATTTTGTCTAGAGACTGTGTGTGTTGAATAGTGGTCTGTGTTGACCCTCGCACTCTTTAGATGACTAGAATACATTGAGTTTTTTGAGTAAACTCACCAGGTAATTGGCTAGGGAGCCTGCCAATCCCTAGTATGTATATATTGCACATGTGATATAGGTTGTGTGAGAGATGTAGCTAACAGCAGGTCTTCAGACTGTGAAAGAGTATTCTGATGAGGTCATATCCAGGCTGTAGTGTGCAGCTTGCTTTCTTCTGTCTGCGGAGGATGGTTGAACCGCTTGTTTGCCTGTAAGCATGGGCGGATCTCGCGTACGCGAACTTGCGGATTTACGGATTCGCAATCCGCGAAGATCCGCGAACTCTAGCGGATTTGCGGATTTTCCCGTTGTTTGTGTTGGCGCGCGTTCGCGCCGATTTTGGGACAAGTTCGCAATTGCGAACTTACTTTTCGGCTCGCAACGGCCGCGACTATGTTGTTTCAACGTCTGGTTTATCATCACAGGTTCACAGCACCCTCTGTTTCACCACTGCCACCCTCTGGGACACCCATGCCACCCTCTGGTACATCCTCACTGCCACCCATTAGGTTTATTTATCACTGTAGATTATGGTGGTTGAAAAAAGCAAGCACACCTGCCCTTCTTCAACTGCCATCAATTAATTTGTGTTTCATTAATGTGTCAGTAATTTTGAAAGTTCCAGTCTGGCTGGCACCTGCTTCCTTCCTTATCTGTAATTTGCTTTTTGTTGCAGTGAAATTTTTTTTTCACAGGACCTTTATGGTCTACTTGTAGCTATTCTATGAGCCTGCTGTTTGGGTCATAGCAGGGTCATAGAATAGTTGCAAACTTTGGAGGGGCCCATCAGGAAGCACTACCTTGAATGTTACTAATGTTTAATTTGAACTTTTGCACCTGCTCATTGCTTTCAGTTTAGCTAAAATCGTTTTTTTCTGCAATTTCGCGCGTTTTTTGGGGCGCAAATCCGTGCGAGATCGATTTCGGAAGCCGCGAATACGTGCGAATACAAAATTGTTTTTTTTGCGACGTGTATGTTCGCGTGATCTTGCGCGTGTTCGCGAGGCGCTTCTAGCTATACGTTTGCCAAGTTACCCTATCGGTCGTACACGGGCGCGGCCATCTTGTTGGCGTGACGTAATTCAGTTTCCGCCCGCTATGTGTAATCTCGCAAAGTGTGCTGCTCGCTAGTACAATTTCGCGCGTACTCGCAAGGAAAATCTCGCGCGAACTTACCCACGCGGTCGTGAACGGGCGCGGCCATCTTGTTTCTCATTCATTGCTATGGTTCTGGGCATGCTTTCTCTATCCTCTCTCAATCTCTGCCATCCTTTGCTTGTTTGAAGTTTTTTTGATCTAATTTTACTTATTATCTATCCCTCTATTTTTCTAGCTCTATATTTTTGTGTTTTCTGCAGCTTTTAGTTACTTTTAAACTACTTTTTTAAACTCTTTTCTTTTCTTCTTCACTATTCTATTTCTTGTTTATCATTTAACTCTATTTCTGCCCAGACCATGGTAAAGGGAGCCGGGAAGCACCCTGAGAAGGGGAAGGGTCCCGCACCCCGTGCCCGGCTCCCGTGCGGGCGTTTAAGGGGGGAGCAAGTGGTCCCGAGGGAGATCTTCAGCGCGGAGGAAGTGGCGGCACTGATCTTCCATGTCCAGCGCCGCCTCCCCAAGACGATCCTGGGAGGCGGCAAGATCGCGACCGGCTATGGCATCCGGGAGCGTCGCAAGCGGTGGGAGAAGGTGTGCCGGGCCATGTACAAGATCTCTGGGGTCCGGCGCACATATAACCAGGCCACCCACCGCTGGACCGATGTCATGGACCGGGAGCGGGACTTGCTGGACGCGCTCGGCGTAGAGGTCCCCGGGCTTGGTGAGTAGTAGTAGTACATTTACTACTCTGTTTTATCCTGCTCTGTTATTTGCAAATCTTTGTTCTTTACCAAGAGCAATAATGCTGCCGATTACATTGAGGTAAATTATATTTCAAAATCTTCTATGCATTTCAGGTGCACTGCTCTCCTTCTCAGTAGCCTTGCTTGCTACTATGCTTCTTTGTTTTGTATGTTGTGTTCAGAAGCATTTCATTGGCCTGAGAAATTATGTATGAGTGTAGTGTAAAGAAAAGAACTGCGTAATGCTAGACAGTAAGGGTCATATTTTCAATTACCGGCGCATCCCTGCAAAGTAGCAGGGATGCGGCAGTAATTGTGTGCCATGCCACCACCACCCATTGGCCCAAAACGTCACAGAAGCCTTACGCATCTGTGCCGTAAAGGCAGCGCATTGCTGGAGTTGCGTGCCAACGATGGCGCAGCTCCAGCAATGCTCTGGGGTACCCTATCTCCCCAATGCTGCATCAAGCCGTACGTCGGCTTCAAGCGCGCAGGGTTTGAGTCATGCATCATTGTCCTAAAAGTGACTGATTGACATCTTGTAGATTTCCCTCAGCCACTTTTAGGATTCGTTCCTGCGCAGGTACGCCCTCCCTTGCGCCGGAACGCCCCCTGATGGCGCAGGGCTTTACAACGTGATGCATCGCCCATATGCCCATATGTGGTTTTTTTTAATAT
The DNA here is from genome assembly GCF_964261635.1 of Lissotriton helveticus. NCBI lineage: Eukaryota > Metazoa > Chordata > Amphibia > Caudata > Salamandridae > Lissotriton > Lissotriton helveticus. The sequence continues at coordinate 1,584,806,765 of NC_136067.1, read as the reverse complement.
ATACGCCGCACCAACACCATGGCGAGTCTTTTGTTCTGCCGCTGCGTCACAAAAGGCACGCAACAATGGAGGAAAATGAGCCGCAACTTCCGCAAGGGACTTCTAAATCAGCCCCAACAGACTGAAGTCCAGTCCTTCCTTTAGACACATGGCTATAAGAAGAAATAGTGGCGGTGGTGGCGGGTGGATTGATAGTTTGAGTATTCACTGATCTGCAAGCAGGATGGACTTTGTCTGTCACTTCGCGTGTTGCGCACTGCTGCCTGCAGTGCCAGGCCTAGGCAAACCTCTTTAGTAGTCTGTTTATTGAGTTACATAGGAACTTTCTAGGTCAACGTTCCGCAAATCAGGCAATACGAATAACGTAGTATACCACATGAGATAGATCCCGTGGAATAGTTGTCTATCTATTTGCTAATTTTCCAAAATATTTTGTTATTGTTCTTTTGAAATGTTTGATTTGGTTGAAAAATCTCATCCATGTTTTCTGGTTTTTCTTTCTTTCATGTTGTACATCAGCTCCCCCCAAGGGCAAGAGGACACAGGAGGAGGGTGCTGAGGATGCAGGCCAGGATCGGGCAGGCGAGGGCTCCTTTGCTGGCCCCAGTAAGTTTACATTTTAATAAACAGTACCTATTTTGTCCTAGCGTTCCTCATTCGATTTTTTCTAAATCGTCTTTGATCTTCTTGTAGACTGGATATAAATTCTTATCCTGCCTCGAATATGACTCCCTGTGGTATTACTAGACTATTCTTATTAGTCTGTCTGTGTAGCTAACTAAGATTGGACATTTGGCAATTCCATTGGACTCCCATTATATTCAGCAATACCTCTATGCACTGTCTCCTTACTGACTAGATAGTGTGGCAGAGTCATTCAGCTCCCGAAGTCACCGATTATAGATCCCCAATGATCTCTAGATTATCGTACGCAGGACAAGAGAGTAGTACGGAGTCACAGCACAGTCAAGAAGTGTCAGAGGCACTCATGCTTGCAAAAATTCCAAAACCTTTAGCTCATCCACTCTAGTCTAGAGGAACAAAAACCACAGAGTCTATTTAAGTTTAAAAGCTTTATTAAAAGTAAACACATTTATTAAAATCTACTTTGTCATAAAACTATTTAACTGAAAACGGAAAAGTGGTTAGTGCTGACGATTAATTGGACACATTTCTTGTGGTCGAGCCGAGCTCTCACCTGGTTTGAACTTGATCCTGGTCGTGTTCTTAGGAGTCAAGCTTCTGTCTGTTAGGAGAAAAAGTGGTGCGTGTTAAAAATCAAAAGCAAGCATTCATCAGTTGTGCATAAAAGTGCAGCAAGACAACAGCCTTCCCTGGAAAATGGGACATTTTTACTATGGAGTAGACAGTCACAAATTATACATTGTATTCTGTTTTTTTAACATTTCTCCTAGACCAAATATTATATAGTAGTGAGTGGTGTATTCTAACATTCTTAAATGTACTTTGTAGGTGTAACATCTGGTGACGGGGCCAGCGCGGAGGTGGCTGTGTTGGACCAGGACTCGGAGGCCTCTGGGGAGGAGGCGGTGCAAGAGCCGGCGGACGTTCCTGTGGGGGATCAAACGGTGGTGGCGGAAACAGGTAAGCTATATATTCCTTACTTATTGAGATTGAAGACTGCATAGTGTGCTTTCTGCACGGGTGTATTACAATTACAAATCAACCAGGTAGTAGCCTCCTCGAAATGTACTTCGACTTAGCTGTGAAGTTTTTGGTGAGAAGAATCCCAATAAGTTCTTAGACGAACGTGATGGATGGGATGGACGAAAAGCGAAAGAAGGGTGTAAGTAAGTGGGACGCGAACTTGTATGATGGCTGGCAAAGAAGAACGATATGTGTTTGCTTGGCCCCCGAGGTGGCTGGGAAGGAAAGAATATGGTATGGTGCATGGCTGGGTCAATGATGAAGCAAGGATGGGTGGAAGGACAGCAGCCTGGGTGGGTGAAACAGAAACTGTATGTGTGCGTATACTTTGACTGAATGGATGCCTGGAGCATGGTATTCTCTGACTCTTAGATAGCACATGTGTATCTAGAGAGAGTAGATGGTCGCCAGGTGAAGTAAGTGTTACCTTGAAGAGCATGTACCACCGCACCCGCACGTCCGTTCCAGTGCAGGGAAGGCAAGGAAAAGAAATTGTAAATGTGTCCAATACTACCATGAATAGTAGCAGTACTTTGTATTGCGTTTGCATTCACAGCATATATCTGGTTATTACGGTGGACACTTCGTACCTCTCTTAATAACTTTAGTTTACTTGTAGTACGTCATTCATGTGTGGGTGTATCACTGTTCACTCAATATTAAGCAAAGCACCTAAAGTCATCTCATCTGTCATTAAATACGTCCCATGTGAAGTGATAGATAATCAAATTAGTTAGCTTCTTCATTTTCCTTTTCTAGTACTCATTTGCACTGTAGGGTGAAAGGTAAATTAATTAAGCAGTAGCCCTTGTAACAGAGTATTCTCAGTGCCACCCGTAATAGAAAAGTAATAGCTTCACCACCTGCATGTACTGGACCGGTACAGTAACGCAAGTCTGTCTCACTCATCATGGTGTGCAACTTTTTTTCTCAGGTGCAAGTTCACTGTGCTGTCCATGTCATTCTGCCGGCTTGCATAAGATAACGTACCAATTTCCCTAAACAAGAGAGAAGAAGAAGAATAAGACTGGTGTACTGTCATAGTCGACTGTAATGGAAGTCCATAGTGGTCGTAGAATTTGTTCATTAAACTACCACTAATGTTAGAGCAAGGATGCAGAAGTGGGAGGTTACATAGATACTGTCCTCAATAGTTATGTACTGTGCTTTCAATTTGCTACTTGTACTCTGTGACCCAACTTTCGGCTCAATCACTTTGTGTTATTAATAAGGAGCATTGGTTACAGACTATGTCTTTCTTTCTTCATATAGTTGCTCCTTCCAAATCAACAACAAGGAGGGAGCAGGCTAGATTGGCCCGGCAACGGAGGCTGGAGGCCACAGTCGCCGAATATCGGCGGCTGGTGGCCCTGGAGGAGGAGGAGGACACGCAGTCGAGCGGGGCAACAACGACATCCTCGACTGTGACCACTGCATCCTCCTCCGTGACTAAGCCAGCGGGACCGAGCCGGGCTAAGAAAGACGACCGCCACCGCCAAGCAACCGAAATACCAGCTGCCCCCCACAGGAGCTGCAAGGACCGCCAACGCCGCCTACGAGTCCGCATGTCCAACCTGGAGCAGGAGGTCCTAAAGTATAAGAACTTGGTTAAGGGCCTCCGCTCCGAGCTTGCCACCCTCCGCAAGGAGTATGATGCCCATGCCGCATCATGCACCAGCACCAGCACCCTCCAGTAGTGGAGTGTCCCTTGCCCTTTTTTTATAGACTTTTGGGGGGTGGGATTTGGGAGTTGGGATCGTTTTGGGACGTTTCAAAGACAATCGTTGGGGTTAGGGTGGGTGAGGGAGATTATTTTGTTAGGGCTAAATAAATATATTTTTAAACTTTATCTGACCATACCTGTTTTTTACTGCTTTTCAGTCTGGTGGGTGGGGGGCGGGGGTGTAACAGTAACTTTGTTTTCCTGAACAGTCGTAGGACTTTAGTAGTACAACCGTCAATCTCTTGTCTACTCCGAAATAATACTCCATTATACTACCTCCCACCAAACGCTTATCTTACCTGTAATTTGTGTTAGAAATTAGGGCTAGGCCCAGGGCTGGCTCCAGGTGAAATGGGGATTAACGTTGTCAATCCTGGGCGGGTGACATTTCCTCATTGCGGTGGTACTAGTGGTGTGACACAGTGGCAGTTGCATGCCTATGGAAAAAAAGAAAACGAAACCTTGTTTGTCCTCCTTACTGTAGCATTACAACGGTTACGGTACGATCGAGAAAATAGCAGGTGACAGTACACTAGAACAGTGCCATAATGTAGCCTAACAAATGGTAAAGTATTTGCTTGCAAGTATAACTAGTACTTGCGTTGAATTTATTTGACATTGGCTACTACTACTAGAAGATATAGTACTGAAGCTGAGTAAGTCTAGAAGATATCCTCGTATTCCTTCACCAGCCTGTTGCTGCTATGACCTTATCCTCCCCAGCAAGTGTGTGGAATTATTGATGTCATTTTAGTCAGACATCAAGCAAAACAACACAGCCCGGGGGAAGAGGGTTAGGGTTTGTAAAATGGATGGGAATGGGGGTTTCTTTTTGGGTAGGTTTTGTTGAGAGAAGAAAAAAAAAGCAGAGCATGGACAAACAATAATTGAAGATACAGACAATCTTTGGTTACAAACTAAAGGTAAGCACATGCAGTCACACTCATAGAATAAAAGACAACAATGGATACTGTATCTGTATTGCGTATGTTGTTGGAGTTGTCCTGTTGAATTTGGTAAGTAAGTTGCATGCAGCAAACAATTCCTCTTATTGGCGGCACTCCTCCATTCCAGCTGACGCTTCGTCCATCAATGTGGTGACCACTGACAGAAGACACCCTGTCCACTGCCTGCCTGGCGGATGTTGACTGAAACCCGGCCTGTAATTATTGAACGGAAAACAGGAAGTGCTATTACAATACCACTGATAAATAAATAAAAGGTATGTACGCTGTGTGGTGCAAAAAGTCACACTTTGATTTCCCTAATAGACAGTACAATATTTTTGAAATTGCGTGCTCTGTCTGAGTCACCTTTTTAAGGATCAATAAGTATGGCCAAAATATTGTAGCGGATCTTTCCCCTCAAGGTAGGTGTACTACTGTGTTTTAGAACAAAATTTGACCTTCCCAGCAATGCTCCCACCAAGACCCTTACTAAAGCCAGTCGCAAAAATGTAGAAGAACCCCAATCATATCTCCAAAAACGATGCCTAGCAGAAAAATGTTTACAAAACGTACTTTGAAAGTAACAGTAGGCCCAAATACAGACCGTGGATTGTATTCAAACCACTTGCAAGCAAGCAAAAGTATCCATAGCCAGCATCGCTCCAACAGTGCTCTACAACAACAGAACCGCGTTGCAATAGAACCCCCCGAAACACATGCAATCCTGCTGCTAGGGCTAACCCTAACGAACCCTAACTTACAAAAAGTGCCAAAACTGGTGTTTCCTTATGGATTTTGTCCAACAAACTTCTAGACGGTATTAGACCTTCCCAGGAATGCCCCAGGCAAGACCCGCCAACCCACCCGCAAAAAAACACCCGACACAACACCCCCAAACAGCGAAAAAGCTAAATCTCATACTTACAATGTCTCTCGGCCTTCGGTCCAAACGCGGCGCTGTGCAGCTAGGTCATCATCATCATCAATCATCATAACTCCTGTTTTCCACCACGGATTTCCTGAAAAGCAAATGCAATCAAGATTAGACTGTCGCAGCAGTGCTTCGACAGAGACCCCGGCCGCAACCCACCCACGAACAGCAGGAAGCCCCCCAAAACGCTACATTGAGCAAGATGTCAGAAGAAATAGCAAAAAAAAGGCTGTTCCTTATGGATTTTGTCCAAAACACTTCTATCCGGTATTAGACCTTCCCAGGAATGCCCCAGGCAAGACCCGCCAACCCACCCGCAAAAAAACACCCGACAACACCCCCAAACAGCGAAAAAGCTAAATCTCATACTTACAATGTCTCTCGGCCTTCGGGCCAAACGCGGCGCTGTGCAGCTAGGTCATCATCATCATCAATCATCATAACTCCTGTTTTCCACCACGGATTTCCTGAAAAGCAAATGCAATCAAGATTAGACTGTCGCAGCAGTGCTTCGACAAGACAGAGACCCCGGCTGCAACCCACCCACGAACAGCAGGAAGCCCCCCAAAACGCTACATTGAGCAAGATGTCAGAAGAAATAGCAAAAAAAAGGCTGTTCCTTATGGATTTTGTCCAAAACACTTCTATCCGGTATTAGACCTTCCCAGGAATGCCCCAGGCAAGACCCGCCAACCCACCCGCAAAAAAGCACCCGACAACACCCCCAAACAGCGAAAAAGCAAAATCTCATACTTACAATATCTCTCGGCCTTCGGTCCAAATGCGGCGCTGTTCAGCTAGGTCATCATCATCAATCATCATAACTCCTGTTTTCCACCACGGATTTCCTGAAAAGCAAATGCAATCAAGATTAGAATGTCGCATCAGTGCTTCGACAGACACCAAAAATTACCCACAAACACCCGGAACCCCACCAAAGAGCACCTCAAAGGCAAGCAAGTCAGCAAAAACGGCAAGAAATTTCCACCTCATATTTGGTCCAAAACACTTTTGTCCATTATTAGAGCTTCACAGCAATGGGCCCAAATCCGTCAACTCACCCGCAAAGAAGTACAACACCCCCACAAGTGCTGAGTCTTTCTTCATTGGGCGTAATCCAGCACTCTGCTTGGAGGGAAATCGCAGTCTGGAGGAGGAGGATAGAGGAGCATGTTCTTCAGAACTTGTGAACCTGAGGAATGTAGACTGCGGCACCTTCAAATCAATAAGCAAACAAGTGAAGACAGTTCTGATGATGGTCTTGTTTTTGGGATTAGGTGATTAAAGTTTGAATTAAATTAACTGTGCAAAACAAAGAAAGAGAGACACAAAGCACACAGGAATAAAAGTGAATAAGGACGAAGAAGAAAGTTCTTGATTGATTGTCTCATTTTCAGGGCTCGGTGTCAGGGAATAAGAACAAGATTTCGTCATCATACTCTGCGAATTCAGGCTGGATGAGGTCAGTGACACCGAACAGAGAACAAATCCCCTCATCTACGTTGCCGTCCTCCTCGTCTTCATGCGGCGTGCTTTCTCGTACTTTGTAATCTGGTGGTATGAGGTGCTGATTCATCTTGATCATTGTCAGCCGCTCCACATTTTTGGGCGAGAGGCGGCTCCGTTTGGGAGTTACAATGCCACCAGCAGCACTGAAAACACGTTCAGAAGACACACTTGCGAGTGGGCAAGACAAATAGTTTATAGCCAGGTTGAAGAGCTGTGGCCACAATTGTTTTTTGCCATGCCAATACTGCAATGGCTCATCATTAAGAAAGACCACTGTTGAGTCATTCAGATAGTCCTGCACCATCGACTCAAGGTCAGCAACGGTTCCTCCACTTTGCTTACTTTTTGCTGTGGCTGTGACATTTTTTCGAGAACCATACCCAAGCAAACTTAGCCAATCCTCTACAACAGCCACTGTTTTTGTTGTGTGTGGTGCAGATGATCCAGTTGCCGGTGTCTTTAACGGCTGAGAGGTCACTTGTGCCCCAGCCACAGGTGCAGAAGTGGATTCTTGTGACTGGGGATGGCCTGCTGATGCTGATGCTGATGTACTGGCTTCTCCTTCAATAACCTGCCGTTCTTTTTCAAACCTCTTGGCTGACCAGGCTAACCAATGTTTGTACTTTTGAACATCTGCATCAGCAAAAGGAAAGAATGCTTCGCCTGCCAGCGCCTTTTTGTAGCGTGGATCCAGAATAGTAGCACAAATGTAATGCTGATCTGACTTGATCTTTTGAAGACGTTCATCACCACGTAGGCGCTCTAATAATTTCTCAGACAAAATAAAATGGTCTTTTTTTTGTACATCTTTTTCAAACTCAGAAGACACCGCCATCAGTTGGTGCTCCAGCATGCACAACAATGGGATAGCTTTTCCCAAATTACAGTCCTCCTGGCTGACTGCACGCGTGAAGAACTCAAAAGGACGAAGCATGTCTGTCAGGCTTTTAACTATGTCCCATTGCGCCGCACTCATCCGCAGGTCCTCCTTCTGAGATGTACCCTCTGTGAAGAAATAGTGATCGAGTACCGTATACTGCTCATACAGACGCTCAAGCATGTAGAAGGTTGAGTTCCAACGTGTTGCCACCTCCTGGATGAGTGCTTTCACTGGCATTCCACGTTGAAATAGCAGTCTCCGCAGATGCTTCCGGGCCTTAAAAGAATGGCTGTAATGGTTGCACATTTTGCGGCAGGTGGCCATTACCTAGAACGCTGTACTGTCTTTATCACTCAAGAATTTTTGAACTACCAGGTTGATACAGTGCGCCAAACACGGCACTCTAACATGGTCACCCTTCTGCATGGCCTTTACTACATTGGCGCCATTATCCGTGGAAACATAACCAATCTTGAGTTTTAGGGGGGATAGCATTTTCAAGACCTTTTTGTTAAACTCTTCCAAAAGGTTTTCTGCTGTGTGACTTTTCTCCAAGCCAAACATGGCTAGTGTTGCATGCTTCCGAGCAGCTTTGAAAACTTTGTCCGGGTCAACACCTGCGTTTAGCTTTGCTAAAACACCTGAAAAAGAGACCCAGTGTCCAGTGATGCACATGTAATCAGCGCCTGCGCCACTGGTCCACATGTCTGTTGTCAGATGTATTGTGTGAACAGCACTCTTCTGCAAAGCTGCCCCAATCGCCTGCAGCACATCTTCATGTAGTGCTGGAACCGCAACTCTGGCAAAATAGAACCGGCTCGGAACCTTCCATTTAGGGCAGAGCGTTGCCACTAATTCAAGAAAACCTACCGCTTCTACAAAAGAAAAAGGTAGAAGGTCCACAGCTAGCATTTTAGCCAGCTTAGTGTTATACAGACGCGTCAGTGGGTGGTTGCGTTCATATGGCACGTCTGAAGTAAGCATTCTTCTAATGTTGCCCTGGACCAAGCATTTACGGGCTGATAATGACTTCGTTGACCCAATTTTGCTCGCTGGTGAACTTTTGTGCGTTGGTGTCTCACTCGCTCCAACACTCTTAGTGTGCCTCACATTGGGTGTGCTGCTGACAGGGGTACTGGGTGTAAGGGAAGTGTTTGACACGTCTTCTTCCTGCTCGTCATCATCAGATGAAACATCAACGTTTCCTTGAATTTGGCCTTTCTTGATCGCATCTAGGTGCGCAAACCATTTGACAGTGTGCTTTCTCTCAAGATGACCTCTCTGGCCGCCGGTACCATAGTTGGTACCTGACTTACCACGACTAACTGCAAGCTTACAAAGGGTACAAATGGCAAACTTTGGATTTTTTGGACAAACAGTAAAGAAGTCCCAAACTGGGGACTTGAAGTGTCTGTGGGACATGGAGGAGGCGGCGATACTGGTGGTGGTGGTCATGAAGCTAATGCCAGATGAAGTGGAGGATGTGGATTGCCCAACTTTTGTACGTTTTGCACTTTCACCGCCACTAATTAAGGTCGAGGTTGACGGAGGTCTCTTCTTGCCAGAAAGAAATATGGAAGCGGGACGAGTTGGTGTACTACTTAACTCCAATGATTGTGGTGTTTCCACTGCCTCCTCATCGACAACATCATCATCACGCTCAGCAGCTCTTCGGGCTAGGGTCAAAATGTCTGTTTGCTGCATGCCCGCTGGGGCTGCAGTGACCTTTATGATGACTGGGTCGTCGTTGGCAGAGTCTTCATCAGCAGCAGTATCCGCCACTTCTTGTTGAGACTCATCACACTCCATAACTCTGAGACTTTGGACGAGCTTCCTTTTACGCTTAACTACCTTTGTTTGTTCCCAAGTTTGATCCGTATCATCAGAAGGAGGTGTGCTTGAAGAGGATGTAGACACCACCCTTGATCTCTTCCTTGCTAGGGGTGTGGAAGACAATGAAGGATCATCAGGAGGAGTGGCTTCCTCAAATGATACCTCGCCTTGATTGTCGATTTCCTGATGTGCCCCTACTTCGGGAGGAACAACTATTGTGGGCACTTGTTGTGACCCTCCATGCACCTCTGCTTGCGCATCTCCTTGTGCTGCCTCTCCTTCCACATGTACTTGGGCTTGTACTTGCACATGTGATTGTTGTTGCGGCTGTGGTTGTTCAACACTCGTCAGATGAGCTACAACAACCTGTGTTGATTGAGGGACATTGCTGCTGCTTTCTTGCGATGAGCCAACATCACTGGTCGATGGTGATTGAAGAAGTATACTGGCTGCCTCTGCAGCACTCAAGGGCTTGGACTTAAGTTGGCGTGGTGGTGGTGGTGGCACTGAGCCCAATGGAGCGGGGGTGCTGCTGCCAGCTTGGTCCCCAGCAGATCCCGCTGCAGCTGCTGCAGGCATACTTTTTTTTTTACTCCCAAAAAAAGGGGCGGGCGGCACACCAGTGTCCTTGGTAACTTGCTTCTTCTGCTCCTTACTGGCACCTTTCTTGCTAGAGGAGCTACGGGTTACTTTTTTTGGGGCCATCTTCTTCAGAGCAGGTCAGCAGGCAGCAGTTGCACGAGTTGCAGAGGGTTCTGTGTCCAGACGTGACGTCGCGTGACGTTATGCTGCACACACCGCTGCAGGACTTCTTCCTGGCACTGGTGGTTCTATTGAGTCTTCTTGTGCACCTAAAAGCAATGGAAGACAGAGGAACATCAGTTCAGTTATACACCCCAAAAAATCGACAAAACACAGAAAAATGAGCACAATCCCATGCCATCCATGATGTTTACATTGAAGACACCCCACAGAAAGACTAGGGACATGCAAGTATGCAACACTCACTACCCCTGGGCATAAGGGATGAAAAGTAGGCAAAATAAGTGCAGGCCTCAGACACTGCCTCTCCTCAAAGTGGCCCCCTTACACCCCAAGCACATGTTGCCTGTACCAGCCAGCACTCAAGATGGCCACCACCACCACCCACATGGCCAGTCCACATCAACAGTACACCCCCAAAAAACAGAAAAACAGCCAGAAATCACCACAATCCAATGCCATCCATGATGTTTACATCAAAGAGAGTGAGACCACACCACAGGCACACTCCGTCCATGCACCACCACCACCCCTGGGCAAGCAAAAGGCCACACCAGCAGCCCCCCAAAAACGACAAAAAACAATAAAATAAGCACAATCCCAGCCCATCCATGGCCTCAATTATGTTTAAATTCAAGAAGACACCCCACAGAAAGACTAGGCCCATGCAACACTCACCACCCCTGGGCAAAGGGCCACACCAGCAGGCCCAAAAAAACGACAAAAAACAATAAAATCTGCACAATCCCAGCCCATCCATGGCCTCAATGGTGTTTAAATTCAAGAAGACACCCCACAGAAAGACTAGGCCCATGCAACACTCACCACCTCTGGGCAAAGGGCCACACCAGCAGGCCCAAAAAAACGACAAAAAAAAATAAAATCTGCACAATCCCAGCCCATCCATGGCCTCAATGGTGTTTAAATTCAAGAAGACACCCCTCAGAAACACTAGGCCCATGCAACACTCACTACCCCTGGGCATAAGGGATGAAAAGTAGGCAAAATAAGTGCAGGCCTCAGACACTGCCTCTCCTCAAAATGGCCCCCTTACACGCCAAGCACATGTTGCCTGTACCAGCCAGCACTCAAGATGGCCACCACCACCACCCACATGGCCAGTCCACATCAACAGTACACCCCCAAAAAACAGAAAAACAGCCAGAAATCACCACAATCCAATGCCATCCATGATGTTTACATCAAAGAGAGTGAGACCACACCACAGGCACACTCAGTCCATGCACCACCACCACCCCTGGGCAAGCAAAAGGCCACACCAGCAGCCCCCCAAAAACGACAAAAAACAATAAAATAAGCACAATCCCAACCCATCCATGGCCTCAATTATGTTTAAATTCAAGAAGACACCCCACAGAAAGACTAGGCCCATGCAACACTCACCACCCCTGGGCAAAGGGCCACACCAGCAGGCCCAAAAAAACGACAAAAAACAATAAAATCTGCACAATCCCAGCCCATCCATGGCCTCAATGGTGTTTAAATTCAAGAAGACACCCCTCAGAAACACTAGGCCCATGCAACACTCACTACCCCTGGGCATAAGGGATGAAAAGTAGGCAAAATAAGTGCAGGCCTCAGACACTGCCTCTCCTCAAAATGGCCCCCTTACACGCCAAGCACATGTTGCCTGTACCAGCCAGCACTCAAGATGGCCACCACCACCACCCACATGGCCAGTCCACATCAACAGTACACCCCCAAAAAACAGAAAAACAGCCAGAAATCACCACAATCCAATGCCATCCATGATGTTTACATCAAAGAGAGTGAGACCACACCACAGGCACACTCAGTCCATGCACCACCACCACCCCTGGGCAAGCAAAAGGCCACACCAGCAGCCCCCCAAAAACGACAAAAAACAATAAAATAAGCACAATCCCAACCCATCCATGGCCTCAATTATGTTTAAATTCAAGAAGACACCCCACAGAAAGACTAGGCCCATGCAACACTCACCACCCCTGGGCAAAGGGCCACACCAGCAGGCCCAAAAAAACGACAAAAAACAATAAAATCTGCACAATCCCAGCCCATCCATGGCCTCAATGGTGTTTAAATTCAAGAAGACACCCCTCAGAAACACTAGGCCCATGCAACACTCACTACCCCTGGGCATAAGGGATGAAAAGTAGGCAAAATAAGTGCAGGCCTCAGACACTGCCTCTCCTCAAAATGGCCCCCTTACACCCCAAGCACATGTTGCCTGTACCAGCCAGCACTCAAGATGGCCACCACCACCACCCACATGGCCAATCCACATCAACAGTACACCCCCAAAAAACAGAAAAACAGCCAGAAATCACCACAATCCAATGCCATCCATGATGTTTACATCAAAGAGAGTGAGACCACACCACAGGCACACTCAGTCCATGCACCACCACCACCCCTGGGCAAGCAAAAGGCCACACCAGCAGCCCCCCAAAAACGACAAAAAACAATAAAATCTGCACAATCCCAGCCCATCCATGGCCTCAATTATGTTTAAATTCAAGAAGACACCCCACAGAAAGACTAGGCCCATGCAACACTCACTCACCACCCCTGGGCAAAGGGCCACACCAGCAGGCCCAAAAAAACGACAAAAAACAATAAAATCTGCACAATCCCAGCCCATCCATGGCCTCAATGGTGTTTAAATTCAACAAAACAGTTGTATCATGCACCCATAACCAACCCTGGTCCTACTGGATACTGTGGCTACCCACAATATAATTTATTTAATTTTCTGAAAAAGTTCAAAAATTGTACTTGCAGCAACTGTAATGCCCCAAACAAACTTACTTGTGAAAGTTGATTTCTAATCCAAAAGTGATCCAAAGACAGTCAAAAAGGCCTCAAATCCAAATATCCAGCAGCACCCACAAAAAGTAATCCTTCCAGCTCCAGATCCAAATGAAAGTGACCAGGAGATGGACAAAGCACTGGGAGGAGCCTGCTGGACAGGAACAGGAAGTTGGAGACTGTGGGGCACTTCCTTCCTCCCCCCCCCCCCAAAATGGACTCCTTGCAAAAAAAAAGGCCATGCAAATGTCAACCTGAGGAGTGATTCTGATAAAAATCATAATTTTCTGAAGGTTTATCCTGTTTGCTGGTGATTTTCTTGTGCGAAATTGCAAAATCTCTATTTCGCAAGTGCGAGATTGTTCCTTTCCGCCGCAACTACGTGTTCGCAATTGCGAACTCTCGCGAGGTGTGCTGTGCAAGGTGGCAAGCCGCGAGTACGTATTCGCGGGCGACAAACTCCCGCGGGAACACGCAGCAAGATCTAAAATGGCGCGTCACTCGCAAAGAAAAACAACTCGGCAAACGCTAAAATGACGGAAAGTGAACGCCGTGCACCACGCCGCGCGCCGCAACCAAGCAAAAAATCCGCCGCGAGCGGATTCACGGATTTTCGACAAATTCGCGAGAGTTCGCGGATTGCGAATTTGCCGAAAATCCGAAAAATCCGCGAGCGGAGCGGATTTTACGCCCATGCTTATTTGCCTGTGCATTGTAAATGTAGGGTTACATCCTCTTCTGTTTAGTTTAGTTTAGTTTATTAAATTGGCACAGTTAATTAAAACCATTGCAGTAAAATGTCATCGTAGCACGGTTACCACATTAAAAGCAAAGCGAAGCAGACCATCAAATTTCAATTCATACACATATTACTGATGAAGCATTCTAGTAGTTACTGTTGTAATGACGTGACAGGCTTTCTAAAACCAAGGCTAAAATGCTTTAATGCAGAGACATTAGGGCAAAGTGCAGAAATAGTCTGTGATAAGTTTTAGGGAAGGAGGAACTGGTAGGGCGGAGGAAGGAGGGGGAGAAAGCAGATTGTCCAAGAGTCTCACATATTTCCTGGACCTTGCAAGCACTTTAATATCTGGGCAAGTAAAGCATAGAGCAGATTCTTCCCAACATGTGCTGATACCCCTTTTTAGATATAGGGGTTTTAAGAGAAGTCTTCTGAGAGTGTCAAGGACGGGACAACAGCACAGAAGATGCAGCCATGATTCAGACCTATAATTGCACAGTCTGCAAGCCCCCCTCCTCCTTAGTTGGAGCCCATCAGCTGAAAGCAGTGGAGCGCAGAACTACGAGACGCATAAACATTATAATTTTGCTGGCCACTGCGTTCAGACTATCAAGAAGGTAAGGTTGAGGTACCCCAAGGAGGTATGAGTCATTTAAGGAAGGTTGAGGTACCCCAAGGAGGTATGAGTCATTCAAGGGAAGCAGGTTAGTTGATGTGTTTAGGACCCGAATGTCCATCTGGTAGGAAATTTGTCTAACCTGCTTGTTGATAACCCTTTTACAGGCTGTGTATGTAATGTTCTATTACTTACCGGTAATCTTCATTACCCCAGGTCCCCTTGTCCTCGTCCCATTCATTAACATATTGGAGATAACCATCTCCTAACAGAAAAAAAGAGCAGAGGCATGCTGGGACACTAATACTGCCCCTCCCACTCGATTGTCTTTGAAGGCCCAGCTCCAGTTACAGTCTAGCCCTGTGGGAGATGGAATATTTTTTTATAAATGCATCCTCTTCTGAAAGAAGAAGTAGTCACAGAGAAGATGGGCATCTGGTATCTCCTTCAGTAACTGAAGGGCTGGCGCTACTGTGGTGACTTTCAGTCAAGCTCGAATGACTACAAACCCATTTGACGAAACCAGTTGCCTTGACCCAACCCTGGGAAGTCTGTTTTGTAACCAGTTATGCCCAAGGCCTGGAAAAGGTTTACTCTTTGTATTTGTTTCTAAATTAAATCATTTTAGTATAGGACCAATGTTAGGGGTACATAGAATAGGCCATGAAACTAGTCAAGTGTATTGTAACTATTCATTGCCCTATGTTAGTGAGGTTACAGTATTTATTTTAATACAAATGCTATTGACGCAACGAATCCCACTTGAAAAGTATTATTTTATAGTCCTGTGAGCTGGGCTGAGGAGGCCTGTTAGTTTTCGTCAGCCCTTCCCAGGGTACAACCAAACAGATAACTATACTGTTAGAGACAGTCTTCAAAAGTGATGTACACGAGGCATTTGCATCCCATTTAAAATGAGCTTTTTCTATAGGCTGAATCCATCGGTTCATCAAGTGCTACAGTGCTGAGAGCATGAGTTTTTGCAAAGAATATAAAAATGCCCTTAATGCAGATCTAAAAAAAGGTTTTGTGAATCCAGCCCATAGCTTCCACATTGGTGGGTAAAAGTTGGCATTGGTAGAGACATGTCAGAGGAGTGACCAAGAACATGTAATGCAAAATACTTAACTGCCCTCAAAGTATTATCTATTTAGGTGTCCACAAACACACATGATTGTACTTTACTTACTTATTCGACCATGTCACGTACATCTAGAGGGTTACGGCAAAATAAGTTCAGAAAGCTTTAGGTAGTCTTAAGGACTGGATAGTGGAAACAAAGATACTTTCACTTCAGACCACTGGAATTGGAGATGAAGCTTGCACTCCGGATAACATAACCGCACTGTGTACCCTTGAAATCCTAAATTTAACAAAGGGAACAACAAAATGAATTAACATGTTTGCCTGTCATATCATTCATGGATGCGGATATTTGACCATTTTATCTCAACCAACTTACTGTGTACTGTAATTGGGCTGATCATCAATGTAGCAAAGGACTTGTTTGAGTAAAATGTATGAATGCTTATAAGACTGCATAAATCATTACCTTGGCTTCAACTATGGAGAGTCTGCTAGAGAACATTTAGAGCTGATGAAACTAGTTTACACTATCTGTGTACCTACAATTCACTGGACCCCTTGCTTTGTTATTCAGCTTGAGGTTGTATGAGTAGAGAGCTTTGAATAGTTTTTTGATATCTAAAAGTTTTATTGAACTAATATCATTAATAATATATGTGGCCCAGCCCCCAACAGAAGCAATTACCCTATAAATCAATAAAACAATCAATCAATCAATCAATCAGAAGTTTGTATAGTGTGGCTACTCACCCTTGATGGTCTCAAGGTGCTGAGGTGTGGGGGGGAGCTGCTGATCCGTATGGGTGTGGAGGTCAGTCGAAGAGCCAAGTATTGAGATCCTTCCTGAATTGGGTCAGCGTCGGAGACTGCCTGACTTAAAAGCATTCAAACATTGCTACCTAAGATTGTTCCAAAGGAGCCAGATTGAGGCCAGTTCTGTAGAATAAACAGTGTCTACATAAATCTGCTCCTTTTAGATTTGTTGTGTGTGAGTTTATATTACATGGTGATAGCCTGGAAATCTGGCATGGATCCGTCTGTTCTGTGCCTAGGTCGAACACCTCTTCTTCCAAACAATTGATATAATAAGTTAGCAGAAATATTCCTCGCAGTTAGGTCCTTAATTAGGGCTTGACTGGCAGCCAATGGGCTCGCCAGAGCAATGGACAGATAGATGTTTTCTGCTTCCATGGTAGAAGTTAGCCAGCGAAGGAACCTACATTGAAAGGGCTGAAACTTTGACAACAGGGTGCCATTATTATTGCTTTGGCTCAGCAAAGTTTTTCATTTTTCAAAGAAAAACTCACAATGGAACTACAGGATGTATATAATGTTGTTTTCTATTTATTCACCTCACAACTATATCTTTAGACAATGCTTCACCCATCACTTTTGTTTGTGTTTCTCCTCCTCTCTGCATGACATTGTATGTAATGAATGACATGCGTGAACCACATGCTATGCTTTTGAACTACATGCTATGCTTTTGAACAGTATTTCCGGTAGAAATGTTATGCTGGTAATGTCAAATAAATACATGAATTGAAGACATTTTACCTGATAATGTAGAATTCCTGGTGTCAAGAGAAAAAACCCTCTGCACGTAATGCTATTGTGTGTGGGTTGAATTAACCCTGAAAAAGATTGTTAGGGTATAATATCCTAGAATTGAATGTTAGCCCACATTGTAGGCCTTTGATTTATGTACAGGGAGAGGTGATAATATGATTTCCACGAGGTTCTCACAGTCTAATATGGCCATAGGAACTGAATAACTGATACATTTTTGCACTTCTCATATTCTGTGATTAGCTTCATTTTCACCTCTTATATCTGGGCCTTGCACCAGTTTTGGTGCCAATGTATGTACCTATTGGCCTTTATATAGCACAAACCTAACTTGAAAGCAACATAGCACTGTACATCAATTGGCGGAATGGTACACATCTCCAATATCGCATACTTCAAGTGGGGAATTACACAACTATAATTTCCACATTTCATTCTTTCAGCATAGGAAAGAAAGACACAATCAAGCGTTCTGTACCCAAGAGCCAAGTCTGGGATTTGAACATAGTTTCCTAAGTTCCAAAGCCAAGAATTCTCCTCACTAGGCCACATCTCCTAACTCGCCCCCAAGCATTGGACGGCAGGTGATTTGCCTTTTTGTGTCACTGGATTGTGCACTCACCAGGGCATGCTCTCACTGAACCACTTAATAAGTGTGCTAGAGACTTCACTTTTCCCCAATATGTCACACACTGATAGGGCTGCATGACCCTTTAATAATCAGATTCCTGATGTAGTGCTCTGTCACTACAGTCAGCACAATCATTTGGTTCAATAAATAAGGTCCTGTCTCTTTCCGATGCGGCTTTTCCTTGATTTGTGCGTGCTTCCTTCTTGTATGATTTTAATTCTCCTTTATTCTTCTTTTTTCGTGCAGTAAATCATTGCTAATTCAGTGCATGTCACAGGCTCGGTGTCAAAGATAAGCTGAGTGTGTCAATCTGTTGCCAGTCGAGTCGAATGCCTAAGGTTGTTAGGATTCTAAGTCCGATATTAAAATTAAAAGAAAATAAATGTCTGTGTTGAGGAGTGCAGAGGCCATTACCGAGCTCCAGGGAGCTCTAATCACCGCTTCGTTGATTGTTACTTTAATTGCTATGGCATAAAGATATTCCAAAACCAACAAATCATAAATGCGTTTAATAGGATAATTGCCTGGAAACATTGTTATTTTAACCCAGCACATGTCTTTTTACTTCATAGCTGCTCGGTGGTCAATTTGACCGAAGTGAGTGATCAGTTTTATTGTTTGACTTTTGTGGACTGACCAGAGGCCCATGCACAGTGCAGGAGCGGGTCAGTGTCGCCGGCAGCCTGCTCTTCACACTGAGGGGCATATTACCAAGGGCCTTATCGCCGGGAATTTTTCCCGCTAAAGCGGCGATAATTGTATCGCCCTATTACCTAGCTGTCGCTAACACCAGTTAGCGACAGCTATTAGGAGATAGCGGGTATTTAGGTGCCCACTTTGCATGTCAGCGATAATTATCGCTAATGACATGCAAAGTGGGCGTGCCAAGATGTTAGCGACTGGAAACAGGTGCTAACATCTCCATCTCCTATTACCAACTTTTGGAAATATTCGCGCTTAGCGCGATTATCTCCAAAAGCTAACGCCTGCCCAGAGCTGTTCTTAGCCATGTAATCCAATGGTAGGTGGATTACATGTCTAAGAGCATTTGCTCGGTAATGCATGAATATCGCTCACTTTACAGCGATATTCATGCATTTTGGCTGATTTTTATCGCTTAGGAGATAAACCTCGATAATAGCAAGGCTCCTAAGCGATAAAAATCGGCGGAGCTCGGCGATATTAATGTTGCCGCTAAACCAACATAGCGATGATTATCGCTAGTTGTTGGTAATATGCCCCTGAGTTGTCTGCGGCCCTCGATACCAGTGGCTTGGAAAGTCTTTCGGTATTGTCCCACCTCTGTTTTCACTGGTAACTTTGGGTGCTGGTAATATCTGTCCCAATACCAGTTGGCTCTGATTGTCGGATAAGGAAAGAGGAATTGCCAGGGGAATCAGTAATTCCGGTCCGATTTACCTAGTCATTTTGCACAGATCTGTGGTGCTCCCACACACCTCTTAATTGTAATGGGATTGGTATCTCCTGTTATACGTCCCATCAGAATTAAGAGGCAACTCATCATGTGGACTATAGTGCAGGAGGTATTTGTGATAAGACTGCACTAGGCCTGGGATTTATCATAGGCGCTAGAGTTTAAAGGTTTCTCAATTTGGTTAGCTATAAATATATGTGAGTATGTTATGTTTTTTTTTATTTTTCAATGGGAGCGTACAGGGTGGGGCTGTCTAAAAATAAAAAGGGGTCCACTTCAAATTTATGTTTGGGCCCCCTCCACCTGAACCTGCACTAAATATTAGCAATACTTTAACACTTTTTTGCAAGGATAAAAATGCTCAATTACAGCTGATCTACTTGTATGATGTTTCAGTGGGTTACACAATTGAATTCCCTCATTTTTAGGAAAGTAAAGCCTGTAATAAAAGTAAGTGACAAAAGGCTAGCTGTACATACCTTTGTGCTTGCGAGGACCTTATAGCAAATTTTTGTTATTCGCTATTATGTAACCGCAAACAGTGATGTACTACAGTCTGTTTTGCACTGTCCGCAGTTCCCAGTAGGTCGCAAATAGACCTACTTCATTCACATTCAAGAGGTAGGTCTCGGTTTGCGACCTATTGGGAATCTCAAAAATCACAGGGATGGTGGCCTGTCCTTAGTATAGGATATTGCAATTAAGGGATTGATGGAAAGCCACATATGGCCTACTGTACATTATTGATACTACTACAAGGAGTGAAATTTAATGCAGAACAAGATCTACAAGCCCTGATGAAGTTCAATGTATATTGAATAAAACGTGTTCGCTATATGTTTTTGTTGCTGGATCGTACATTTTAAGAGAGACCTTTCTCTCTCTCTGTCTCACCTATGTCTATAACTATATCTATACCTTGCTCCCCTCTCTCTACTTCTCACTCTGACGGATTTTTAGGGCCTCAGAAAATACATATTTCCGTTGTGTTTTTTGTGCGATACCATTTCTGAAAGGTTGCTTGGTATTATACAGTCTTGAATTAGCAGAAAATGGGTAAAACAATTCAAAGTTGTTCCGAACAAGGAACCACAAAACATGTCTTTCTGGGCCCAAAAAGCCCTTAAGATGACACTGGAAAGCATATGGTAAAATTGTGAGCTTGTGACAAAAAGTGGTTAAATTCCTAATTTTCACATAATACAATCTCTTGCAGAATACTCACAGAACCCGAAATTGTTAAAAGTATTATTGATATTATAAAAGAAAAAATTCACCGTTTCGCCCACCTCTGTATATATCGCATAACCACCATCAAACTATATGTGGTACTTAAATAAAACTACCTGGGGTCATTGTAAGAAATATGTGTGTCATGTAAAATACTGCATTCTTCAGTCTCCGCATATCTTCTGTACTTAACACGCCACATCTATATTCTTCGTATGATCTTAACACCTGAGGTGTTTTTATCGCTTTCTAATCATTTTTCCTCACTTTTCTCATTTCCGATTTGCTGATTTGTTCTGATTCCTAGAGCAAGACTTTCCGGACGGAGAATTCCTTTACGCTTAAAATATGCGTTTGATTCGATGCTCCATGCTATGCCCCAAAAGACAACGCGCCTCTTTTAATCTTTCTTCACGTATTTTTCTCGGGGCATAACACAAAAATGTTTAATTGAATACCGAGCCCATTGATGTAAGCCTCGGAATACTAAAGCAAACATGAAAGTACACACGTGTTCAGGAATGAGTTATTCATACAATGCATTTTACAACGTTATATATCGATTTTTCGTTCCTTTTTCTTTCTGTGTGCAGCATACAATAAATAAATGAAATGAACAGGCTTTGTCTGTCAATTTGGGAGTGAAGGGATCAGGGCAAAGGTTTAACTGTTTGCTGTGTGGTTGAATGCTTTGGTTTCTATCAAGGTCAAAAGAGACATGGTTTATCAATGGAATTTCTTGAAAACTGCGTCCAGGTATCTGTAGTGTTTGCTGGTGAGCTGCAGGACAGTGGGTTCTACAAAGCACATTTGTGATGCACTATGGGCGACTTTATTTACGGTAACAATACAGGGCCAGAATGCCAAAGGTGTGTATTCTCATATCTACTGACCCACATTTAGGCCATTATTTTGAGTTGCCTAGTTATTCCGATGGGGCCGGTAATGGGAAGAGTTACGAAATCCTTGGGAACACAGCAAATCTTTTTTGATTCATCCAGAAATGTTGGCATCTGGAATCTTGGGGTGGTACTCCCGGGGAAAATGAGGAATTAGTGTGGTACTTGAACCCAGAATCGCCATTTAGCTGGTAATTTCTCAGGTGGACCTCAAGGTTCCACTTGTAAAGCTGATACTGCTGCACCCCTGAAGTTACCAGAACCCCTGGTGTTGGTAAATTTGGTGTTGCAAATTACCACCACCACTTCTGGGATGCTCATATTAGAGTATTGTGCTGAATTTGCAGTAAGCCTCTAAGGCAAAAATTATGTTTCCACAGTATGGATGGATGGACATAACAATGATTTTGGTGCACCACTCAAAAATAGTACAGTCCTAAACAAACTAAATTGCAGCCTAAGATAAATCAGGGAAAGGCTTCCCTACATCTCTCCCTAAAACAGATCTGAGTTAGGCAGGAGATCCTTTTCAGTCAAGACGGCCCCACTATGAAACACAATTCCTAAATTCCTTTTGTGGTATATCTCCCATGAAAGATTTGTTGGAGTCAATTTGGATCATGCAGACACCTGATGGTGAGGATCAACTCAAGCCATTCTTGGGTTTGTGCGAATATTACTCCTTCACACTGGCCTATTGAAATGGGTCCAATCCCGCAACCAGTGCAGACGGTTCGCAATTTAGGCTTCATGATCGACGACAAACTGTCTAAGCGACAACAAGCTGCAAAAATTGCCTCTATTTGATTTGCCATTTTAAAATGGCTGAGGAAAATCCTTTGGCAGCTTCCGGAAGGGGCACAAAAGACAGTAGTCCAGGCCCTCATTGGCTCAAGACTGGATTACGGGAACATCCTATATCTAGGGTCCAACAAAGAGGTCACCCGGCAGCTGCAAGTCATCCAAAATGCTGCAGCCAGGGTACTTCTCCGCCTCCCCAAGTGGACTCACATTTCTGACTATCTTCACAACTTACATTGGCTCAAGATGGGTAATCGCTCTAAGTGTAAAGCACTCTGTTTCATGTTCAGAATCAATATGGGGATGGCTCCCAGCTACTTATGCAAGCTGGTGCAAAAATACATCCCAACCCGTAACCTTCGATCAATGAATCAGGCTAAATTTATAGTCCCTAGATTCAAACGAGCACGAATGGGCGGCCGCTCATTCGCTCAGCTGGCTCCGGCCTTATGGAACTCACTTCCTCTTTCACTACGGCTGGAACCGAGCTATCTAAAATTCCGAAAAGGCATTAAGACCTGGCTATTCAATCAGTAACCCTTACCGGATTCTACAGTCTATCGTTCCTTCCTAATTGAGTGCAGATCCAGGGCACCGGGAAACCCTCTGGGTAGCTGTCGCGCCTTATAAATTCAATAAATAAATAAATTACTCTAGATTTGTGCAAAATTTTTTTGATATTGTGTTTCTTTTGCAGTCGTTACTAAAAAAGAAGGGAGTCATATGTGAGTGGTCAGACGAACATTCTTCAGCTTTTAATATGTTGAAAAAGGCAATTATTCAATCTAAGACATTGTCATTAGTTGCCCACAATGCTGTGAATTTGGTCGTGGCCAACATGTGGTAAATAAATAAGGCAGATATGGCAGTCACAAGTAATTATTAAGTAGTAACGCTTTATTGGAGCATCCATGTCCGGTCAAGACAAGGTTCAACTAATAAAGAATCCCAAAGGGAACTTGATATGTCATATAAGCATAAACAATACTTGACCAATGAAAGCAAAGATACACACAAATCATGTTAGGAAGACAGTAGTGTATGTACGTACAACAAACAAAGGGCCTGATTCAGATTTTGGTGGATGGGTTACTCCGTCAGAACGGTGAAGGATATCACATCCGATGAAGTATAAATTCCATAGTTTCTAAATCAGGCTCTTACTGATGGAATACAGAATGAGTAGAATGTTGTTTGCTTACTATGAACCTACCACACGTTGCAGGATAATCTGAAATCTGACCCTCAATAAATCTGTCAAAACCTGGCTCTTTCTACACACCTTATAAAGAATATTGACTGCTACTGCAGAAATTCATAAACAAATGAAAGGAGTGGCCTCATAGCACATTGCAGCTCTTGGGCCCTTGTAAAAAAAGTAAAAAATACCATTAAAAATGGATTGGGAGGCCGCAAGTCCACACTACTTAGGAATACTGTTGAGCAGCAAGAGGTCGGGGGGCAATGGAGCAGCCGGGGGTGGGAGTATAAAAAAACTACAAGCCTGACAAGTAGGGGTTGAAAAACAATGGACGACTTGGAGGATAGAGAAGCAGCATGGTTTGGGGATGTTAAGGGGGAGCAGAACAGAGGGGAGAGGGGGAGAGCAAGTAAACACATCCGCTCCAACGGAGTGCTGAAAACCAAAGGAAGTGCCAAAGGAACAAGCATTGACATAGCCAATAGGTCTCGCCTTTGGGACTTTATGTTTAGTGTTTAGCCATGCAACAGTTGATGTTGTTGCACCAAGGATATTGTGCTGCTTAACTAAATACTTATAATGTCCCAAAAGCGAGACCTATTGGCAATGCCAATGCTTGTTCCCTGAAAGCTTTGTGTACCCTGGATAGACACTGATTCTAGCTTTGAATAGTAGCCAGTGGGGAGCTTTCAGAGCAGGTTTGATGTGGTCCCATTTACCTAGGATTAAGAACATTCTGCCTGCCTGCTTTTGTAGATTTCATTACCTGGCAAAGTGCGCTTTCACGAGGCCTGTGTTGATGCCATTACAGTTATCCAGGTGGGGCATGACAAGTGCAGCCAGTTAACCCCAAACCCTATGCCCAGCCTGACACGTACAACTCAGCGAACACCAGGCCGATTGGCTTTGCCAATGCTCGTTTAAACTAGAAGGGACACTAAATTACATCTCCTAGTATTACGAGTGTGATGCAGTTAACTGGCACTATAGCACTACAGTTGCACAGAGTGATATACTAAAAGCAAGTGGTAATTACTGATTACGAAATTTCAAAACAATTGCGCTACATCCATACTTTGACATACTAATCTGGCCTCAGAGAGGTTGGTGACAAATGCAAAAACAACAATTGATGGACAGAATGCAGAACAATGTCATACATTCACCCCAGTACAGAGATCTGGGCCTAAATCCATCGTTTTTTTGCACTCCACACCACCCCAGTTCAGACATGGCCATATGCAAATCAGCCTTGACCCTATGCCTCATGGGAACAGTCCAGCCCGAACTGCCAAGCCATGTCTTTCCTGGACCGGAATCAAGCATCCTAGGGCCGGTTTCTGGCTATCAGCCGTCTTCAGCCAGGATAACTTGACTCCAGTGGTGTGGAGAGCATGGTACTCACGTCTGAGCATACCCATCCCACTCGGGGTGACAAATGCAAAAACAACAATTGATGGACAGAATGCAGAACAATGTCATACATTCACCCCAGTACAGAGATCTGGGCCTAAATCCATCGTTTTTTTGCACTCCACACCACCCCAGTTCAGACATGGCCATATGCAAATCAGCCTTGACCTTATGCCTCATGGGAACAGTCCAGCCCTAACTGCCAAGCCATGTCTTTCCTGGACCGGAATCAAGCATCCTAGGACCGGTTTCTGGCTATCAGCCGTCTTCCGCCAGGATAGCTTGACTCCAGTGGTGTGGGGAGCATGGGACTCACGTCTGAGCATACCCATCCCACAGGCCCATAGGAATGAATGGCAATTACCGAATTGGTAAATACCGATTCGGTAATTACGGAATCTTAAAGATTCGGTAATTTTTAACCTATATACCATTTTCCGAATTTAAAATACCGAATCGGTATGATTCGGTATTTTAGAGTCGGTAAAATGGAATTACCTACATCTGGCCCTAAGTCATTTAAATCATTATGCTAAGACCTGCAGGGTTGAATCCTTCGTGTGGGAACTTTAAGCTGTCACATCTGTTCATCTGACCGTGTACCGCTGCTGCAGTGGCTTCATTTTAATGATGAAAGTGAATTCTAGCAAATTGTTTGCCTACAGGCTTTGTACTTGCAACCTAAAGTAGGGGGCACACGTAGGTGTGCTTGCAGACGTGTATGCTTCAATCAGTTTTGTAGTAATGATTCCGGCCATGTCTGTGCACAATGGCAGCTGTGCACGTCATGCGCGCGCTTGTGAGGGTGATAGTATGCTGGTCGCGGGGAAAGTAGCACTTTTCAAAGCAGCTACTAAATGTCTCGGCCAGATTAGCGCATGCGCTGGATCAGGCCGAGACCTAAAAAAACAGCTCCCTGAGTATAAACAGAAGAAGGTAACAAGTCATCCAAGCAAAAGCGTGGCAAGGAAGTTATGCTTCAGGGTAGAGACAAGCATAAGAGGAATTAAAGCCATCGATTAAGAAGCAAGTTAATAAGATTGACAAGAAAGTAAACCAATTTTAAACAATGGGCCGACCCAAAGCCCTATCTGAGTATTGGTAATGTGAACAATAGGTCTTTTTGACAGCAGACAGCTAAACCTGTCTGTGGTGAGATCTAAACATAAAGGGTGTCCTAGTATCCTTTGTAGTGAGGATTGTGTGAGCGCAGGTGAAAACATTTGAGAAAATACTTCCCATATCTGTTTTAAAATTGTTATAGGTGTCTTTTAGTATTAATAAAAAATAGACCTTGTTAGCAGTTTGCTTTTCGCGAACACCACAGAAAAGACAATGATTTTAATAATGATTCTTTTAAAAACCACACTTGCATAACACACTTATTTAAGAAACAAATGATATATGTTTTGTCAAAAAGATATCACCAAACACATCAGTCGTTTTGTTCATATATTTTATGATATAGACAGATCATCTTTAATACATAATGAAATTAAATCAGCATATGCATGTTAACTATCCTATCCAAATCTTTTGTCTTATTAAGAGTAAATAACTAATATAGTGATTTGGATGCATCTCGCGCACTATCCTTTGCCATGATGTATACACACCTTACACATGGAACAATCAATTTAAGAGATCCAATTGTATCAACAAATCAAACTCCTTAATACTTCCTGCACCAAACTGGAATAGCATTAAACGTTGTTGATGAACAATGAGCCAGTCCAACAAAGTTTTCTTCTTTGCCCAATAGACAAATCCTCTGTTTCTAGTGTGCATTGCAATAAACTCAATACATCTAGAAATGGCGAACCTTAAAGTCTGAAAATGGAAATGGGAGAGGATGTGGCCTAACGGCTAGAGCGGCCGACCTCAGAGCTGGGCAACCGGGTTCAAGGCTCAGCAGGGATGCTCAACATCCTGTGATTCTGGGCAAATCACTTATTCTTTCCATCACCTTACAAAACTGAATGTGTCGGTCTGGAACTCAACTGGTGCTCATGTAAAGTGCTCTGATACCCTGAAGTTTAGTGCGCACTATATAAAACTCCCCCCCCCCCACAAAAAAAATAGCATGTAGCTATGCCAAGTTGGGAGTTTTGGTCTTCCAAAGCAAGGTGCCTGGGAGGCAGGGCCTGTCAGTGGAGGCATAAGGAGTACAAATATGCATACCCACTAATATATTCAAATTGGCTTTTTATAGCATTCTTGTAGGCTCACCTTGACCGAGCAGACATCTGATTAGTTTGCTTTTGAGTGTCCTATAACAAATGATAAGAGGATATAAGTCAATGTAAACAGATCCTTTAGCAGATGAGAGCAGGTTGAGGGAGAGAAATAGTTGTAAAATCTCATGTGTAAAAATGTTGAAGCGTTCCACTTTTTGTTTAAAGTTTTGCGATATCAATGCTTACAATTTTGGGAGTAAATTGCTAAGAAATTGGAAGACATTAGTGAAGTGATATCCTATTGAAATCCCAGAGGTGGGCAAGCCACTGAAAGCTTGAGCCAGGCTCGACTCTGAAGCCTGGCTCTGGCTCAGCTCGAGGGCCTGGTGGAACCTCGAGCCCTTAACAAGCAGAGCTTTCATGTGACTTCTGCCTGCCTCCTTCTCTCTACCCAGGATCTGCCATTTTAATCAGAGCTGCCAATTGTGGTTCTAGGGAACCGGCAGTGCCAGACTGGCTGAAGGGGGCACCGGGCTTTTTCCTGTTGGGCCTGTTTTGGACCTCTGGGGGCTGCTTTTGTTACCGGAGTGCCAGTTTTGCAGCATAGTCGACCCTCTATAACAAAGGCAGCTGCAGTGTTTTCCGCATGCATGCCCCTAACCCCCCACACCCGCGGCTGGCCCGACTCATTTGCCAGGGTCGGTTTGCATTCCCAGTCCAGCCCTGTGAACCAGGTTTGAGTCTCTGCGTAGACTCAACCTCCTGTAATTCTGGGCACATTACTTGCTATCCCTGTGCCTAGAACTAATCAATGAGACCTTTTGTAATGTAACTGGTGTAGGGAAATGGCCCTATTTGCATGGTTACCCCCCACTTTTTGCCTGACATTTGATGCACTTTGATTTGATGTACCCTGGCTCCCTACCAATCAGGTTCCCAAGGGCTGTATTCTTTTGAAAAACTGTACCTCTGTAACCACAATTGATACAACTCTGGCCACAGGTAAGCCCATTGTAAAAGGTACGATGGGTACCAAGGGCACTGTGACCAGAGTAGGCTTCCAAGGGCACCAACACCACCACCCTTAGAGACCCTGCACCTTAACACCTACACACTGCTGTTGCAGGTTGCGTGTTTTGGTGCAGAGAGAAGTGAAGAGTCGACATGGCTCACATCCCTGTGTGCCATACCTGAGCGAGACCCAGTGCCTGTGGCCTAGGTAAATCACCCCTGCAGCAGGGTGCACTAGACCACAGTTGAGAGTACATGTGTATGAGCACTGTGCCCGTATAGTGTCTAAGTCCATTCTTAGACATTGTAAGTGCGGTAAGGCCATAAAGAGTATATGGTAAGGGAGTTGGTCATTATCCCATTTGCAGAGGCCGTGATTCCGCGCTAGTGCGGCACTTCCGCAAAACGGGCGGGGCTGGGTTGGCCATTGGACGTGCGCAGCGCTACGAAAGTAGTGCTCGCGACGTTCAACGGCCGACGTCAGCACTTAAGGGATTAAGAACCACAGCTCCATAATGGTTTTACTGAAAACTGGAAAGTTTGGTAGCAAACTTCTCAGCACATTAAACCCACACTGGTGCCAGTATGGGAGTTAGTGTAAAAGCTCTCATATGACATCTTAAAGATGCCCCCTGAAAAGTGACCAGTCCTGGTGTGGTTCCTGAATGGCTACCTGCCTTTTGCCACCACCAGACTGGTTTTTGGACCCCTCTGTAGATGGCCTCTGCTCCCTGGGTCTTGAAATAAAACCCACCCTGGGCAGAGGTGTCATGCCTCCTCCTCCAGGATGGGCTGGGTCCACAAAAGGGAAGCTTCACGTGCCTGCTGCCTTTGTTGGCCAATCCTGCCTTTTGCTGCCTCCAGCAGCCTCCTCCCACTGGATCAGACCCCAACTTTGGGAGGGAGATTCGGTGGTAAAACCAAATTAGGAAGAGAGGTGTGACCACCTTTGCCAACCCTACCTCTTAGGGGGGGGGGTGTGGGGGGGGTGGGGGTGAGGTGAAGCACACATCTCAGGCTCTTCCATCTTGAAGATGGGGAACCCAGCATATTAGAGAGAGGCTCATGCCCCTTCCCAATGGAGAGTGGAGAGTGGTATAATAGGGGGTGTACTCACCCCCAGGAAGGGCCCCATTGGTCCAAACCTGCACACCCCTGAAACGCTCCTTAATTTACTATTTAGTGATGACCCTGAACCTTGCCTCCTCAGAAATGAGAAGAAAGAAGAAGGGGCACCAAAGAGCCGAGCTGAGTAAGAAAGAAGAGGACACCAACTTTTTTGGCCCCAGCTCTACCGGCCTGTCCTGACTTCAACCCAGAACCACCAAAACTCTGGCGTGTCCAGCAGCCATCCAGAACCCAGAGGACCTTCCAAACCTTCATAAAAACTGTCTCTTGTGAGCACCAGATTTGCTCAATCTAAAGACTCCAACATAAAACCCGGATCCAGGCGGCTGCGCGGTACAAACAGATAACATTCTTTCCTTTCATAGGAACCCATGTTATGATTTTCCTCCTAAGAATGTTCTAAGTGTTGAACTGACTTTTGTATTGAAACCAAAGTAACTTTGCTTTGAACCCAAAACTGTGTTAGCTACCTTTGTATTGTAGGACCCCGAATAGTCAATGTAACTAAAAGTAACACAAAAGTAATCCAAAGTAATTTCAATGTATTTTGAACTGTTTTGGAAGCCAATGCAAACCTGTAAAGATTTCAATTCCATCCACAATTGCATCTCTGTGTAGTGAAAGTGTATTTTGCCTACCTGTGCTAAGTTCTGCCTGGTTCTAGAAATAAAAACTAAGTATACCTTTTTATACTTACATAGTTGGTCTGGATTTTGTTTCTGAGTGTGTGCCATCAGTTCTTGATTGAGTGAATACAATAAATGCTTAAAATGACCTCATGATAAGCCTAACTGCTCGACTAGACTACCACAAATAGAGCTGGTAGAGATTATCTAATTTAGCCTCTGCTATACCTCTGGGGATCAACTGGACTCTGTGCACACTAAGCCTTGGTATAGTATATATAGAGCCAGCTTCCTACAACTGGTGCTCATGCAAGGAACTCAACCTTCAGATCAAGTTGATGCTGTATTTAAAAACTGTTGAAAATGAACTGAGAGGTAAGAACAAAGTCTTGGTATAAGGAAAGGCAAATAGAGACCCATTTCATGGCTGATTTGTACAAAGTGAAAGCAGAAAACCTTGATGCATCGCGGCTTCCTCGCTTAAATTTGGGATCTTAAGCAAATACTTTATTTCACCAAACTCTTTTTCTGCAATATTGCGTATGAAACCACTTTCAAATAGTGAGCAAGGACTACCAGTTATTCAAAACTATCACTTCGAATTAGTACTTCTAAGTGCAGTGCTATAATGTGCCTTATTAATTTAAAAGCTTCCACATGTTAAAGAAATACACTTTTCTGAATTTTAATGAGAATTTACCATATTTTATGTGATATTTGTTGTATTAGTTACATAGCAAATATTTTCAGGGCTTGGCTGGTGCACGGGCTCTAAGAAACTAGCAAGATCCTTTGCCCGGCTCTGGCTTAGCTCTCCCTGTTAATTTATCAGCTGTCCACCTCCATGAAATCCCCACTCTTCTGCTCTTCGTGTCTGAGAACAAAATGGAGGCGAACGTTTGTATGAATCGCAAATCAGTGCACAGAACTGGAGCAGTTGTCAGGATCTGTTAGTAAAACAAATTGATTCAGTTTAAGAATGCTTCTTAGGGCCCACACTGCTGGACTTAGTTTTAAACAGTGAGAAAAAAAGGAAGAAAAATTGTTATGGGCATAGCCAGAATAATTGCATTTCTGTTAAGACTCCTGGTGGAAAACAATGAAACTATTTTGTAGCATTCTGTTCATTGAAATGTGTTGCAATCCTAAAGTTATCATGTAGTCAATGCTAAAAATTTTAAGTTTTCCTTTAATTTACTTCCCCTGTAGGCACAAGGCAATTGTAAATCCTATGGATATCCAAACCTCCAGTGCTGTGCTCTGGACCTGCATTAAAGCCATGGCCATCTGGGTCATCTCCATGCTACTGGCAGTCCCTGAAGCAGTGTTCGCCGAAGTGGTGCAAATCAACGATACTGATAACGTCAGCTTCACAGCATGCATTCCTTATCCTCAGACTGATGAGATTCACCCGAAGATCCACTCTGTAATGATCTTCCTCGTCTATTACCTTATCCCACTCACCATCATCAGTGTCTACTACTACCACATTGCGAGGACCCTAATCAAGAGTGCGCATAATATTCCAGGGGAGTACAGCGAACATTCTAAGAGACAGGTACGCTAGATTGTTATTATACCTTCTGTGTGCTGTTGTCCATAAATAACCATATACCAGAGAAGAAAGAGTCTAACTAAAGTTGTTTTTATTAATTTAGTTGTTTCCTTAAGTGATGAGTGCCACTCTTTCATTACTTCTGCAAACGGTTGTGTTTGATTAAGGTTTGAAGAAGGCGTTGAAAATAAAACTCAGGTACAGCTTAGAACTGTTGTCTGCTATTTTTTTAAAGCGACCTTCTGTTCTCTGAAGGAGTTCAATCAAAATGGAGATTGGATAGTTCACTTTTTAGGGGTTCCAAGGGTATGGTACAAGAATATTGTAACCAAAATATCATCTGACGCAAATATTCAGTCCGAAATATTCCCTCCCAAAAATATTCCCTCATGGAGCGAAAATGGATTTTACACCAATGGAACAACATTTTTGTAAATGATATTTAAGGTGCAATATCTTTGTGTCAGACAATGTTTTTGCTGACAATATTCTGACATGCACCTGTTTCCTGAAAGGACCTTTGTTAAATCTGCCCTCAGCTCTAGGTTCAGTGCATTCTATCGCCTGGGGTCCTGATTCCCAGGGACCTGCCTTTGGGTTTCCACCTGGTGTGTTGGGTGATCTACAGCAGCTCAGCCAGCCATGATTGTTGTAAATTGTCGCACCATTCGCACATCAGACTGTTATACTGAACATTGATGACCTAATTCAAAAAGGGCCATGACTAAACTTTAGGGATCTGCGCTTCTTGAATAGAATCTTGGAACAAATTTAGAGATTCACAAAAGATCTCTGAGGTACTTTATGAAATCTACAGCAGTTGTATAGTTCCTGAAGTGCTAAGGCAAAGCGTGCAGAATATTTCACCTGAAGACAGATGATGTTTATGTACTCTCCACAATGATAATATTCTCCCTTGGAGAACCACTTATCCTACACCCCTATTCAACCTTCTGGGGTGCCTCACTGGAAACCAACTTATCCCTGCCTTTGACCGCAGCAAAGTTGCATGTGTTTTCAGGAAGGGAGACAGCGAGAGGTATGCGAACACACACAAATCAAATGTATGAGGTAGAAGATAATCATCTGTTGATCTGCTGTGCCTTGCCCATGAATGACTACAACTCCTCCCCTTCACCTTAAAATGTAATTGGCGCAATTCCATCCTACTGGCAGCAATTCAGCACTCCACTGAAGTAAAATTCCACAGCGGCTAACTCCGCTCATCAGAATTGTGATTTTTTTTTGGGCAAAGTGCTTTACTGGACAAATGAATTGTACTTGGGTTCACTACGTTTGTTTATAATTAAGAGGTGTAATTATGTAGGAAATTCTTTCATTTGCCTCCAAAAACTCACTAAAATAAAACTGCAATTGTTAATGGGACTTTGTTGTCACCTCCCCCCCCACACCACTACAGAATCTCTGTCCCTCTGCTGCCCCCACAACAGAGTTTGAGCAGCGTTGATATGTTTACTATTTCAAAAAGTATATCTTATTTTCAGAATAAAACTGACAGTATAATTTACAATGAAGTAAATGTATTAAAGATTTTTTTCTTTAATTATGAAACTCACAGGGATTCGCTCGCTAAAAGGATGTTGTATTTTTTTCAACCCTGGCTTTTGCGTGAATGATCAAACTATATATCTACAGACAGGGGCACTGTTTAACCTGAGGCTTTTATTGATACACTGTCTCTAGAAAGACACAGTAGCGCCTCTGCTTTTCGCAGAAGTAATGCTTTTAGATCAAGACATGGACATTGCGTTAACAGCTGCTGGGAACATAAGTGTGCATTAGAGCCCCGAGCAATTTCAGGCTGAATGAGCTGTACCAATAGAACATAATTTGCAGACAGTCCGTCTTCTTTCTTTTTGGGAACATTTTCTTCAAATTGATTCCTGTTACTTTCCATTTTTCTGTCGACTGCAGCTTATAAACATGCACGAGGACAGCACGTTAGACTTTGGAGGTACAATGTATAAAAATTGTGAGTTGCCTAGAAGTCATTCGTCTGGTTCTATTGCTCAGAGATTGTACGATACTGCCCCCTTTTAGTGACATGACTTAATTGATATAATGTAAGCGGCAGTGACAGAAACCGGAAGGATCAGGAAAGGACTTCACTTCTCTAGTTTACAATAACTGCAGTGTGTTACCATTTGTTCTGATATTCCGCGAGGGGTTAGGAAGAGAAACAGACTGATATGGGAAGGCAAGACGTTTCATTTCAAGGTGGCAGGCCAGAAAAACAACAAACACTGAAAGAGAGCCTGCTACCAAAGTCCTAGATCCTGTGGCGCCCCTCACTCAGAGGAGTAGGGAAACCTACTAGGTTTTAAAAATAACCCTCACCCACTAACACTAGTTAGTGGCATGCTTCCCACCCAAGACTCCCAGTGCATCTGAGTTTGTGCTATGATGACTGAGTTACAGTGGAGCTAGTTTTGTTTGGTTTCACAGGGATCAAGAATATAAAAGTACTGTAAGGTGTTCACGACTGAAGGCAATATTTAATAATGGGAGACTTTTTATTTAACACAAACCTTATTACATTTATGTTAAGACATGACAGTACTTACAGCAGTGACTGACATGATTAACAATGATTAAACAAATTATGTTAAATAGAGCCCCAGTCAAGTCATATATGTTACAGACTATGTCATTGTATTGCAAACTAAAGAACGATATACATTATTCCGCCTACCCCCCAATCTATTGACCACATCACCTAATCTAGGAAACCCAAATATGCATCAACATGCAAGAAGGGATACATAAGTGATATAAGCATGTGAGGGGAGGCTAAGAAGACCCTACAACTGAACGGACAAGGGAGAGAGGGGACCTAACCAAGCCACCTTCCGTAATCATCAACTAGAACCCATAGCATTGTTGAGATTATCACTGGGTGTAATGGGGGTTTCCAACAAAGCAGCATCTGCTTTGGGAATCGCTGTAAAGTATGTGAAGGGACACTTAATCTGGTGCCATGTCCTGCGCTTTACACCCCTCTAAAAGAGCATCAGGGAGATGGGCTTTTTGCGGAGGCTACGATGCTACTATCGACGAAGAGCATAACTCTCCACAAGTTCCCAGTGGGACACCTCGTCCTGCCATTTGTCTAACCTTGGGGCTTTCAAGGATTTCCATTGTCGTGTTATGAGCCTCTTCACCAATAGTAAGGCCAAATCCGTAAAGCACAATGCTACCTTGGAACCTTGGGGCATTGGATGGAGGCCAAGAAGACACTGTGCTGGTATACCCCATTGTGCCAACCCTGTAACATTTGATAAGGCTAATGCTAGCCTGGCCCAGTACGTGGATAAACCTGGAAAAGTCAATAGCATAAGTAAGAGGTCGACATCTGGAGACTTGCAACTTGGGTATCCGGAGTAGATGGTGGGGAACATCTTAGGGAGTCTTTGTGGTGTTACATGCGCCCTGTGAAGAAATGAAAACTGGATCAATTTAAGTCTAGAATTGCAGGAGACGTGTTTGGGATATTCAAGTATACATGCCCAGTCTTCATCCGGGATTTCCTGAATGAGGTCTGTTTCCCAAGTCTGTTTTAAAGAAATCAGCAACGCCTCCAGATGCACCCAAAACCCCTGATAGAGCCAGCTAATAAGATACCTCCCATTCCTCATGGTGTGCACTGCCTGAAGCAATTCATGTGTGTAGAGTTCTCTCCTTCTGGGTTCCAATGCTGTCTGACGTTTCTGTCTATGCTGACATGTATAAAAAATAATGTCTCGGGAGCCTAATATGTGTGCACGAAATCTTTGCGTAACTTTAGTGTACCATCCTGAAATAACAATCCCACTGTCGGCATCCCTTTCTGTTCCCATGGACCCAGACAGTCCTCGTAAGCATTCCTGAGGATGTAGGGATTCTCCAGAGAGGAATATTTGGTGCAAACTGTGAGGTGATCGCAGTGTACCTCATCACTAGTTTCCAGTAGGCTGGGGCTACCTGAAGCAGGAGAGGACATGTTTGTGGGGGTGTCACACGGGGGCATATCAATCCATGCAGTTGACCATGGTCGATTTGGGCCGGTGTGTAACCTATCTCTGACTAATTGTGACCAGCTAGCCAATAAGACATCCATTGTTATTGCCCCACT
This sequence comes from Lissotriton helveticus, assembly GCF_964261635.1. Lineage (NCBI taxonomy): Eukaryota > Metazoa > Chordata > Amphibia > Caudata > Salamandridae > Lissotriton > Lissotriton helveticus. The sequence continues at coordinate 1,584,771,449 of NC_136067.1, read as the reverse complement.
ATACTGGAAGCCTTAACGTCGGGGTCCCCCAGGCTCCCCTCAGTGGTGAGAAGCTGCAATTTAATAAGGCCCACCTTGCAGCGCCCTGGACTCCAGGCGGATTCTCCTAACAAAGTATACAGTAAAGGGAATACCCAAGCCAGCACAACCATAGGAAGGTTCACAAAATAATACAGGCAGTGCAGTAACGTAACCATCTGCGCCAGGGCCAGATGGCCCACGACCGACAGGGACTGAGTGACCTCAAAAGTAATTTGCGATTCAAGTGAAGTGATCACCCTCACAAGGTTACCTTCAAGCAAGTCCTTCATATCCCGATAGATATGAATACCAAAGTAGTGGAAAGTGTGAGCAGCAACAGGTAGAACTTCTGTGTCAAATCCTAAAGCCAGGTCAATGGGATTGTCAACAAATTGAAAAGCACAGAATTTTTCAATGTTGATACGAAGGCCACAAAGAACCCTGAAGGATGCCAGTTAGTGGAGTATGCCCTGTAACCCGATAGGGAGGTCCAAAATGTAAAAGATCATGTCATCTGTGTACTAGGACACAGAGTGCACCACCGGACCTACCGGTATACCCCACCCACCAGATTCCTGATGAATATGCTGTGCTAGAGGTTTTAGAACGAGGATAAATAAAAGAGGTAAAAAGGGGCAACCCTGTCTAGTCCCATGGGCAGCCTGATACGTGTCTGAAATGTGAGGTCCTGTCCTAGCTCTGGCCGTAGGGCCCACATACATTGAATGTGTGCCTGCAGGATTCCATATCCGGCTAGCGCTTCCATCATAATGTCCCACCCCAAGCTGTCAAAGGCTTGGTGAACATCTAATGAGATGCAACCTGCAAATGGGTAATGATCACGGGATGCGGTCACAACATGGAACAGCCGACAAATGTTTAGTGATGTACTGTGACGGGGTACAAAGCCACATTGGTCCCCATGCAATAACTTTGGGAGCAATTGGAGAAGTCTGTGGGCAAGCATCTTACTCAAAATCTTATATTCTGTATTTAAGAGGGGAAGGGGTTGGTAAAAAGGCAGTTTTGTAGGCGGTTTACCAGGCTTCAGTAGCGATGTCATCACTGCCTCTCTAGAAGAGGGAGGAAGCAAACCTTCCTCTAAAGAGGAATTATATAGCTTTTCTAAGTACAGCACTAACTTAGAGGCATATGTGGAGTAAACTTCTATTAGGAGTTCATTCAATCCCAGTGTTTTGTTCCTGGTGAGCTCCATAATGGCCCCACATGTCTCTCTCTACAATATAGGTGCACTTAAAGTTTCTGTCTTGCCCGGCAACACTCTTGGTAGTGTTGTCTGCCGTAAGAATGCAGCAACAACCTCAGAATCCAGGAAAGGTGGGGCTGTATAGAGAAGAGCATAAAAATCATGGAACGCCCTATTAATAGCCTGCTGGGTATCGTCCAAGCCACAGACCAGGTCGTGTATGGATAAAATGGGTGTAGATGTGGAGTCGAATCGAATCATACAAGCCTGCAATGGCCCAACTTGTCGGCCTTCGTATGTATTTCTGTGCCTAAGCTTTATAGTCTATCAGGGGGAGGTGAGCGAACAGCTCGGCATAAACAATACAAGCCTCCTGCAGCGCACCTTCATCTTCGGTGTCATTGAGCTGCTTCGTTTCCAGTGGGTCCAACCTGCTCTCCAGTTGTGTAATGTATCTCACAACCTCCTACCTAGCTACCACCACCGTGGTGATGGAGGACCCATGAACTACAACCTTAAAGGCTTCCCACTCCAATAACAGGGAAGAGGCCATACCATTGTTCTTGGTAAAATAGATGTTAATGGCAGTAGCGAGTGTCTCTTTAAAAACTACATCCTACAGGAGGGCCAGCTGCAGGCACCATGTGGGTATCGGGGTCAGCACCTGCCCCCAAGATAATATTATTTCCACAGGACTATGATCAGAAATTGTCTTCCCCAAGTGTGTGGCATGCATCATATTGAGGAGGAGTGTAGTGGGCAGAGGAATCTGTTAAGGTGGGAATACAATGTGTGGGGGTGTGAATAAAAAGTATATTCTTGCATTATGACATTCCGGCTGTGCCAGACATCTAAAAGGTTCCATCAATTGTTTCAAGGCCTTAGAGTGATAAACCAATGCAGTGGCAGGCAGGGGAGAATGTGATCTATCTACTTTGGGATCCAGCACTGCCTTAAATTCTCCACCCACCACCCAGAGATGCGCAGTCCTCTCTTCCAGTATGGAGGAGAGATATGACAGAAAGACATCTTGTTCCGTAGTGGGTGGATATATGCACCCCAACATGATTGGAGCTCAATCTAGCGTACCCCTGTGCAAAACATAGAGCCCCTGCATATCTATTTTATTGTCAAGTAATTACAAATGGGAACCCTGCCTGTAGCCAACTCGCCTCGCTCCTGGGGAAAGCAGAATAGTAAGTGTGAAATAATTATCCCCTCCATTTCCTACACAACTTCTGGGTCTCGTAGTTGGAAAGGTGGGTCTCCTGAAAAAATGTGATGCGAGAACGAAGCCTATTAAGTTATACTGAAACTCTAACAGCCTGATTCATGAAGCGAAATTGCGCTCGCAATAGCTGCGAAAAAGCTATTGCGAGCGCAATTCACAAAATCGGCATTCACCACAGAATAGCGAATTTGCTAAAAGATTCGCAGAATCCCGGCAGGAGAGCATTAGCGAATCGGAATAAAATAGCGATTACGCTATACAATCGCAATCGGTAATCATGAAAAATCGCAAATAGCGAAAAACCCCAAAATCGCTGTTTGTGAGGCGCAAATTAAGGACAACCCAAAGCAGGTGGTAACCATCAAAGCCATGGAATTTTTTTCTTCGAAAAACCGTTGCCCAATCAGTAACAGGTGCAGGCCTGACCAAACACTCATAAGGAGATGCAGCAGCAGCATTAGGAGTCTCACAATGCCAGGACTGTACATGGTGGTCAGGCGGCGAAGGCTACAGCGAGCAGCACGGAGTAGACGCAGAATCCAGGAGAGGATATTCCGCCAGCGGGTCACCCTGCTGGGCCAAACCAGAGAGCAAATATATGCAAAGTACCGCCTGAATGGGGCAATGATTATCAAGCTAATACAGGACCTTGACCCCCTGATGCAGCACCCAACAAGGCGGACCAATGCCGTGCCTACACATGTCCAGGTATTGTGTAGCCTGCACCTCCAGGCCTCCGGGAGCTTCCAGGGGATAGTTGCGGCTGCTGGGGGGATATCCCAGCCCACCATGTCCCGCTGCCTATGGAGTTTCCTTGACGCAATGCTGACCCAGCTACACCAGCACATCAAATTTCCCACCAGCCAACAGGATTTGGATGTGACCAAGCAGCAATTCTACAATGTTGCGCAGTTCCCACATGTGATAGGATGCATTGACTGTACTCACATCCACATCTGCCCACCAGCTGCAACGGAGTACATGTACCGCAATCGCAAGTCCTACCACTCCCTCAACATCCAGATGGTCTGCAATGCTAAGACATACATCACGGACATTGTGGCACAGTACCCGGGGAGTACACATGACTCCTTCATATTCCGGCACAGCGGCCTCCACACACGACTGGCCAGGGGAGACTTTGGTGAACGACACCTACTTGGTAAGTACACTTGCCCCACAATGTCACACTGTGATGTAGTATATGCGCTGCACAGGCAGGCACTCACCCTCTGCTCCTCTCATGCAGGTGACAGTGGCTACGCCCTCCGTGAATACCTCCTCACCCCATACCTCAACCCTGCGACACCACAGCAACAGCGTTACAATGTAGCACACATACGCACAAGGAATTGCATTGAGAGGACATTTGGGCTGCTGTAAAGCAGATTCTGCATACTGCACAAGACTGGTGGGGCCATGTACTACAGTCCTGATATGTGCTGCCGCATTGTGGCTGTGTGTGCAATACTACACAACATTGCTACCAAGCGCCGGATACCTGTAGAGATCTCTGGCAGTGAGTCGGAAGGGGACGACCGGCCACCTGCACATGTGCGTCATGCACGCGGGGAGAACCCAGCTGAAGGACACAGACGCCGCAACCACATCACAATGAACAGTTTCTAGTGCACCGACTCCCCTCACCCAACAAATCACAATTGCATGCCAATGGAAATAATGACAGGAGGCCGATGTATGATGCAGGAATAAATATTATTGTTAAATGCACAATAATAATGTTATGTCTCCATTCATCAAATGCTAGCAGTATTGCGCCATACTGCTCCTAACAAAACACTGGACATGCATGTATCAGCACCATGTCCCAGCCAATGTACATGAAACTCAATTGCGCCTCCGGCGCGCAGCACCCAAACGCCTCTCTGGCTCTTCCTCTGGGACGGCATGTGTCCCTGCTGTGGGCCTAGTGCTGCGGCGTAACACGCCAACCAGTGAGGCAGACAGGCTGCTGACACTGGAGGTGCCCTCACTGGTGTCGTTCCCCCCCCCCCCATTGCCTGGCCCAGTAGGATGGAGTGCCAGCACGGCAGTGGTGACCTGCTCCAACACTCGTCCAACATCCTCAACGCATTGGATCAACTACTGCTGCTGCGCCAGGGACCGTCGTGAGAGCTGGGAGGTGGAATTCCCGATTACATAGTTAGAGCGGGTGTAGGCTGACAGCCGCGTAAGAAGCTGCCGGTGGCGGCGGCGGGCGGAGTTGCGCTGCGATATGAGCGCAGCAGTGTTGGCCTCCATGGCTGTCGTCATGCGCTCAATCCTCTCGCCCACATTGGCCACATTGCGGCCAATGTTGTTTAGCTGCAGTTGAATAGCCCCTTGCCGTCGTGCCTGCAGTTGGTGTATGCGTAGCATTCGGCTCTCAATGCTCAGGCCTGGCACGCGCACAGCCATCCCCCTCCTGCCGCTGCGTGCTGTGTTCTGCTGGCGAGCCCTGCCATGCCTGCTCTGCTGGCTGCCCACAGTGGGTGTGCGCACAGTCACCACAGTAGCTGCACCAGATGTAGATGGTCCAGCTGGTGGTGGAGTTGTGGTTGTCAAAGGTGCAGCGCCGTATGGTGCTGGCGCAGTTGGTCTTGCCCTGGCTGCGGGGATAGGTGCTGCGCCTGATGGTGCTGGCACAGTTGGTGTTGCCCTGGCTGCGGGGATAGGTGCTGCGCCTGATGGTGCTGGCGCAGTTGGTCTTGCCCTGGCTGCGGGGATAGGTGCTGTGCCTGATGGTGCTGGCGCAGTTGGTGTTGCCCTGGCTGCGGGGAGAGGTGCTGCGCCTGATGGTGCAGGAAGTGTCGGTGTTGGCACCTCCTCGGCATCCTCTCGTGCCTCGTCAATAAGCAGCCTGTCGCTGCTGTTGTCAGCGCCACCTGTGAGGGGAATTGGACGTACATTAATTGCATGTATCTGTCACACGTGCAGTTGCTACATGCATGCTGGATGACATTCCCTGCCTGGCTTTGGCATTGCGTACTTTGGGACATGTGAGCCTGCATTGGGGTTCTTGTACATTGTGGGCAGACTACATGTCCCACAATGCTTTTGGGCATGACCTAATGTGCATGGTTTGCATGACTTGGGATGAATATGGGAGGCTATAGGGCTATGGCCATTGTTAGGGGACAGGGTCGCAGTCGCATGCCACTTACCTTGGCTGTCTTGGCTGGGTCGGGATGAGTCCAGATTGACGACCCCTATGCACGCCTCTGGCTCCAGAGTGTCCTCCACGCGGTCCTCCATGGGGGTGTTGGGAGGGACTGTAGGATCTCCGCCCCCAGTAGCCTGGGTATCGCCCAGCCTCTCTGCCACCCTCTCCTTGGCACGACCTCGGAGGTCGTACCACCTCTTTTTCAGCTCCTCCAGTGACCTGTGTGTCACGCCCACAGCGTTCACTTTAGCAGCTATCCCAAGCCAGATTCGATGTCTCTCCACCTCCGGCACCCTCCTGGAGTCCTTCCCAAATAGTTTGGAGTGGTTATCAACCACTCCCTCAATCAGGTGCTCCAACTCCTGCTCCGAGAACTTGGGCTTCCTCTTGCGCCCGGTGTCACTGGGCCCTGGTGCTGGCTCCTCTGTCATTGCTGCAGTCACAAATGGGTTGGATTTGCAAGTTTGGAGGTGTCCTGGAAGGAGCTCTGTTCAGCTGCACCCTCGAGATCAGCCTCACAGTTCTGAATGGGGGTGGGAACTGCCTGCTTCCTGGTTGTGATGTCATCACTGTGCTCGAAATGCGACTTCCCGTTTTTGCGATCTCGCTACTTGCGAGATCGCATATTGCTATCTCGCAATTAGCGATCTCGCTATTTGCGATATCGCTATATCGACACGGATTTTGAGGGTAATTGCACATTTTCTGCGATTTTAGTAAATCGCTAACGCTTTTTGCGGCCGTGTGCGATTCGCTTTATTTTCTCGCTAACTATGATGAATGCCGATCTGCGATTTTCAAATTGCGATTCGCTGTAAATCGCAATTTGAGAATCGCAGATTTCCTTTTTCATGAATCAGGCTGTTAGTCTCTTTTATACAGACCCCAGACCACGTACAATCTAGGTGACACTTTTACAGGTATTTGAGATCGTAACCATGGACGACATCAATGCAGTTCCCAGAATCCCCTCCCAGGCACTATAGTCACCCCCAAATGACATGTCTTGTCTCCCTTGTGATGTATTCCTATAGGTTCTGTATCGATCCCCCTATTCCTGACCCTATTCTGGTTAACGAGTTAACTAGCAGCCATCCCATGATGCAGAAACCGTTATCTGATTACGCCAGACCACGGCACAGGAGCGCGTTATCTGATTAGGTCATAACGCTTGCCATCTAATTAGGCAAGCAATATTCCTCCAGCCCCTGATAAGGCATACGGAGTTCTCAAAACAAATCAAACCTATGACAACCTGGGAAAAACCCTGCGGCCATTGTTTTGATTTCACCGAGAACTTCAGTAAAAGAATGCGCTAACGACCAGCTCGTATGACATCCTTATTGACGTATCTATGTCCATCCTTACGTCAATCTCGGCACCTTACAGGTATAAATATTATCCGATATTGCCTTAAGCAAACACACGCGGTGGTGACGAGACCGGAGCAGCGAGACTTGCCGAAGCCCAGCAGAGAGCGAAGCCCACTAGCTGCCCCGCCTTCCTGACGCGCTGAGAACGAGACGCTGCCTTTCTCCTGCCGAGAAATCCAGCTCCGGCGCTTCCGAGCAGCCCTTGCAGGCAGCCTGGAATATCGAGACCAAAGATGAGAGATACCATCCCTCAATCATCCTAGATTCAAGGTACGGAACTGAATAACCCCTTGCAGAGAATTCTTGAATCAGTCACTTGGCAAAACAAACTTAACTTAGACTGCTACTTTCTATCCCCGCCCACGTATTAGGCTTAGGTCAGGTACACTGGGGTAGGCGTGGTTAGAAGCACCAGTTGAGTACGATTAGTCAAATGTTTATATGTATGTATCTATTTTATCCATTTTAAACCACCATATGGCTTAGAAACCATATAAATGTTTTTACAATATTATTTTATACTTCTGCTTTTATTGTATGCACTTTACTTAACCATAAGTATTGCAATAATATCGATTCATTTCTCTTGTACGAGAAAAGAGACTGATCAATAAATAACATCTTTTATTGAACACGCCCGTCTCTTCTTTTTCTCTACAATCTGGTGAAACTAAGAATGCACGTACTGACTGAGTAAAATAAGTTGTCTTTTGTTTTCACACGACTCTAGAGATACACTCTTGATTAGGGGAGAGCAAAGTTGTCATGTTCTATGGTTGTCAGAAACTAAATCCCTTCTTGTCTATCCAGGGAGGTTCAACTCCTCCTTGTCTATTCGAGAAAGTTTCTAGTGAACTCTGAGCTAGCTGGCAAACCCAAAACTTTAAGTCTAATATCGACAGTAGAAGACCTAGTTAACGTCTGGTCTAGGTCTATACTATTGGAGGTATTATTCCAATGCGCAGAGCCTATTGGGATAATAGGAACTACACTACATGGCGCCCAACGTTGGTGGATAGGCGATAAAACTAACGCAAGACTTTAGAGTAACTCAGTCGTGCTTTTTCACTCAGACCCCTTTTTCCCATAATACTCCAAAGACTTCTGGAGTGGGTGAGAGGTAAAATCCGCCAAACCTCGCAATCAACGTTGAAGGATACACTGTTCCAAAATATTGTGCATCTCATCTTTGTTTCCATAAGAAACCTGATCTGCAAACAAACAGAATAACCATCCTGACAGTAAAATGCCAGACAGTGATGATGAAAGAGAGAGAGCTAGAGTAGCAGCTGAAGTAATAGCAGCTGATAATACTATGCAAGAAGCAGACCCGGATATAATACTCATCCCGGTCAACATAAGAAGAAGAAAATGGACTGACACCAAGAGGTGGTACAGTCATATTCGTAATTGAGGCACACGAATATCGGCAGACAGAGGTATTCTATTCATGGATAAACTTTCCAGCAGCAAATGCTGTAACAAAGGAGTTCCACTGTTATAAAATAGAGGAACCTCCGGATACCTACACTCCTTTCGAGGAAGTGGAAGTACCACTCAAATTCCAAGAGCATCTGCTCTTGTTTAATGGCGCCCTAAAACATAATAATCACATTACCAGGCTCGGTCCACTAGGTAGACCAGGAGCAACGTGGCCGGTCCTAGCCGGATACACACCACATCCAGACATCGAAAGAATGTCTGCAGCAGATGTTTTAGTACAACTAAAACAATTAATTAAAATATATAGACAACTAGTCCAATATGTAATGCGGACTTCAACCATCCAACCTGTAGTTAAAATCCCACAGCTGACCCCTCATCAGGGGAACACAAATAAAATTACACCACAGAACATACAGTCCTGCCTAGGTAAAGTACCAGCTAAACGGGAACAAATACCATTCTGGTTAGCACAAAAAATCACCCAAATAGAGGCGGTGTTTCCAGACACCACCCCTGTGGATAAACACAGGATTCTGACTATCTGTCTTCCAATGGGAATCGCACCACACGTGGAGGACTGTGACACTTGGGGTACAGTCTTTGCTTCCATTTACACAAAAACACATGGAGTTCCATCAATGTCAGTAATACCAGATGTGCTAAAACAAATTCAAGACGAATACGGTCCAGAACCCGCTTTAACTCTTGATATGAAATTACTAAAAGACTTCAAGCAGGTCTCGGCAATATTACTAGCCAACATAAAAGGAGAAGCAGCGAATGTGGCGATCCGCCAGAGGTTAAAAGAGACAGATATAGCAGACCAACCCGCTGAAATTGCCAGAATTATAGAAAACTAAAGAAAACAATGGTCCTTAGAATAAGGAATTTATCAGTTCAATATAACATATAGACTCCAATCAGTGCTATATCTCAGAGTTTTTCAGTGCCCAGCCGGGCCTGAATTTTAATTCAAGTATAAAAAATAATTACAATGACCACAGGGTCTGATTCAAGAGTTGATAGGGTACAAGCCTGCACCTATCCAAAGTACACTCGAACAACGTTCGGGGAAGGAAAATAAGAAATAGACAAAGAGAAAGCAAAGAAATTCAGGCAAAAAGAACATGGGAGCCAATTTTCCCTTGCATCATTAATACCAATCAAAAGCAATTTAGGACAAACAATAACTGTAACAAAAATAACATAATAGACAGGTTACAGAATTGTCAAAAAGTGTCGACGGCGTTTCGATCCCCTGGCTCCTAGTGAACTGGGATCATCATCAGGACTTTCTAATTTTTTGCCTGTAAAAATTTTTTTGTCATAAGCCTGTTTAAAGTAAAAAAGTGGGAGGAAAAAAAGAGAATTCTTTTTACATATAAAGCACTTAGTTCAGGACTTTTTACAATCAGACAATATTTCTTACTGCTCATGCCAAGGGCTACAATCACCTGGACAGACCATTTAAGGCGGCGACCCGTGGCGAGTGAGTGTTGGCCTCATGCAAAACCAGTGTGTGTCAAGGGAGTTCAATAGCGGCGCACTCTTAAAGAGTTCGAGTGAGTGCGAGTGAAGTGAAGGTGTCAGTTTGTACATTAGAGATTACTGCCGCTTGTGCAAACAGACCGTGAAGCACTCGTGGCGAGTTCTAACTAGGGCTATCATGTGCCACATCATGTGCTTAGGTGATTATTGTGAGAGCGTAATAGTCGAATGCCGGACATACCTTGTAGAGCGTAGAATACTCTTTTGTAGCGAGTTGGGGTGACCGGGGTACGGCGTGCCTGGTAGTGATATAAATTGCCTAAAAAATTACCTCCATTTCTATGTGATGGACATAGTGTCATCAGTCTGCTCGACTGTAGAGCAAGGCAGTATCGTCTGCATCAAAAAGGTAAGAGCGTATTCATGCTCCCCACGCCTCGCCGGCAGCGTTTCTTTATATAATGTAATAAGTAACCCTCGCTTTTCCACAGAGTGCGTAAAATTGAAACTCTGCCCCCACAAGACCCGAAATCATTTAATTTGCGGCATGGATGGATACTAAAGACTGATGACACTATGTCCATCACATAGAAATGGAGGTAATTTTTTAGGCAATTTATATCACTACCAGGCACGCCGTAAACGGCCCACCACGGAACTGATTTGCTTCTTTAAATCCCCAGGCATTGAACTTCCAACTCGCTGCAAGAGAGTAAATCGTGCTCTGCAAGGTTGTTGTTTACCGAATTGAAACGGAGGTAATTATAGGCACTTTAGTCCATTGTCCGGCACTACGCAAACGGCTCACCACGGAACTGACCCGCCCCCCTTTAATCCTTAGGCATTGTACACTCCGGTCACCCCAACTCGCTACAAAAGAGTATTCTACGCTCTACAAGGTATGTCCGGCATTCGACTATTACGCTCTCACAATAATCACCTAAGCACATGATGTGGCACATGATAGCCCTAGTTAGAACTCGCCACGAGTGCTTCACGGTCTGTTTGCACAAGCGGCAGTAATCTCTAATGTACAAACTGACACCTTCACTTCACTCGCACTCACTCGAACTCTTTAAGAGTGCGCCGCTATTGAACTCCCTTGACACACACTGGTTTTGCATGAGGCCAACACTCACTCGCCACGGGTCGCCGCCTTAAATGGTCTGTCCAGGTGATTGTAGCCCTTGGCATGAGCAGTAAGAAATATTGTCTGAATGTAAAAAGTCCTGAACTAAGTGCTTTATATGTAAAAAGAATTCTCTTTTTTTCCTCCCACTTTTTTACTTTAAACAGGCTTATGCCCAAAAAATTTTTACAGGCAAAAAATTAGAAAGTCCTGATGATGATCCCAGTTCACTAGGAGCCAGGGGATCGAAACGCCGTCGACACTTTTTGACAATTCTGTAACCTGTCTATTATGTTATTTTTGTTACAGTTATTGTTTGTCCTAAATTGCTTTTGATTGGTATTAATGATGCAAGGGACAATTGGCTCCCATGTTCTTTTTGCCTGAATTTCTTTGCTTTCTCTTTGTCTATTTCTTATTTTCCTTCCCCGAACGTTGTTCGAGTGTACTTTGGATAGGTGCAGGCTTGTACCCTATCAACTCTTGAATCAGACCCTGTGGTCATTGTAATTATTTTTTATACTTGAATTAAAATTCAGGCCCGGCTGGGCACTGAAAAACTCTGAGATATAGCACTGATTGGAGTCTATATGTTATATTGAACTGATAAATTCCTTATTCTAAGGACCATTGTTTTCTTTAATAATCTATTGCCCAAGGTCCTTGGTACTTCTTTGGGTTCCCTTGTTTTTTGAAAAGACTTGAGCGCAAACGCCGGTTTGCAAGGGCTCTTCATTGTCCAAACCCCTCGTGGTTTTGGGTCCCCCTAGCACCCTCATCCCCTCCTCTATTCCTAAACTCCTTTCTCAAAACTTTCTATCCCCTCCAAAATATCGCACTATGTCAAGTCATGCCCCACTCTACACAGACGAATATTTAAAACAACTTTGCTCGGGCCCATCTCTATTGTCCGATAACTCAGAAGTCCCCAGTCAGGAGAATGCCGCACTACCCGAACAGTTAGAAAAACTTAGAAAGAAACAGGTCCGCCTACAACTGATGATACTGATGCTAACAGATTACCTAAAAGCCGACGTAATTCCATTAGGGTTACAAGTCCGTAATATACCCGGGATTTTTACAGACAATCCTAAATACATAAGCAATTTTAGCTACATAGGAACAACTTGCTCACGTCACTGGCTGGCACTAGGGATAGATATTGCTGTTGAGACCCTTAAATCCCTCGAAGTTGAAATCTCAGATATTCTAAAACAAATTCAGGATTCGGATATCACTGAAGACAGCAAGAAACTTCTTGAACAGGTGGATAAAACCATCGCTGAGTTTCATAGAATAGAACAAAATAAAAAATCAAATCAAATAAAAAAAGACATAAAAACATACAATATTGAGGCGACATATCCGTACATGCAGAAGGATTTTTATACAAATCGGGTATACACCAATCCTCAGCAATATAGACCCTGGGGCAGATTCAATAGACGCAGGAACATAGTAGGTTTTTCAGACACCTCAGCTGAATCGTCTGATAACTCGGACGCAGGCGAAGGTAGCAGCACCTCCAGACGAGGTGGTGCACATCAGAACACTGGTACTAGTGCTTTTTTACAGAGGGGCCAACAAGGCACACCTCAGAGAGGGAAGGTCAAGAAAACCCAGAGATGGGTCAACCCACCGGGAGAGCGGCGGACGAGGAACAATTATTATCAGTGGTGAACTCTCCACCCTCCCGCACAGAAACTATTCCAATTTTCAATATTTCCAACTATTCACTCAAGGAAGATGAATTTTCCCTCCTCAAAAAAGGTCTCACTTTTGTGCCCACAACCCCACCCAACTTTTTAGAGCTCCATACAGAACTGATGAGGTTCTTTAGACGAGTTCGGCTTAAGGCCTTTTTCCAACTTCATCCTGGCCAAGAGAGTAAAGCTCTGACTCCTTTCCGACCACCGTCCACCTTTTTGCCTTCATCATGCATGATCCCTGCGGAAATAATCACCTTTGAGAAATTGGTATTAAAAGATCTCTCCACTTTGCAGGGCAAGCACAGGTTTACCCCGTATAATATCACACTGAAGGAGAAACAGGCTATTTCCACATTGAAAATGAATACTTCATTGATCATCAAAAGTGCCGATAAGGGTGGGGGAATTGTTCTCCAAAACCTTGACTCCTACACCAAAGAAATACAGAGACAGCTAGATAACAGGGAACATTACCAAAGGCTAGCTGCTAACCCCACAAAAGAGATACAGGAACTTATAAAGAAAATCACTACAGACGCAGTGGCAGAGGGCTTCTTATCCAAGAAAGAGTTTAATTATTTGAACATCAAAAGCCCCAGGACACCTGTGATATATACTCTACCAAAAATCCATAAGAGTGTAACGTCACCACCAGGCCGCCCCATTGTTTCAGCTTGCGGATCAATCCTTGAGCCTCTCGGTTCCTTTATTGATTATTTCATAAAAGGTTTTGTCCCCTCCACGCCTTGTTATGTGAGAGACTCTATGTCCATGATTTCACTGGTTGAAAATCTACCATTCGACCCAGTGACAGACACCCTTTGTACCATGGACGTAGAGTCCCTTTACACAAACATTCCCCAGGTTTTAGCCCTGAAGGTGATTCAAAAGACCTTGGACACACGACCACGCCCACACACAATACCAACGGAGTTTATTTTACAACTTCTCGAAATCTGTCTGACAAGGAACTTCTTTACATTTGATGGCGTGTTCTATCAGCAGATAAAGGGGACGAGCATGGGAGCAATTTTTGCTCCAAATCTGGCGGTATTATTCATGAATGAGATTGAGAATGAGGTAATATGAACACCCTCGAACCCGTTCTACTCAGGGATAGGCTTGTGGCGCAGATACATTGACGACATCTTCATGATTTGGAGATGTGAAGTCAGTGATCTGCGCCACTTCCTACACTGGATGGACAATAATTGCTGCGGCCTCCACTTCACCTTAACATCCGACAAATTGGCTATTGATTTCCTGGATCTCACTATTTTTCACCAGGAAGGAGTCCTTCTGACCCGACTATTCAGAAAAACAACAGAGCGCAATACATTATTGGACTACTCCAGTCATCATCCCAGAGCACTGCGTGATTCACTCCCATTCTCCCAGTTCCTGCGAATTAGGAGAAACTGCTCCTGTAGGCAGGACTATTTCAAAGAAAGTGCCATCCTAGCTGATAAACTCAAAAACAGGGGCTACCCAAAGAGAATTGTCAAAAATGCCCTAAAGAGAGCATGGTACAGACCTAGAGAAACACTACTTACACCGACACATAAGACACCTCAGGATAGACTTGCCTGTGTGACGACTTTCTCCCCTGTGTCAAATAAAATGAGGAAAATGGTACTCCAACATTGGCCAGTGGTGAATGCAGGCATACTTGAACTTGAGCGTCCCTTGTTCGCCTTTAAGAAAAGTAAGAATTTGAAGGATCATTTAGTGCGAGCAGCACTACCAAGTCCCACTCAAGCATCCACACTTGAGGCAATTTGGGGCATGCCCCCCATTGTTGGGCATGTGAAATGTGGTAATTGCAGTGTGTGTGACATAACCATTGAAGGAAAGACAAGAGTATTTAATAATATCACTTTTACTAGCTCTTCTTTGTCTAATTGTAACACCTGTAATGTCATATACATGATTCAATGTCCCTGTAACAAAATGTATGTTGGCCAAACTGCACAGAAGGTAAAAACAAGGATTTGCCAACACAGGAGCCGCATCCGCTGCCAAACTCCCAATGCCCCACTTGTGGAACATTTTACTAACGCCAAACACAAGGAAGACGAATTCCGCTGGACCATACTAAAGTCACTGAAGTTACCGGCGAGAGGCGGTAACATGAGCCAACTTCTCAATCATGAGGAACTTAAATGCATCATCCTCTTGGACACGATCCAGAACGGACTCAATCGAACAGGGGATTGGGCGGGCCTACTCTGAAAAAATAGGCTTGGACCCTCTGAACTTCTTTCGGACACAGTTTCATATTTGCACCAATAATGAATTAGTGAATGAAAATTACGATTTGGGCTGAAAATGTCACTACCATGTTGTTTCTAAAGTCTAATGTACAATGCTCACATTATTGAAGATCACAGTTTAGAACCGTTTATCAAATTAGTATCATCCAGAACGTTTTTCAATGTGCATTTGAATGGTAAAATGTTTTGACTCAATTGCAAATGTAAATTCCCTTGATACTGTTCCTAAAAGTCACGTAAAATGCATGAAGGTGAGCACTTAGACACTTCGCTAGCACATGTGGGTTTACGTTGAATACCGTTCCAAGATGGCCGCCATAGTTTCACGTGCCTCACCGCTATGTTTTAAACACCTCACACCGGCGGGTATCTCACTTCCGGATTGCTGAGAAGTCGGCTCGCTGCCATTGTGCACGCCGAGTGGAATCTGCTCGACTGTAGAGCAAGGCAGTATCGTCTGCATCAAAAAGGTAAGAGCGTATTCATGCTCCCCACGCCTCGCCGGCAGCGTTTCTTTATATAATGTAATAAGTAACCCTCGCTTTTCCACAGAGTGCGTAAAATTGAAACTCTGCCCCCACAAGACCCGAAATCATTTAATTTGCGGCATGGATGGATACTAAAGACTGATGACACTATGTCCATCACATAGAAATGGAGGTAATTTTTTAGGCAATTTATATCACTACCAGGCACGCCGTAAACGGCCCACCACGGAACTGATTTGCTTCTTTAAATCCCCAGGCATTGAACTTCCAACTCGCTGCAAGAGAGTAAATCGTGCTCTGCAAGGTTGTTGTTTACCGAATTGAAACGGAGGTAATTATAGGCACTTTAGTCCATTGTCCGGCACTACGCAAACGGCTCACCACGGAACTGACCCGCCCCCCTTTAATCCTTAGGCATTGTACACTCCGGTCACCCCAACTCGCTACAAAAGAGTATTCTACGCTCTACAAGGTATGTCCGGCATTCGACTATTACGCTCTCACAATAATCACCTAAGCACATGATGTGGCACATGATAGCCCTAGTTAGAACTCGCCAAGAGTGCTTCACGGTCTGTTTGCACAAGCGGCAGTAATCTCTAATGTACAAACTGACACCTTCACTTCACTCGCACTCACTCGAACTCTTTAAGAGTGCGCCGCTATTGAACTCCCTTGACACACACTGGTTTTGCATGAGGCCAACACTCACTCGCCACGGGTCGCCGCCTTAAATGGTCTGTCCAGGTGATTGTAGCCCTTGGCATGAGCAGTAAGAAATATTGTCTGAATGTAAAAAGTCCTGAACTAAGTGCTTTATATGTAAAAAGAATTCTCTTTTTTTCCTCCCACTTTTTTACTTTAAACAGGCTTATGCCAAAAAAATTTTTACAGGCAAAAAATTAGAAAGTCCTGATGATGATCCCAGTTCACTAGGAGCCAGGGGATCGAAACGCCGTCGACACTTTTTGACAATTCTGTAACCTGTCTATTATGTTATTTTTGTTACAGTTATTGTTTGTCCTAAATTGCTTTTGATTGGTATTAATGATGCAAGGGACAATTGGCTCCCATGTTCTTTTTGCCTGAATTTCTTTGCTTTCTCTTTGTCTATTTCTTATTTTCCTTCCCCGAACGTTGTTCGAGTGTACTTTGGATAGGTGCAGGCTTGTACCCTATCAACTCTTGAATCAGACCCTGTGGTCATTGTAATTATTTTTTATACTTGAATTAAAATTCAGGCCCGGCTGGGCACTGAAAAACTCTGAGATATAGCACTGATTGGAGTCTATATGTTATATTGAACTGATAAATTCCTTATTCTAAGGACCATTGTTTTCTTTAATAATCTATTGCCCAAGGTCCTTGGTACTTCTTTGGGTTCCCTTGTTTTTTGAAAAGAATTATAGAAAAATCCTATGAAGAACTAGGTAGAGATAGTTTGGGTGGAATACCAGTAAAGCCCCAACTAATTGAAAGTCCTGAAAAAATATTTATTAAAAATAATCTAAACAGTCAAAAGAAGAACTGGGATGGAAACAAACAATCCAATCCAAAAGAAAAGAGATTCCAGTCCAGAGGAAGGTCTCCTCGGCGGAGAGAAAGATCTCCGGACCAAGGACCCAAGTCTCCCCAAAGGGAGCCCTCTGTGAAAAAATACAACCTTAGAAATAGGGATAACATAAAGAAACCGGATAGATATCAAGATTTTGATACACGTCCCTCTCAATCTTTTCAGAATCGGAAAGAAGAGGACGATCGGAACCCAGGGAAGGGCACGTCAAGTCCAAAGACAAGGAACCTGCTCATCCAAATAAAAAATTACAGTTTCCAAAAAAGAAGGTAGCCAGTATTAAAGTATTCAACAATGCCGAGAATACTGAGGACACAGCTGAAAAACGGAGAGTGGGCTCAGACAATGCTAGACAGCGCAGCAGAAGTGAGCATAGCACGCAAAGTCCTTATGAATCATCGGGAGACAGTGGACACGAATGTATACATTCAGGTGGAAACTGCAGACACCAGAGTTAGCAAACCTCACAAAATATATGAAATAACTTTACGTATAGAAGGGGATAAGACTAGGAAAATAAGGGGCCTTTTTTGGGATAATCTCTCCAAGGGCTATGACATCCTTCTAGCTGAAAAAGATTGGCCACCAGAGTTCGTCAGGGAGTGCCCACATGGCGAAGAAATAATTATGCCTGCCTTCTCAAATCATATTCCAATTCATAAAAAATATACACTTGCAAGAAAGTGGGCAGTAGCTCAGGCTCCTGCTTTATATAAAAATCATGTAGGATGGGATGAGGACTCTCCTCCTCACAAAATCCAGTTAAAATCACAACCTACTGCACAAAGGCAGTATCCAATCAAGCAAGAAGCTAAAAAACAGGTAAAAGAAATTCTAGATCAACTAGAATACCAGGGGTTGATTGAAACTTGCACCTCACAAATGAACAACCCTTTGTTTCCTGTCTCCAAACCAGACAATTCATATCGTTTAGTTTTGGATTACAGACACCTTAACTCGTGTTGCAAAACTTTTGCAGTACAATACTCGCATAGTGCTGCACTAATGAATAACATAGTGCCCAAACAATATAAAACAACATTAGACATCTCTAATGGATTCTTTTGTCAAAATATAGCACCAGAGAGCAGATACTTATCAGCGTTCTCAATAAATGGCGCTCAAAAAGAATACTGTCGGTTACCCCAGGGGTACAAGAACAGCCCAGGAGTATTCTCAGCGAGGGTAACAGAGTTACTACAAACATATGATGACGAAGCATTATCTTATGTCGATGACATATACCTAACAGATGATGACTTGGATACTCACTTGAAGAGAGTGAACACCATAATACTTGGGTTTGCAGCAGAGGGTTACAAATTCAACTTTAAAAAATCTAGAATTGCCCATCTAACAGTCCTGTTCTTAGGATATGAATTATCAAGTGAAGGCAAAAGCCTGGCTGACAATTTCCTAGAGAAATGTGCCGTACTCCAAGCATCTAGAACACTAAAAAACCTACAGTCAATTCTAGGCTTCCTAAATTTCGGAAGAACATACATTGCAAATTACACAGAAAGGGTCAAACCCCTTTATGATCTAATAAAACCAGATTTTAAAAAAACCAATTGGACTCAAAAACACACAGAAATTCTGAGATCCTTACAAACAGATATGTTAATTAAAACAAAATTAGAAACACGTGATAACACACGCAACCTTGTGATTCGAGTCATCCCAGGAAGATGCGGATTCACATACCTGACCTCTAATGAGGGAGAAAAGGTACCAATTGCATTCAAATCACACTTGTACACAGAAGCTGAAAAGAAATTCAGCATTAAAGAAAACATTGTTCATGCAGTTCAAACCGCAATAGCTAGAGAAAAAGATAAAGCTGACGGTAGACACATCACAGTCAGAACAGCAGAATCAGCCTTTGAGGCATTAACAACACTGTGTAATTTACCAACAACAGCATTGAATCCGGAATGGATACAATGGGTGAATTCCATTACAATGGACAAAGTAAAATACTACTTTGATCCAGAACTAGAGGAACTAAAATATCTAGAATATGAAAGAATATTCCCTCTGCCAATCGACATTCTGCCATTACGACAGTACGCTGGTGTAATCTATACAGACGGACATGCTCAACCATCCGTTTGGGGGGAACAAGCATACAACCCCACATGTGAGATTACAAAAGAAGTGTGGCGCGGAGGTATACTAAGACCTCTATTAACAAAAACACACTCAGTAGAAACTAATTCAGAACAATAGACTGAAATAATAGCATTGAAAATGGCGCTAGATAATGCAGATCGCGAATTCCCGACACTCATAGTGTCCGATTCGCATTACTGCGTCAAATCATATAACAGCGATTTGCAGAAATGGATTCAAAACGGTTACAAAGATGACACAGGTGCAACAATAAAACAAAAACTGCTTTGGGAACAAATAGTTCTGTTAAAAAAAGAACTACCAAAGACTTACGTGATACACTCACTGAGTCATCAGCGTGATGGCGTTCACGTTGCAGGGAATTCATTGGCTGAGAAAGCCACAGCGGTAGCAACTGAATCGGCTTCCGTAGCTAGAAAAAAGCGTGCAGTAAAACACATTGACGGTGAAACAATGCTGGCGGTGAAAACGTCATCAAAAGGCGACTGCTCAGCGTTACCGATCAGTTACCCACTCAAATATACATACATAATCGATGCGAACTCCGTTCCTTTTGCTCGAATCCCTGGAGTGGGGGATAGAGTAATTCCAAACAAGGACAGGAGAACTTTGTTAATAGCAGACGCACATATGGGCGAGGGTCTCAGACACCTCAAACTAAAAGATTCTCTGGAAGAACTACAATCAGTGTACTGGTGGCCAGGCATGAGCCTGCATCATCACATCTTTGTAAAAAAATGCCCGGGCTGCAACAGAGATCGCAGCGGCGAGAGGAACGGGGTAATACCATGGCGTTTCACTCAATAAGGGCTAAACAATAATCAGTGAAACAAGTATAAATAATGTGTCCCATTAACAAACAAAGACTAGTTTCCACTTATAAATGTAGACCCCAGCACTCGGCTGACGTCGGGACTGTTATACAAGATTTGCGAGTCTAAATGGCATATACGCTAGGAGCATGCTACGTTTGACCAATGTTTTCACTTTAGCCCTCAAGCTTGTGGGAAAGCACGGCCAAATGAGCATAGCGAAGCGGGATTCTTCTCACTTCCTTCCTGAGGGATACGGGACGGTGTAAAGAAAAAACCAAGACATAAAGCAATCTATAACAGCAAAGGTATTAGGTTCGGGAGCTGGGTGGGTCAAACATCTAATAAGTGTCCAACGTAGTCTAAACAACTTGCCAAGAAATTCTCTGAGGGGATTCAGTCCGTACGAATTACTGTTTGGAACTAGGATGCTAGTCTTAGATCTTGACAGTCAGACTTCAGTGGTAAAAGAAAAAAGCTTTGATATCAAAGATCGTTTGGCTATTTTACAGGACTTAAACAAAACAAGAAAAGACCTGAGCAACATAAAGTTGAAACAGCAGCCAACAACCACTGAAGAACCACCACCTGTCCCAGCAAGACCTGTCTGGATTCCAAAAGTGGGGGATCTAGTCAGAGAAAAGATCGCGGTAAAGAAGGAATTTGGGCCTTCTTACAGAAAAGCAGTTCCTGTCTTGTCCATCAACGGGACGAGATCAGTTGTACTACCGCCGCTTGCTGGTAAAAAGGAGAACCGAGTTGTATCCATCGACCTGGTAAAACCACAATCATGTGGCCGATAACAAACAGTAGGCCAAGTGGACTCCCGATAAGTAGTAGAACACCAAGGTTTGCTACAAGTACAGAGGTGCTAACTAAAAGGCTAATCACATTCGAAACGCCTACAGAACAACAACAAGGACTATGCAACAATGCAATGGAACTCACACCTCTGAAAACCCAAATAAAAACATTTAGTAGAGACACACCAACCTACAATGAAGTAACAAATGAATATGCTGAAGCTGCAAGAAACAGTAATCCTGAAGCAATTGGAACAATCGACAGAACGGCATCCGGCTACTTCATCAACTTTGAAGATTCTTCTGAAGATCTAAGTGAATCAAAGACACAGCCATCAACAAAAACTTTTAAAGATAAAGCTAAGGAACTTTTGAAACAGCTGAAAGAAACCTATCTGATTTCTCCGTGGATTGAATTTTGGGTGTCATTTGGTGTATTTATCCTGATACTTTGGCTCATCATGATACTATGTTTGGGACGCTTCATTGAGGGAAAATATGCTAAAATGGACACAGCAAGCCAGAAAATCAACTTGATCCTCAAGCCACACACGTCTTCACACGTCAAGAAAAGAGAACTTTCTTCAGTCAATTTCACAGCCAATCCTATACCGGGTGGGGTAGCATGGGACAATACTGACTATGAAATTTATGGTCCGGTAGAGATCCTCAAATATCCACACCAAATCAAGATCTCGTTGAGTGACTTTGTAAAACCAAACTCATTTGCTGATGATTGGGACTTTGAAAGTATTAATAACATGATGTCTGATCTAGTGATGTCTGCTAAATTTACCAAACATGATTATTTGCAGGGTTCGTCTAATTATGATAGTATGTACTGCTACAACCACTATGGTAACCATTTTTTACATAAATCAGCACAACCTAGAAATGTTTTAAATTATAATCAATGGTAACATTGTGCAACCCCTCCAAAAGGAAGCTCAAGAACCTTTTATGACAAATATTCATACTTTTCAGGGTTCAACACAAGTAATGCTGAAACATTTTATTTCAAATTGTCAAATAAGACAGGAACAAAAACCATGCTTAGAAACACAAAATTGATATATTCGGACTCATTTTTTGAACAAATGAATACATTTGGTTTTGATTATTGGGACAAAAATGTTGAAGTAAAAAGTGTTTGGGGTACAAAAGAATGGCAAGTACAAGGTATAGAATCATTGTTTAGAGCCTGCATGATCCCAGAACAAATTATATTCTTGAATGAAACTATTCAACAAACTACCTGTCTTGGATTAGCCAAAATCAAAGACTTAAATAAACCGTCTATTCCAAAACCAACAATGAACAGCAATAACTCTGCAGATGAAGAAATAGACGTAAACTATGTATTAAACCAAAACAGAACAAATCCTGATTGGAAACAAAGGTTAATCTGGCCCACAGATACTAATAACTGTCAAGACAGATTCCTGAACAAAACACAGGGGTTCACATTGACCAGGCCAGACCCTAGATATTCCCAAAGACAACACCCAGGGATAATCACCACCTACAGTGTGGGCAAACTATGCCTTCATTGGCTAAAAACGTCCACACTGACAGAAATTAAGCAACACCTAACTTTACTTACTGATGGTGCTGACTTGCGTGATTTCATTATGGGACCACGCAAACAGCGTCAAAAACGCTTCATAGCAGCCTCTATATATGCAGCTTACAACGAGGCCTGGAAGATAACTCAAATTGATACAGCAGAAAGTATACGGGAAATTGACCGTATTAATTTGGAGAAATCGCTTTCTGTAGTGGTCAATGGGTTAATGATTCTGTCCTCCAGAATCTTTTCATTGGACAGCATTGTGTCATCAGCAATCGACATAATATCGCAAGACTTACTGTTGTTACAACACGGTCAGTCTCAATTGCGTTCTATTGTACAGCTTGGCTGGACGTTACAAAATCTGCGTTCAGGCTATGTGCCTTGGCGTTTAATCAACACAACGTCACTATTCACTATCTTTAACCTTACTGATAAACAGATCAGTATGGCACAAAAGGGTGCTGATTATACAATCCTGAGCATTGAGAAACTCGAGAGATTACCATTGACAATGTCAGAACGACCTGTCATTGAATGGATAATACATGGGATAATTAATATTCCGATATCTACTTTCAGGTTTCAATACTGCCAAAAATATATACAGGCTGGCATGTACGAAAAATTGGGAAAAGGGTACATTAAGACAACATGGAACTTGCCCTATTCACATGCATGTGTCAGTAATAAAGGACAGAAAGTGTTTCTTAGTGGCAATAATTGTGCGATGTCACTAAGCGGTACACTTCTGTGTAATGGAATTAGTTTGCATGGAGCCTGTGAAGGGAACTCAAATAACCTTTCATGTCACCAGCTAGGCACACCTGCAACAGAGATAGAACCATTCTTTAAAAGACTCTATAACGGGAGTTACATTCTAATTGTGGATCGCAGATGTTGTAGTCTACTGCCCGGGGTTCCTTATCTCGTTAGTACGACTGCGAAGGTCATGTGCTGTGGACGCTTATTGTTCCCCAGCTCCTTTCCAGACAGGGAGGCAAGGGCATGGCCTCACTTGAAAATTACTTCTATTCGAGTTGATACTTTAAGCAGAATGAAAACAGTGCTTCTTCAGACGCCGACCAGGCTCACGTCATCAAAAGAAACGTATGATCTCCTAGTCGCAAGGACGACTGCAGAGATTCACTCATTGTTAGCAACTAATTCCCCCATACATTTCGCAGAAATCCTGAATTAAATCTTAAATATTTCTGATACCAGTGGAGTCTCAAATGTATTTAAGACAGTATTTTCGATGGCATTAACACCATTCAAAGCCATACTGGGTATTTTTCCAGACTTCGTCCATTCGATTTTTGGAGGAGTTCCCCTCATTTTGGGACTAATTGCAGGAATCCTATTCTTAGTCCTTATATTTCGTTATGGCAAACCATGTCACAGACAAAACACCTGCGACAAGGGAAGAAACAATCCGAGCCATTGGATACCGGGACCGGATATAAAAAATCCAGGGACTAACCCGGCTTAGAGACCTGAACATGACTTGGTTTCTTTCATTTCGGCCGATATGGCAAAGATGTGTTTTACCTGTATTAAGGTGCATGCTGTGCGGAGAAGAATGCGTGTTGGACACCTGTCTGATGCTACAATCGGATGCGCCAATGGATGCAGATACATTGTTGGGTCCGGTAAAGGCTCATGCATTGTGCTGCCCTCAACGGCTGCCAATCCTGATGACGGCATTCGTGGAAACTTCACCACTACGATTAAGGGGTAGTGAAGATCAAGATGAAAGCAGCATCGATCAGGTACAACCTTCTGTCAGCACTACTAATCAAAACGTCAATGGAGACAATCATGCACATGAATGCATGGTTACATCCTTTTCCGAGTTAGTGGAACTCTCACAGGAAGCTGTTGACAGCTTTTTCAGCAGTCTCAACGATATGATGTTCTCACCAGAGCAGAAATAACGACTCTTGAGCAAGCTAGCACACGGCGTTCCCGACACCTTGAATTTGGCCTTCAACTTTAATAATAAAGTAGCAAGATCGACTTTTCCTCCAGTCCACGGACAGCAATTTTTTTAGCAGCCCCAAAATATTTTTGTTAAATTTTACGGGACACTTTTCTTCTGCTTAAAGTAAGAACTATTCTTAGAGAACTAATTTCTATTTTTAGAAACTTCATAGACATTAGCTGCCCGCTGGTATGTTTATAAATATTTTTGAACTGTGATGAAGTGGTCTCGAACTTTTCTTCTGTATTAAGAGCCATTTCATGTGTAATTCTAATATTCAATTACTAATAATGTATACATATGCGTGATTATTTTAGCATTATTCTACTGCTTGAGTGCATATAGTACATATGACTATTTTTTTCCCCGTATGTTACATAATTTCAAAATGCATTATGTGTATTTTGGGGTGGTAAGGTATACACGATACTCTACAGTATGTTTTACTATGCCTAGATTCGTAAATATGGCCATAGTTAGCGTGGAGTGGGTGTGATGTATTCCTATAGGTTCTGTATCGATCCCCCTATTCCTGACCCTATTCTGGTTAACGAGTTAACTAGCAGCCATCCCATGATGCAGAAACCGTTATCTGATTACGCCAGACCACGGCACAGGAGCGCGTTATCTGATTAGGTCATAACGCTTGCCATCTAATTAGGCAAGCAATATTCCTCCAGCCCCTGATAAGGCATACGGAGTTCTCAAAACAAATCAAACCTATGACAACCTGGGAAAAACCCTGCGGCCATTGTTTTGATTTCACCGAGAACTTCAGTAAAAGAATGCTCTAACGACCAGCTCGTATGACATCCTTATTGACGTATCTATGTCCATCCTTACGTCAATCTCGGCACCTTACAGGTATAAATATTACCGATATTGCCTTAAGCAAACACACGCGGTAGTGACGAGACCGGAGCAGCGAGACTTGCCGAAGCCCAGCAGAGAGCGAAGCCCACTAGCTGCCCCGCCTTCCTGACGCGCTGAGAACGAGACGCTGCCTTTCTCCTGCCGAGAAATCCAGATCCGGCGCTTCCGAGCAGCCCTTGCAGGCAGCCTGGAATATCGAGACCAAAGATGAGAGATACCATCCCTCAATCATCCTAGATTCAAGGTACGGAACTGAATAACCCCTTGCAGAGAATTCTTGAATCAGTCACTTGGCAAAACAAACTTAACTTAGACTGCTACTTTCTATCCCCGCCCACGTATTAGGCTTAGGTCAGGTACACTGGGGTAGGCGTGGTTAGAAGCACCAGTTGAGTACGATTAGTCAAATGTTTATATGTATGTATCTATTTTATCCATTTTAAACCACCATATGGCTTAGAAACCATATAAATGTTTTTACAATATTATTTTATACTTCTGCTTTTATTGTATGCACTTTACTTAACCATAAGTATTGCAATAATATCGATTCATTTCTCTTGTACGAGAAAAGAGACTGATCAATAAATAACATCTTTTATTGAACACGCCTGTCTCTTCTTTTTCTCTACAATCTGGTGAAACTAAGAATGCACGTACTGACTGAGTAAAATAAGTTGTCTTTTGTTTTCACACGACTCTAGAGATACACTCTTGATTAGGGGAGAGCAAAGTTGTCATGTTCTATGGTTGTCAGAAACTAAATCCCTTCTTGTCTATCCAGGGAGGTTCAACTCCTCCTTGTCTATTCGAGAAAGTTTCTAGTGAACTCTGAGCTAGCTGGCAAACCCAAAATTTTAAGTCTAATATCGACAGTAGAAGACCTAGTTAACGTCTGGTCTAGGTCTATACTATTGGAGGTATTATTCCAATGCGCAGAGCCTATTGGGATAATAGGATCTACACTACACCCTCAAGTGGTGCAATAGGTGAGAATGGCAAACTGCAAACACCCAGTCCTAAATACTCTGTCCAGCTTCAAGCAACCACTAGACCCAACATTAGAACCAGCAGTAACATATCAACGTATCAGCAAAGGGGGTGCAGTCGGCTAGACCATTTAGATAAAACCAGATAAGGGGGTGGAACCATACCCACCATGAGAGGTCCTCAGTCCCGAGCCCTGGTTGTGAAGCAAAAGAGCATATTAAAGGAACAGCACCCACTGTCATGAATACAGAGGTAATACATTATCAGGATCCATGCCTTGCGCAAGCTGGCCGTTACTCAGTAAAGGTACATTGTATATGAATGAAATTAGTGGCTATTCACAGTCCGTCAACTGGCAGTCCAGGACCCCAATGGTAGAGTCAGTACCTAAAGAGAAAGAATACAAGGCATACTGAACGCCCTACTCACGCTGATCAGCGATTGTTAATAAGTCTCAGGAAGGTTGCTGAAGTAATCACCACCTGCTGTACCTCCCTGGCTTGCTGTGGGGAAGAAGCTGTTCTCGGACCACTCTCAGGGGGAGAATGACGCATCCTCCATTGAATACGCTGAGGCTTGGGTGGGTAAATTGTGAGACGCGCTAGCCCCGTGAATCTGGGAGATGAAGTTCCAGCCAGTCCCAAGTCCCTTCTGGTGTTTTAAAAAAAGAGAGTACATGCCTCATGGATCACCTTTAGCCTGGCGGGAAACAGCAAGGCATATTGAAGACCTAAAGAACCCAGCTGTTCTTTAACCTGGAATTCTGAAATGAAGAGCACCTCAGAGGACAGCCAACGTGTAAACCGGAAATAAGGAGACCCTGACATTTTCCATAAGGATTGGTGCCTTTTCACGTGCAGCATGCAGCAGTGTGTCCCGGCCTTTAATGTTGGGCCACTATGGGTAGAGGGATTGCACCAGGGATGGGCCATTTTTGGGGGACCCGGGGTGCTCTGTCCACTGTAAACAGCTCGTACAATCTGGATGGTGCCATTACTGAGCGGAACCAGTCCTTAACAAAATGGGTTGTATTGGGACCTTCCACATCCTCCAGTATCCCCACTATTCAGATCTGATTCCTATAAGCCCTCCTTTCCGTGTCATCTACGCAGTCCTGGAGTTGATCCATTTGTTGGCGCGGGTGAGTAAGCTGTGCGGAATGCTCTGCCTGACATGGGGATACGGACGAGAGAGCCATCTTGTTTGTTTTGCTTGTATTACACAATTTACGCTGGTCATCTTTGAGAATGCTATTGTCTGTTGTGAATGCCCCCAGGCAATGCTCGATTGCCACCTACGATTCACGTATCTCCTGAAGGATGATATACAGCCTGTCTTCTTGGGTGGGCAGGATGGTAGAGGGGGAACAATGTCCTTGGGTGTCTGCATGACTGAGCTTTGCGAGGGCGTAGATCTGGAGCGTGAGTGCGGGCCGTGTATCAGGCTTGTGTCTACTGTGACCCATAGCTGCCAACTATAATGTCAAGGGGAGCAGCTGATCGATGCCAAGACCGGGGACCGTCCTCACCTGTCTCCCTTCTCAATAGGCCTGACAGGTGAGAACAAGTCAAGCAGCGGGACCCAAGCCTCTTGCAACCATCAGTGTCAGCACCCCCCCTCAGCTGCAGTCACTTCGCTCACTAGGCCGTCCGCCGCAGGGCCATTGCACTCAGGAACGCAGTGCGCTGCAAAACCATGCACCCCAGATGGTAGTCATCAATCCCAGTATACCACCATGGGCGGGGGGATCCAGTTCCAAGCCCTAGTAGAGTGCACTTGCACCACAATAGTCAGTGTGGGGATGCAGGAGTAGAAGCGGGGTCCCCCTCAAACAAGCACATGACTCGGCAACCACAGGGCCCCCAGAGGGTCAGAGTCTGACACATAGGGTGCAACAATTGCTGTGCTCACAGGCTCGAGGGGCCACTAACCTATAGGACCTCAAAACACTGGCCAGGAGAGGGTAGAGACCCTGTGCTGCAGCCGATCAGGAGCATGCCAGCGCAAAAAGGGGGAGGCAGAGCCTCTGGGGCAAGGAAGAAGCCAGTTAACACTGTTGCGCAACCAACCAGTCCGGCAATGTGAATGTGCATCACCAGACAGGGCCCATGTGTAGGTCCATCTGAGCCTCTCCCTGTGTCCCAATGTGGCAAGGGGCCCCCAAGGAGGAGCAACAGCCGCACCTCCACAGTGCAGACAGCAAACAAGCAGTACACCGCGGTCCATATCTGGTGGCCAACTGCTTCCTCAGTTCTTTGCTGGCCCAGAAACACAGCAGGGCTGTCCATCGCCTACAAATCAGTGGTGCTGTCACTGAGTGGGGAGAGGGTACTCAGTGACAGAAAGCAGGCCACTGTGCGGTATCAGGCATGCTCCCACACCAACGGTAGCCAGCAGTAACCTCTAGGTGGGTCCTCGTGCGGTTGGGTGTAGCAGGACACCAAGGACCACCCCTCCTCCACAGGTGAGGCCCCCACTTGCAGGCCCACCTGCACTGCTTCTCACCTTCTCTAGTTGTGGCTCACTTCACAGACCCAAGTCTATGGCATGGCCTGCAATCGAAGCATTGTTGCTGCTCCCTGCCAGCCCACACATAGCGTGCTCAGTCCTCCAGCATAAGGAACCGAGGTCCCAAGCAGAAAGCGCCCGCCTCTCCAACTTGGAGCACTGGTGTTGCTCAGTTCGTTTAGAGGGCCACCACAGAGCTCCAAAATGCCCCCCTTGGTTCAGAACACTACCAGGAGCAGGAAAGTGACGGTCTCATGAGCCGATGCTGCATACTGAGGGTCCCGTCAGCAGGACTTTTGGGCTAGATCCGGGAGCCTCCATGTTGAGCGGCCACCATCTTAGGTGGTTAGGCATGGCCCCCTCTAATAATGGGAGCCCTAGGTAAGATTAAAAACACAGGTGGATGTGTAAAGAGATTATTATGATCTCTCACAACTCAGGTTTACATGTTTCAGCCGTCCTCCTAAATGACCACAGGCACCAAATGGCTTTCGTCAGGACCAGAATATCCCTATAACCATGTGCTACTCCTACTTGGTGTGCACATATACATTCTGACATGTGGTGTGTTCAAGGTTGTTTGTAACATTTTGTCTATGGTACCAATCTTTTTATGTATTTTCAGTATGATAGTCCTTTGTGGCATGGATACTCAGAGGCGGGATCGACCCAGTAGTCACACATTCATCAAGGTGTCTCACTCGCATACTACATATATGGTGTCTTCAGATTCGGAACTCGAATTTGTGTTAAGGATCCATTGGAGCCAGCCAAGACTTTACCAAGTACAAGCAACTGTCTTGTTTTGCGGGGAAAGTAAGTGGGTGATTGTGACCTAGAACCCCTTGGGTGACCCCCAGGTTGGAGAACAGGCATCTCATGATCGCAAGAGAGGGCCATGAATTTTTGCATAGTTAGTGCTGGTTACAGAACAGAAGGACACAGTTGTACACTTTGTGTGTGATTATTATTCTAGACTTGAAAGATGAGCATATTTGTTGTGTAGGATCTCTGAATGTGCACATTGCCATTTATTCTTTTTTGTATTTATGATTTTCACTTTTAAGACATGTTAGTATGTCTGTTGGGTCGCTAGCTTTCACTGCTATGTCTATGGGATATTGCTGTAATTCCATGGACATCATTGGATGTTAATTGTGTGTTCTGGGCAGTTTGTGTTTGCGGTAATCAGACATGTACTTCTTGTTCTTTAAAAATGTGAGGATACTTTACCCACAACCTGCTTTTTTTAGCTTGATTTTTTTGTTTTGATTTGTTTATTGGAATTTAGCATTTCATGTTACAAGTTAATATAATATATAATATATTGACATGCGTCTGCAGGAAGTTGAAAGATGACTGTGGATAGTAGAATTTACAATATCACTGCATATCAAACACATTAGACATGGCACAGTAAAATATCTTGGGTGCTACCCTCTTGCCTGATTCTGTTTCTGTGTTCGTATTCTTGCTAGAACCTGGCCGGGTGAGTTTCCCATAATCGTGGATTTATGTTTTAGCCCCACATTTACCCTTTTGTGCTATCACATATGATATTTAATTAATGTTTTCCTGTTTGAAATCATCGGTTTTGGAACTACTGATGATGAAGATGAATACTAACTTTGGGGGTCAAGTCAAGTCAAGTCATAAAATTTATATAGCGCACTACATACCCGGAGGGTTTCAAGGCGCTTGGGGAGGGGAGGGGGGCTAGATATCCTTAGGGAGGGGGATTATTTGTCAAATACCCACGTTTTAAGTTGTTTTCTGAACGCTAGGTGATTCTGGGTGAGGCGAAGGTAAGCGGGGAGTGAGTTCCATGTTTTGGCAGCCAGGTATGAGAAGGATCTGCCTCCCATGGTGGTTTTGTTGATGCGAGGGACAGTGGCGAGTGCTTGGCTGGAAGAGCGAAGTTGGCGGGAGGGGGTGTAGAAGGACAGTCGAGAGTTGAGGCAATCTGGTCCGATGTCGTAGAGTGATTTGTGTGCGTGGGTAAGCAGTCGGAAAGTAATCCTCTTATTGACGGGTAGCCAGTGGAGGTCTTTAAGGTGGCCAGAGATGTGTTCATTGCGTGGGATGTCTAGTATGAGCCTGGCTGAGGCGTTTTGGATTCGTTGTAGTTTCTTCTGGAGTTTGGCGGTGGTACCTGCGTAGAGGGTGTTTCCGTAGTCCAGTCGGCTCGTGACCAGGGCATGGGTGACTGTTTTCCTGGTTTCGGTGGGGATCCAGCGAAATGTTTTTCTGAGCATGCGAAGGATGTTGAAGCAGGATGAGGATACGGCGCTGACTTGTTTGTTCATTGAAAGTGAAGAGTCCAGGATGACGCCAAGGTTCCGTGCGTGGTCTGTCGGGATGGGTGCTTTTCCGAGGGCTTCCGGCCACCAGGAGTCGTCCCATGCAGAGGGGGATTTACCTAAGATGAGGACTTCTGTTTTGTCTGAGTTCAGTTTCAGACGGCTTTGTTTCATCCATTCGGCGACTTCTTTCATTCCTTCGTGTAGGTTAGTTTTGGCGGTGCTGGGGTCCTTGGTGAGAGAAAGGATCAGTTGAGTGTCATCCGCGTAAGAGATGATGTTGAGGTTGTGTTGGCGGGCGATGGTCGCGAGGGGGCTCATGTATACGTTGAAAAGGGTGGGGCTAAGTGAGGATCCTTGTGGTACGCCGCAGATGATTTCAGAGGCCTCGGACTTGAATGGTGGGAGGCGGACTCTCTGGGTTCTTCCGGAGAGGAACGAGGTGATCCATTCCAGTGCCTTTCCTTGGATTCCGATGTTTCTGAGGCGCTGTAAAAGGGTGCTGTGGCAGACTGTGTCGAAGGCTGCAGAGAGGTCGAGGAGGATGAGGGCGACTGTGTCTCCATTGTCCAGTAGAGTTCGAATGTCGTCTGTTGCTGCGATGAGGGCGGTCTCAGTGCTGTGTTTTGCTCGGAAGCCAGATTGTGAAGAGTCGAGGGATTTGTTGGCTTCGAGGAAGGCGGCGAGCTGGTTGTTGACAGCTTTCTCGATGACTTTGGCCGGGAATGGAAGAAGTGAGATGGGGCGGTAGTTTTTGAGTTCGGTGGGGTCTGCTGTTGGTTTTTTCAGAAGGGCGGTGAGTTCAGCGTGTTTCCAGTCTTCTGGGAAGGTAGCGGAGTTGAAGGAGCAGTTGATGACGTCTCGGAGGTGCGGAGCTATGACGGAGTCTACTTTGTTGAAGATGTGGTGAGGGCATGGGTCTGTGGGGGATCCAGAGTGGATGGAATTCATCAGGCGGATGGTGTCCTCAGTGGTGATTGGGTTCCAGGCGTTAAGGGTGTTAACGGGGGGAAGAGAGTCAGCTGATGGTGGGGTGGGTTGGCTTCCGGGTTGGTTGTCAAAGCTGTTGTGGATGTCAGCAATCTTGTTGTGGAAAAAAGAGGCTAGGGAGTCGCAGAGGGTTTGAGAGGGGGTGATGTCGTTGGAGTTGGCCGAGGGGTTGGAGAATTCCTTGACGATGTTGAAAAGTTCCTTGCTGTTGTGGGCGTTGTTGTCGAGTCGATCCTTGAATGCTGTTTTTTTGGCTTTTCGGATCAGTTGGTGGTGAGTACGGATGGCGTTTTTGAAGGTGACTTTGTTGCTGGTGGATGAGTCTTTTTTCCAGGCCTTTTCAAGGGAGCGGCATAGTTTCTTGGATTTCTTGAGGTCCTCGTTGAACCATGAGGCCTTCTTGCTTTTGTGTTGGCGTTTTTTCAGTGGTGCTAAGGTGTCTGCGGTGTTGGATAACCAAAGGGTGAGGTTGGAGGCGGCCTCGTTGGCGTTAGAAGAGAGGGCTGGGGAGGTTTGAAGGAGCGATGAGGAGATCTGTTCCGTGGTGATTTTGTTCCAGTTTCTTTGTAGAGTTGGTTGGAGGTGGATGATGGGTTTCGGCTTGTTGTAGGTGAAGTGGACGCAGCTGTGGTCAGTCCAGAGGAGCTCCGTAGTGTGGTTGAAAGAGACATGGTTGCTAGAGGTGAAGATGGGGTCGAGTGTGTGACCTGCGATGTGGGTGGGGGAGGTGACCAGTTGTTTAAGTCCGAGGTTGGCGAGGTTGTCTAAGAGGGTGGCGGTGTTGTGGTCGTTGATCTTCTCAAGGTGGAAGTTCAGATCTCCCAGGAGGATGTATTCTTTGGAGGGGAGCGCGTGTGGAGTGATGAAGTCCGTGATGTCTTCACTGAATTTTGCGCGTGGTCCTGGTGGTCTGTAGAGGAGGGTGCCTCTGAGTGTGGTCTTGGGGTCGATGTGGATCTGGAAGTGGAGGTGTTCGGAGTTGGCGAGGTTGGCGTCAGAGCTGGTTGAGATGCGGATTGATTTCTTGTGGACGATAGCGATTCCTCCTCCTGTTTGGTCGGTGCGGTCTTTGCGTGTAATCTTATAGTCGTCAGGGATAGCGATGGCGATGTCGGGTGCGGAGGAGGCGTTCATCCATGTTTCCGTTAGGAAGGCGACGTCTGGAGAGATGGTGTCTAGTAGGTTCCAAAGGTCAATGGCGTGTCTGTGGACCGAGCGGGTGTTGAGAAGGATGCATTCTAGGTGGTTGGGGTCGGGAATCTGTGGTGTGGTCGGAGCGGGGACGTTGACGGTGCCGCTGAATTTGCAGGAGAGGCAGGAGAACGATCCATGGGTGCGTCCTGGAGCGGCTTGGATGCAGTTGGGGGCGCGACCGGGGTTAAGGGCTAGGAGGGCGTCGGCATCGTAGGTAATGCGGGGGGGCTGGGGAGCGCGAGGGGCAGGGGGTCTGGCGCTGGGCGCGGTCCAGGCGCGGACGGGCGTAGACGGGCTTACCTTTGGCGCACCTTCGGCGTGTCCGAAGCGCGTGGGGGCATTGGCCATAAATGGAAGGTGGGGGGGAGGGGCGAGGGCGCTTCAGCTGGGAGGCGGGGCGGGCAAAGGACGACGACAACAACAACAAAATGGAGGTGGGGGGGTCAGGGGGGCAGGAGCGCTAGGGCAAACGAATGCTGAAGAGAAAAAGCGGCGAGGTGAACACACAATGAGTCACGCTAGCACAAATGCACAATGAGTCACGCTAGCACAAATGCACAATGAGTCACGCTAGCACAAATGCACTTACAATCGGCAAATCAGTAAATACAATGATTAAAATGCCAAAGCGGCAGTTCCAGCAAGCAGCGTAATGGGGGCACACAGCAGGCAGTAATTGTGAATGCAGACCAGGTCAGGGCTTAAGCGCTGCAGAAACGATACCTGAGCAGCATCAGCAGGGGAGCGACCACTCAGCTTGGAAGCAGAGAGTGAGTCACGGCGCTTCCTGGTGTGGGCGCGCTGTTTGTTGTCTGTGGGAGGGCGCTTCAGCTGGGAGGCGGGGCGGGCAAAGGACGACGACAACAACAACAAAATGGAGGTGGGGGGGTCAGGGGGGCAGGAGCGCTAGGGCAAACGAATGCTGAAGAGAAAAAGCGGCGAGGTGAACACACAATGAGTCACGCTAGCACAAATGCACAATGAGTCACGCTAGCACAAATGCACAATGAGTCACG